>NW_017731450.1:254315-262237 GCF_001890085.2 Hipposideros armiger | reverse complement strand
CGGCCGGGGGCGGGGCGCACGGGCGGGCGGCAGGGGGCGCTGCGCGCGGGGCGGGAGCCGGCCGAGCCTCCGCGCCCCTCGCCTTTGTGCCGCTCGGCGCCGCCGCCCTCTCCTTCCCCGCGCCGGCTGTGCGCCCCGGCTGGAGGGCGGGCGGGGGATCAAGGGCGGCTCCCGGGGGTCGCGGGGCGCGGACACCCGGCCCGGAGACCAGGCATCGCGCGCGGCGCTCGGAGCCCGGCCGGCAGCCGAGCGGGACCAGGTGGGTGACGCGCGCCCCCTTTGTGTCCGCATCTCGGGAGCGGGGCGCAGCCGAGGGGGACGGAGGGACGTGGCCACGCGGAGCCAGCCTGGGGTTCGCCCCGCGCCGGCCCGGCCCGGGTCCCGGGAGCTCGGCGCGGGGTGTGCGGTGCGGTCCCGCCGACTCCGAGCGGAAGGCGCCGCCCGGGCCGGGCCTGCTCCGCGGCGGCCTCAGGTGGGGACCTCGGGTCCCGCCTCCTCGGCCCGGGCGCGGGTCGGCGGGGCCGCGTCCCTGGTGCAACGGCAGGTCCCGCGGGCGAGGCGGCGGGCCGGGGCCGCTCCTGTGTGGGGGCCGCTAGCAGGCCGCGCACCCCGAAGTCTGGGAAGGGCGAACCGCCGGGGCGCGGGGGGGGGCGGCGGCGGGGTACCGGGTGTCCTGCGCTTCGCACATCCCTGGCCCAGGTGACCCCGGCCGCGTGCTTGCCGCTCGCCAAGCCTTCCCCAGCCGAGGGGCGCGTTTGGCGCTCCCTGCGGGTCTCCCCACTGTACCCCGCAACAGTGGCTGCCCTGTGCCGTTCTGGGCGCCCAGCTCGGGTCGCTTGTGCGAGCCTGTGGCTCGGGGTCATAGGGAGGAAGCGGTTACTTCTTGTTCCCTAATGATTTCCGTAGGTAGGTCTCCGATGGTCACCCCAAAAGTGTGCGTTCTTTCGCTGTCTTCCCCCCCACCCCAGTGATTTTAAAAAAAGAAAAAAAAATGTCCCAGCAACAACAGATGCCAGGTGGAAGGCGGGGTGAGGGGGGAGAGGTAAAGGTCCCAGGGGACAGTGCTGAGTGGGTCCTGCTGCCTGGGAGGAGGGGGTTTGGTCCCCGCACCAGAAAGAGACCCCATGTCTCGCTTTAAGCAGTTATGGGGAGGGAAGACCTTTCCCGGGAGAGGGGCCTAGGGATCTAGTGAGGTGAGGAGCCAGGGCTGCCTTCTGGGGAGAGGATCCCCAGCAGGTGACGTGTTTCTAAGTGCAAGGCAGAAAGTGAGGGGGTGCACGTGCTTGCGGGCTGTGGGAGTTCCCTGGAGGGAGAGGGAGGTCAGGGTCGCTGTGTGGGGGAGGGGGAGCTCGAAGGTGGGGCAGGGGCCAGGTGGCGGGAGAGGCACTGGCCAGCCAGAGGGAACTCACTGCTCGGTGGAGGAGGGGGGAGGGGACCGAAGAGGCACCCTGGGGAACTTGCCCAGGGGCCTGGCGCCTCAGAGCTCTATTGTATTCCTTTCCCCAGAGCTGATAGGAAGGACCTGGTCTTTTGCAGTTTTCTAGTGCCTTTTAAACTTGTTTCTATTATTTTTTAAAGTGCAAAAGGGATTATGAGGAGAGAGGTCAGATGGGGACAAATCATGAAATCTTTGCGTCCCAGGCTAACTTTGGTCTTGATCCTGAGGCGGGGGGTGGGGGGGGGCACGGATGGTTTTGGAGGAGGAAAATGAGTGAGCTGAGCCCTGTTTTAGAGGACTAAGGCGGCGTTGAGGGGAGGGGAGGGAGTGTGCGGAGTGTGCGCTTCAGGTTCAGACCCCCCCACTTGAGTGTGAGCTTCAGGATCGGACCCCCACACCTGAGCGCGAACTTCAGCCTCACCCCCCACACCTGTGCCGCTTGCTCCTCCGTGGGTCAGGCGTGGATTGAGATCCTCATGAGAAAATTGGATGCAAATAACTTTAATGGCATGGAAAATATCCAGGTTCAGCACAATTGGCATTTGGGAGTTTAGGTGTTTAAAGGGACCTGAATCTAATGTCAGTAGTCTTGGAAAGGGAGCCAGTGAAGGGTGAACTCACATGCTGGGGGCAGAGCTGCAGCTGTTGAATGAATGATGTGGCACGCCCAGGCGAGGTGTGGGTGCGGGGCTGAAAACGGGGCACTTCCGGATACATGTGTTTTATGACTGTGCTGCGTGCCAGGGCTGGACGCCTGGGCTGGACGGTGTGTGATCCCTGCATCAGGCCTTTTCTTGCGGTTTGAGACTTGGAAGGGACCTCACACACTGTTTAGGTGAAGCTGCTGACTGCCAGCCGCGGAACGTGCCACTCAGCACGGCCAGGCGCTGGGAGCCACGTTGCCTGTTTTTTCCACTGTGGTTCATAATTTGGCCTTGCTGCCTTCTGTTGTTCAGATTTTCCTCCTCTTGGGAGCCTTTCTCTTTGTGTCATATGCCGGAGGAGGCTGCCCTCGTAGCCTGGAAATCACAGAGCAAGATGGTCGCCACAGAGTCCTAAGTCAGCCCCCCACTGTGACCGTGAGGACACCGTGGACTCAGAGGAGAGGTCAGGGACTGCCACCGCACAGCGGGTTGTGGCTGGCCTGGCATCAGCCCTCCTCCAATGCACTTGAGCTAGAAAGGGTGGAGATGTGTCAGCTGCCTGGGGGTCTGGTCTGGGGGGCTGGGGCCACTGTGGATGCTGCCGAGCCCTCAGACTCTTCCAGGGTGTCCGGCCAAGCAAGGACCACCCCTGGATTCCTGGGGTGTGGGACAGCAGGGGCCGCCCAGAGGCCATGAACAGAGGATGCTTCTGGGAAGGTGGGCTCCATACTCACTGTGGGTAACGTCCTACCTTGGTGGTCCAAGGACCATGACGAAGAGGCCTTCCTTTAAGGCTAGAAGAGTCATTTGAGGTGGTCATTTCTGGAACCAGGCTCCTCTGTCTTCTGTGTCTGCATTACCGACACACGTGAATACCTTTTCTTAATTAGATGAAGAAATTAAATTGAAGCAACTGTTCATATACCTGCTGGGGATCCAGGCTGAAGGACAGAGCATGGACAGCGGTGACCCAGCTATGTGACAGTGGGCAAGTGTTGTAACCTCCCTGCACGGCCCCAGTTCCTTCCCCTGTAAAACCAAGGTGTCGGCCTAAACGACTTCCAATGTCCAGAGCTAAAAACGTGTCGTGTTGGAGGTCTTCAGGAGAGTCGGTGTTGTAGGACTACTCACCAAATGCAACATATGTGAGGAGTTTTGCAAGAACTGCTCTTGTCAAGGATGCTATGTTAAGAGGGGGCTTTGAAGAGGCTGCTTCGTTGGCCGTGAGAGTCACCATCTTCCTTTGGTTCCTGGAACCTAAAACCTGAATTGGGACGTGTTTCTGGAATGGCCTTATAAACACCAGAGCAGGGTGCTCTCTACTCTAAGGAGCAAGATGGCAAGCTGGGTGCATTGGAGAAAAGTAAGCGTGAAGAAACGTGTCAACTTCTAGCTTATCGTCCCCTGGTGTTTGGCACTGGGCAGAGGAAATAGCAGTGAACATGCAGCTGGCATTTCCCGCGTCCGGGTGCTGGTAGGACGTGCAAGGCCGTGGATCCGACTCGCACACGGCCCCGTAGGACAGGCACGCTACCGTCCCCAGCTTGGCATGTCGTTCAAGGCCACACACGGTAAATGCTGAACTCAGAGTCTTGCAGAAAAGATTATATTCCGTGACCTTGAGGAGGCCACCATCGGCGGGGTGGGAGCCAGCTCATTCACAGAACGTCCTAGCTGTGGGTTCGGTGTGCAGAGTGCAGTGGGGTGTGGGAGGGGCCCCTCATCCAGCCCCTGTGGGGAGGAGTGGGCCCGCCCGTTGCAGCAGTGACAACAGTGACGCGGGCTGGGACTTGGAGGATGAAAACCAGTTAGCTAGGCTAACTGGAGGGTCAAGGTCAGAGTCTGGACCTGGGAGCAGCAAGAAGCATCCTGGGGTGGGCAGGAAACTTACAGCCAGCACAGCCGGGTTGAGCCCTGAGGCAGCTCGGCCTCTGTCTTGCTCGTGGGTGGGCTTCTGTCAAGCGCTAGCTCAGACCAAGACCCTGGGTGTAACACAGTTGCTTTCATTTCTGGTATCTTTTGGAAGGTCACCCCAGTGTGGTTTTGGTTAGTTTTGGAGCCTCGGTCCCTCCACTTCCCATTTTACCCCCCAGTTCTGCTTGGTAGAGAGGGTTCAGGGCAGAGGAGAGGCACCACAGCAGCAACCATTGTTTTTACAACCGGGTCCTCTGTCTTCAGTCACCTGAGTGAGGCTGGCGTGGTTCCCCAGGCTGACAGCCGCCTGTGGCTGCGGCTGAGAACCTCGGAGCTGGACGTGCGCCCATGCCCAGGCTATGGCAGTGCAGGCTGCCTCGGGGGCCAGGACAGAGCACAGACCTGGGAGTGCAGGGGAGGGTTCCAGGTCTGGACAGTGGATATTGACAGTGTTTCTGTTGGGTTGTGGGTTAAACAGGGTTTTGTCTGCCCTCGGAATGCCTCTTACAGCAGGGTTTTCCTGGGATGTTTTTTGGCTTCCAATGGACTGGTCTTCAAGCAGTCCTTTGGAACATGGCACGTTCAGTGTTGGAGTGGCTGCGTTTTAAGGTTATCTGGAGGGAGGTGGGCTCTGCAGTCCACACCAAACAACAGGAGAGGCCTCTGCCACTTCCATGGACCTGTTAGCTACATAGACAGCAAGGGAGCTGCCCCTTTGTGGTCTCGCTACGTCCAGGACACCTGGGACCTGGCCAGTGAAGGGCTGGTGTGTGGTACTCCCCACCTGCCCTCTGTTGCTGGCTTGTCTGCCCAGTCTCCAGCATCCCACATGCCACCCCCTCCCCAGTGAGACTTGCCCATGTCCTCTGCAGACAGGGCAGCCTGCTTGTCAGAGAGGCTGTCACCGCCTCCCCCCCCCCCATCAGCTAGGGGGTGAGAAGTGACCGCTGTCAGGCGACCTCTTCCACCTCAAGGTAGAACATCCTCTTCCATGGGTGTTCTGAAGCCAGAATCAGTGCAGACTTTGTTTAACTTTTCGGGATGCTTTGTGTCCATCTCACCGGTGTCCCTCATCATTCTCTCCACTGACCTCTTGTCATCCCCCCACTGGGACACCTTTAGCAGCTCCTGCTGCCTGTGAAGTCACCAGTCTGCCCCTTGGTTGAGATTTGGAGAGTTTTCAGCACCTGGTTTCAGCCTGTCTTTCCAGCACTCATCTGTCAACAGCCTCCACACTCATGCCCTGGCACGTTTGCCCACCGTCTCCACGTACCAGATCACTGATGACCCCAACGGGCTCACTCAGCAGGCGTGTTGCCTTTTTCTTAACGCTGTGGGCTCATTAACGTGGGGGCTATGGAGGCCGACTCATCCAGTACCGGCATCTGACAGATGAGGAAAGGCAGAGCAAGGCTCAGGCCGGCCCCATTCCTCCCAGGCCTGGGCCCTGTCCTCGCCCCCATCTGCTGGGGGAAGTGTCCTCTCTACCAGGTGCTTCCATGGCAACTTTTTTCCAAACCCTGCAATTGCACTTAAAACTCTAATCTAATTTTAGTGATTTATGTAACTGTCTTATTTCCTTTCCTAAATTATAAGCCCTGGAATTTTGCATTTCTGCATTCCCTCCGTGCCTATCATTCTCTTTCTTTCTAAATGTGCTTTTGTTCAGGGATTGAACACAAGTGGAGGAAGCTGGTTCCGGAGGGAGAGCTCGGGCGGACTTTCAGTGAGGAAGTGGGATTAGCATTTGTGTTCTGTCTTCTCGTTGGGAGGTCAGGCTGCAGGACTGTGAGACGCTGACCGCATGGTGGGTGGGAATGTCGGCTCGGGCTGGAGGCTGAAATGACCGGTGTGTGGAGCGTGGAGCGTGGCGTGTGGAGCGTGCAGCCCTGGCCTGGGATGCAGGGAGGGAGGCCCAGCCGGTCCCGGGTCCTGTGGTTGTGTGGACAGCAGACAGTGCCCATTGCGCGATCACAGGCTGTGGGCCTGTGGGAGCTGGCCGGAGGTGGTCCTGCAGCGTGGGGCCCACTGTTGAGGGGAGGACGAGGCAGGAGATGTGGACCTTGCCCTGCAGTGCTCACTGTCCAGTAAGGCACACGGGTTGAGGGACAGTGACACACAAGGGCCAGCGTATGCTCATCCGTGTGTGTTGGCAGAGCTCTGGTGAGGAAGTGATGGGTGGAAATTGGAGAGTGGGCGGGCCGAGTTTGAAGACGGGGCAGCGGGGAGGAAGGCGCTCGTGCTGGGGCGCAGGGGCCAGAGATTCAGGCTGCACAGGGTTTGTCCCTGAGGGTGTTGAGGACTCAGGGCTGGTGGCTCAGCCCATGGCAGGAGGGGGCGTGGTGCCATCAGCCTCCGGAGACTGGGTGCTGAGGCTCAAGGGGCCGTCAGAATTCCTAGGCAGAATGTTTGCCAGGTAAACGCAGTGCGAGCCGTTGAGCTGCGTGGTTCTCTCTGCGTGGAGCCATGGAAGAACAGTAGCGCCGGGGAGACTCTAGGACCCGCAGAGCAGTCCTGCATTCTGCGGGGTCTGGGTTCCGAGGACCTCATTTCTCGAGTGTCTTGCGCTCTCCTTTGGTCTCTGGTGCCAAAAGCATCACACAGGGAGTGAGGAACTCCAGGAGAAGCTTCGTGTGGGACGTGGGAAGGCTTGCAGACCCCGGGCCGATGGTTATGTGACCGAGAACAGGGGGAACCAGCAGTTCCGTAAGTGAATTCTTCCCGCCGGCCCCCGGTGCCACGACACTTCTTGGTTGGAGGGGGACGCTGGTGTGTCCTAGCCTGAGACAGTGGACTAGAGAAGCTTCCAGAAGACTTTGAGAGCTGCGACTGAGGCTCTGAGTTTGTTGGCTAGGACTATGTATGTGTCTTCCTAATCGCTTGGCAGGGCCGCCGCAGCCCTGTCGCCGGTGTGGATGAGACAGAGCTGGCCCTCGGCTGAGATCACAGACCTTCTTTCTTTTCTGTGTCTCAGTGAAGCGCTAGCCACGGGCCCTGAGAGCTGAGCCAGGCTGCTGGTCGGGGGCCGGATCTGTGCGCGAAGAAAGAACGTCCTCTTGATCCCAGCAGCTCAGGGGCCCTAAGGAACCGCCCCCCCCCTCAGTGTGTATTGTCCCCTCTTCTAGCCTGTCAGGGGTGGCTTCCACTGGCCCCCTTGTCCCCATGCACAGGGCCATGCTGCAGACACAGTGTCCCCCGGTTCCTGTGCTGACGCCTGACCCCGAGTGTGATGGCGTGAGGAAGTGGGGCCTTTGGGAGGAGCCTGGGGGTGGGGCTCTCCCGCGGGGGGTCAGTGCCTTTAGAAAAGAGGCCCGGAGAGCTGCCTCGTCCCCCTGCCATGGGAGGACACAGTGAAGAGGACTGTGTGACCCAGGAAGCGGGTTCTCACCAATCACTGACTCGGGCAGTGCTGGATCTTGGACGTCCCAGCCTCCCAAACAGAGAATGAAATGTCTGTTGTTTATAAGCCACTTGATCTGTGGGTTTTTGTTTTGATAGTTTGATGGCAAAGATGGCTAGACACCTGTCATATTGGAGTTGGACCCACTCTATTGACCACATGCAAAGGCCTCTGGTAAGGTCATATTCACAGATGCTGGGTGTTAGGGGTTCATATCTTTTGGGGACACAGTTTAATCCACAACATACATCTGCCAGTGTCAGCTAGTACATGTTTGCACGTACTTGTATGTTACTGTATGTGTGGCCAGCACTGGAACACTGACTAGCAAGGACCTAGACACACAGGTTTGTCTCCTCGGTGACAAGGTGATGAGGGTCGTGGTTCCCAGCCTGGGTGCAGCTGCCCAGTGCTGTCACGCAGAACCCAGGTTCTCCTGTGTTGCCCACCGTCCTTCCCCTGTGGGCACTCCAGGGTCCAGGAGCGCCCGCCTGGGCTCCGGGTCACGTCTGGGTTTAAGGTAGCA
>NW_017731450.1:244153-253345 GCF_001890085.2 Hipposideros armiger | reverse complement strand
AAGGTGCGCGCTTGTTAATATGCTGTTAAGTGTTTGCGAGCCTCCACCCTACGCCAGGTATGGGCTGTGGCAGGTGCCAGCGTGAGTGCATCTCCGAAGGAAATGTTTTCGGTTGGTCTTGAAGGAACGTTCCTGCCGTGGAGGGGCCCACCCAGGGCAGCCGTTTATCTGTTAGCGCTTTAATCGCTCCCAGCACTCTTTCTCCAAAAGAAACAGCTTTCCTGCTTGTGCTCCTGGGAGGCCGCTCATCGGAGGCCTTGGCGGTGCCCTGCTGGCTTGGCAGATAAGGCTGCTTTCTCAAGGACTGTGCTTATCTGGAGGAGGCAGGGCTTCTTCCTGGTACCGGAGGGACAAACCACAGGCTGATGGGCAGAGGGGCACGCCATGGAGAGGTGGGCTGGTCCGGTGGTAAGTAGGTGCTACCCTTGAACTGTGGCTGACCCCGAGTGAGCTGGCCTGTGAGCGTAGAGAGCATCTAGTTCCCAAGATCGAGTGAAAAACAGAAGTAAAACAGCTTAGCACTTTCATATAGATTGCACGCTCACATGATTTTAGTTTGGCTATATTGGGTTCAACAAAATCCATCGCTAAAATCCATTCATTTCTCTTGTGTATTTTTACTTTTTTTTTTTTTTTAATGTGGATGCCAGAAAATTTAAAATTCCATAGGTGCCTCACATATTTTTTTGGCCTGATGATCTGGAGGGACCTGGAGGAGTGTATTTCTTTCGTGGTTAACAGGCCTCTTGACTGGCTCTGTCCCCTTCTAGGGAGCCCTCGGCCCTGGGACTTGGGGGGAGCAGCCGTGGTGGCCTGCACGGTAGAGCGTCCCTTCCTGAGTTGTGCTGTAGTTTCACTGTCACTCGACAGTTCTCATTTCATAGCTTGAGGTTCCCACTGACTTGGACCCCCTCTTCTCTGCAGCCTGGCTTGTTTGGACTCAACGATGAACTGACTCAGCTCAATTCAGTATCAACTCAGATGCAGAAGTCCTTGGACTGTTTTTGCTTTTGTTTTAACGTGTAAAATAGGGACCTTGGGTTCGATGAACTTAGCCTTTTTCCTTATAAAACTCCTTGACTGTTGCAATCGACGTTGCCTTTCACCCCCGCGACAGGCTGATGGTCCCAGGTGCTCGTCATTTCCCTCCGAGCCCACCTGTCTCTCAGCGCCCACTGTGTTTTGTCCTGAACGTTGGCTTTCTCCCCACCTGTCTTGGGGGACTGAGTCAAGTGCACCCACCAACCCTTCCATGTCCTAGACCCCGAGGGAGGCCGGCGGGGAGAAGGAGCTCCTGTGTGCACCTGACTGTGAACTCTGCCACCTGTGCCTGGCCTGTGTCACTGCGTCGTGGCTTAGTCTCAGAGCGCTAACGTGTTGTCCTCCAGCTGCTCATCCCTTCACCCACATGTCCTTCTCCAGCTGACCCCTCGATGACACCCACGTTTCTGCAGTGGTGCCAGCTGCACAGAGTTTTCTTCAGACCTCGCGCTGTTCCTGAGCTCCCCTGGCACTTCGTGGGTGACACTGGTTGAGCTCCGTTCTTTTAGTCCCTGGACCCAGCAGGCACGCATGGCACCTAGCGCCTACAGCTTTGCAAAGCTGAACGTTTTTACGTCCTGGAAACAAGCATAAACTCCCAATGTGTTAAAAAAACAATAACACCATAATTGACGTGAATACGTGTCATTTAGTCAACTGGAACTCAAGGCGCAGTTACACGGAAATTATATTTAACCTGGAATGAGTGTGCTTTTCAGTATTTGGCGTGATGCCTGCGAGGCCTCTGGCAGTAAAACATCCCCGAGTTCGGAGCTGCCCTCCAAGCTTCTGTCTTCTCTCCAGCTTTCCCTGACAGTCAAGATGAGACGTGGACTTCCACATGTATCTGTCCCATTCCTTTGTGGTGAACGTGTGGCAGGCTGGGTTCCTGGAGGGAAGGAACGTCTTACTCATGTTTGAATTCCCAGCGCAGGACCTGGTACATTAAGCTTCAGGTTGCCAAACTATTAACTGAACTCAATTTGAAAAATAGAAAGGACATTACCAATGGGGGCATCGCTTCCTAAGTAATATAAATGTCTAACTGCTGATCTGCACACTTGAGACTAATAGAATATTGAATGTCAGCTGTAATTGAAAAAAATAATTTAAAAACAACAGCAACAACTGTCTTCTAAAAAGAACAAGAAGAAAGGATTTTGCCTGAAATACCACCATATGGACTTTTTTTTAAAAACCATTGACATTTATAAACTGACCCCAAATGGCAAAAACTCTTAGCTGAGCTGCTAATAAAAACGATCACCTGGAAGCTGCAAACGTAGTTGGTACGATTTTAGTTTCGATTCTATTTGGTTCTTCCCTTGCATGGACTCTCTGTTACCTACCTCATACTGTTTATCTAGAAAGCAGTCTAATTTCGCTGTGTACCATCATGCGAAAATAAATACGGTGGGTCATCACATAAAGATTTTCTTGATAAACATGAAATTGCTATTATTTCAGCATTTTTTTCTCAGTGACATTAGCTTTAAGGGACACTTGCTGGTATGATGAAGCGGCTTCGGCTTCAGAGAGGGAACCGTTTCTGTGTAAATCATGTGGCCTCAGCAAGAGGAACGAATTTCTAGGCCTAGCCCGGGGGGAAGGGATGGCTTCCAGATAAATGCATGATTTTCATTTGCAACTGCGATTACTTCGGACAGTTGTACTTTGGGAATCTAGCTCAAGGGAGTGATGTTAAATGTGGAGAAAAATAAATGCTCTCTGCACAAAACCTTCTCTTCATTTTTTTTTTTGTTTGAAATCATAGCCTCAAATGGAAAACATCTAAATATGGTTAAGTTAATATTATGCTGTAATTAGGTACGATTTTTGGAGATTGTGAACATGGGGACATGTTTACAGTATATCATTAAGTGACAACAATGAGACTGAAATGTGTGTGCAGTTTGTGTACAAACATGGAAAATATGCTGAGGGAAGGAATCATAACTTATAAGAATTGTGACTTTTTTTTTCTATGTTTTATTTTTTTAAAAAATTTTATTGGGGAACACTGTATTTTTCAGGACCCATCAGCTCCAAGTCATGTAGTTGTTTCAATCAATCTAGTTGTGGAGGGCGCAGCTCCGTGGCCCATGTGGGAATCGAACCGGCAACTTTGGTGTTATGAGCCTACGCTCTAACCACCTGAGCTAACTGGCCGCCCTATGTTTGATTTTTAAATTGTGGTTATATTTCATTTTATTGTGGAATAAATGACTTTAGTTAAAACATTTTAATAATAAATTCTGACCAACACACACAAATTTCATTATTTCATACACAACACATATATTTCAATAAATAACCCTGTATTTCAAGTGGGCATTTTGCAGCATTGGCTTGGAGAGAAATGAGTGACACACACAGAGAAAGCCCTCCTGTTATTAATATACGGAACAGCACAAACACCAGTGTTTTTCCTGAAGGGGTGCTCTTTCATGCTTGTTTTTCTGTCAGACCCCTGCAAATCTGAGCAATGGCGGTCGGTGTCAGAACGTGACATGGCCCTTTGGAGTCCAGGTCACCTCGTGCATAGCCTAGTGGTGTGGTCACAACTTGAGCTGAGTGCCCGGAGACCATGGGGACAGGGGCTTACAATCCTGCTCCAGACGTCACGTCCCCTTTGAGACTTCTGCAAAGACCTTGAACCTCTCTGTAAGCCTTCCCATTTTCTCAGTGGAAAAACTGAGCAGGGTACTAGGGTTGCTTCTTTTTCTGGGCTGCTCTGAGGATTAAGTCAGTGGTGAATGACTCAATTGAAAGAGAAACATTTAATCCCATCCCAAAGGCAGCGTCACAAATAACCCACTGGAGTCCCACAGGGAGGAGGCGGCCAGGTGTGACGTGTGACACGTGAGGAGCTGTGAGGGCTCTGGGAATCCAGACAGACACTGCCTGACACTCTCAAACTCCGCCTTGAGAACACTTTCTGACCACAAGAATGGGAAGTATTAGGCTCATCAAGGCTGTTCTTACTTCCTCTGGCTTTTCAGCTAACGGTAGGACAGCTGAACTGAAATAATGCCATATTTCCGCCATTCCCCATTTCTCTGTTTTGACTGGTTTTGCTTTAAATGTTCACTGAAAATGCCCGCAGACCCTAGGGTATTGCTGATAGATAGAGCAGATGTGGGCTGTGGGCTGAAGTTAGCAGTACATTCTTTTGTTGAAGCCTCACACCCTGTATGTTTTAGGAGCTCTGACAATTAAGTTTGCAGACTTTTTGCAACAATGTTGCCAACCTTTTTTTTTTATATCAGAGGGATTATTCATTATGAATTTGTACCAACTGGACAAACAGTTAACCAAATTTACTATTTGGAAGTGCTGAAAAGGCTGCGTGACAAAATTAGAATACCTGAGCTTCTTGGCAACAATTCATGGCTCTTGCATCATGACAGTGCACCAGCTACACGACACTGTCTGTGAGGGAGTTTTTTGCCAGTAAACAAATAACTGTATTGGAACACCCTCCCTACTCACCTGATCTGGCCCCAATGACTTCTTTTTTTACCCGAAGATAAAGGAAATATTGAAAGGAAGACATTTTGATGACATTTAGGACATCGAGTGTAAGAGGACAACTGCTCTGATGGCCATTCCAGAAAAAAGAGTTCCAAAATTGCTTTGAAGGGTGGACTAGGTCCTGGCGTTGGTGCATAGCTTCCCAAGGGGAGTACTTCGAAAGTGGCCATAGTGATATTCAGTGATGAGGTATTCTTCACTTTTGAAGGATAGTTTTGCTAGAAATAGAATTTACTCTCGTTTTGCTTGTATGGTTTCTGAAGGGATGTTAGATCTAATTCTTACATCAGTGATTTTTCTCCCCCAATCTGGCTTCTTTCAGAATTTTCACTTTGTTTTTTGCAATTGACTATGATATGCCTATGGTGTACTTTTTTTTTTTTTTTTGTATTTGTCCTGCTTAATGTTCGACGAGCTTTCCAAATCTGTGGTTTGATGTCTGTCATTGATTTTGGAAAAATTCTCAGTCATTCTTCAAATAAACATTTTTTTCCTGCTCTAGTCTCTCTTTCTCCCTCTGGTTTTCCAATCATGCATATGTTGCACATTTTGAAATTATCTTCCAGTCCTTGGGTGGTCTGTCCTGGGGTTTTGTTTTGTTTTGCTTTTTTCTTTTTAATTATTTCCTTTTCCTGTTTGTATTTTAGTTTGGGAACTTTCTGTGGACCTGTCAGGCTCACGGATTTCTCTCTCGGCTTGTCTGTCTGTTGATGAAGCCGACACAGGCATTCTTCGTTCCTTAGAGTGCTTTTATTCTAGCGTGTCCTTTGATCATTTTTTAAAAATTCCATCTCTCCGCTCATATCACCCAGTTACTCTTGCATTTTTTTCTTATTTTTCCGTTGGACCCATTAATGTACACATCATAGTGATTTGAAATTCCCCGTCTGGTAATTCCAAAATCTGTGTCACATCTGAGCCTGGTTTTGATGCTTGCTCTGTGTCTTCAGTGCTCCCCTTTCGGCACACGCTTTGTGGGTTTTTGTTGTTGATGGCAGCTGGGCCTATTGTATTTGGTTGTAGGAACTAAGTTTTATGCTAACCTGGCTAACAGCTGAGCTGTTTAAATGTGTGCTGAATCTGTGGGTGCCCGAGGCTTCAAATTCCTTTAGTGTCTTTTTTTTTTTTGTCTCCCCTGTTGTTTTTCAGGTTTCCTAAAAACATTCTTAAGAACTCCTCATTAGGTAATGTCTGTGCGCAACTCTTTCTGCTGTAATTCACTGTTATCATGTTGGGAACTTGGTAACGGGTGGTAAGCGAGGGGCGCAGGAGCATTCCATGCACTCAAGGTTAACCGTCCTTCTCTAAGCAGGTCTGTGTACCCGGGCTGTGGCCTTCACAAGTGTTTCTGAGTGATTTCGCCCCTCCTCAGGTGAGACAAGGAGGCTACAGGTGCGGGAGTTGGGGCCCTTGCCCCTCCCAGGTGAGAGAGGCCTGAAGGGCCGGCCTTCTGTTGACCACACCAGGCATTTATTTTTCAGTTGGTTGCTCTTCACTTGTCCTGGACCTGGAGTGGGATTTTCTTGGCTGGTCACTGTGACACCCTGGTGGGGTTCCTGGAGATCAAACCCACAAATGTGTGGGGCTCCCTCAAGACTGTGGCCCCTGGGAGTTTCTTTCTCATTCGGAGCTAGTTCATCCTCCAGCAGACGATGAAAATTACCTTGTAGGTGCTTGTGTCACTCACGGTCCCAGCAGATTCTCATCCAGATGAGCAGATCTCGGCTGTGACTCTCTGATCTCACCTCTCGCCAGATATCAGGGCATCAATTTGCCCTGTGATCTCAGTTTTCTGATGGTTTGAAGCAGTAGTTGATGGTTGGCTCGTCCAGCCTTTTCTTATGAGGCTGTGACTGCCAGCTTCCTGGCTCTTCACATGTCAGAGCTGAAACCCTAACTCTCCCCCTCCCAGTTTTATTCCCACGTGTGCTATTCTGCTTCACTATCGTGTGTTCAGTTACAAGCGCTGTGAAGACATTGGCGTAGGCCATGGACAGGACTCTGTTGGAGACAGCTCTCAGAACTCACAGTGGGGAGCCGGGCAATTTTGTGGGTCTGGACCTTGTCTTTGTAATTTACAAATAAAACCTAATGAACCCTCTACTCCCTCCCAGCTTTGACTCTAACATTCACTTTCTTCTAAATCACGCGTGATACTTTGCAAGACATAGGTTGGGTATTCTGATTTTTCAATTGGCTGATAACTTTTTACCCTATGACGCAGAAAATAATTATCTGCATAATCTTTGAGTGGATTGTTTCATCTTTATGTTTTCTGTGGGGCGTGATGTATGAAGTCTGACAATTAAGTTCGTGAACTGTTGCAACGCTTGGTGCTAACCANACCGTCCTTCCCCTGTGGGCACTCCAGGGTCCAGGAGCGCCCGCCTGGGCTCCGGGTCACGTCTGGGTTTAAGGTAGCAGGGGAAGTGGGGAAAGTCGGTGTCGGCTCCGTCTGTCCCTTTCTATCAGGAAAAAACAAGCTTTCCCAAAAGCACCGCCGCTACCTCTGTCCCTGTTTCATTGGCCTGGGCTTCGTGACAGCTCCCAGGAGTAAGAAGTTGGGGAGTAAGGCAGTAGGAGCTGGGGGCCTTGAGAGGACTGGGGAAAAGCCCGTGGCCAGACCGCACTTGAAGGAACTGGCTTTGCGTCTCTCGGCTGCCCTTTGAAAGGCAAGAACCCTCACCGGACGAGGCCCAGACTGCTGTGCACCTGGCTGAGATGTTCTTGGTGTCGCGGCACGTGGGGTGCACACGCCTGGATCTTGGGTGAATGTTTGGAGCTTTGGGTGCAGGAGGGCCAGGAAATCCCAGCCCTGTCCTGTTCATTTCTGCTCCCCTTCGCAGCTGGCACAGTGCCTGGCACATAGTAGGTACGCGATATATATTTGTTGAATTTCACAGGCATCTTTTTCCTTCAGCTGCATTCAAGTCCGGAAATAATCTCGGGCATTCATTTTTGCTTTTGTTCATTTATCCATCCATTTGGCAAAACCTTTTTGGCACTGAGGGTTCAAAGGCAGATGAAGGAATATGTAGTGAAGGTGAGGGCATGGAAAGAGGGAGGCAAGGGGCTGGTGAGGTCTTTCGAGAACAAGACGGGGTATGTATGGTGCTCTGTAAACAGCAGGACAGGTGTGCCTGTCTTAAACTTTTGGAATTGTATAAACTCCAGTTTCACTCCGGTAAAAGCAACCAGTTTGGACACAGAGGAATCCCCTCTCATCTAGCATTGTTGCTTACTCCCCATGTCCCCTATTTGCAAAATAGCTCAATATCTAAGGTGCGCGCTTGTTAATATGCTGTTAAGTGTTTGCGAGCCTCCACCCTACGCCAGGTATGGGCTGTGGCAGGTGCCAGCGTGAGTGCATCTCCAAAGGAAGTGTTTTCGGTTGGTCTTGAAGGAACGTTCCTGCCGTGGCGGGGCCCACCCAGGGCAGCCGTCTTATCTGTTAGCGCTTTAATCGCTCCTAGCACTCTTTCTCCAAAAGAAACAGCTTTCCTGCTTGTGCTCCTGGGAGGCCGCTCATCGGAGGCCTTGGCCGTGCCCTGCTGGCTTGGCAGATAAGGCTGCTTTCTCAAGGACTGTGCTTATCTGGAGGAGGCAGGGCTTCTTCCTGGTACCGGAGGGACAAACCACAGGCTGATGGGCAGAGGGGCACGCCATGGAGAGGTGGGCTGGTCCGGTGGTAAGTAGGTGCTACCCTTGAACTGTGGCTGACCCCGAGTGAGCTGGCCTGTGAGCGTAGAGAGCATCTAGTTCCCAAGATCGAGTGAAAAACAGAAGTAAAACAGCTTAGCACTTTCATATAGATTGCACGCTCACATGATTTTAGTTTGGCTATATTGGGTTCAACAAAATCCATCGCTAAAATCCATTCATTTCTCTTGTGTATTTTTACTTTTTTTTTTTTTTTAATGTGGATGCCAGAAAATTTAAAATTCCATAGGTGCCTCACATATTTTTTTGGCCTGATGATCTGGAGGGACCTGGAGGAGTGTATTTCTTTCGTGGTTAACAGGCCTCTTGACTGGCTCTGTCCCCTTCTAGGGAGCCCTCGGCCCTGGGACTTGGGGGGAGCAGCCGTGGTGGCCTGCACGGTAGAGCGTCCCTTCCTGAGTTGTGCTGTAGTTTCACTGTCACTCGACAGTTCTCATTTCATAGCTTGAGGTTCCCACTGACTTGGACCCCCTCTTCTCTGCAGCCTGGCTTGTTTGGACTCAACGATGAACTGACTCAGCTCAATTCAGTATCAACTCAGATGCAGAAGTCCTTGGACTGTTTTTGCTTTTGTTTTAACGTGTAAAATAGGGGCCTTGGGTTCGATGAACTTAGCCTTTTTCCTTATAAAACTCCTTGACTGTTGCAATCGACGTTGCCTTTCACCCCCGCGACAGGCTGATGGTCCCAGGTGCTCGTCATTTCCCTCCGAGCCCACCTGTCTCTCAGCGCCCACTGTGTTTTGTCCTGAACGTTGGCTTTCTCCCCACCTGTCTTGGGGGACTGAGTCAAGTGCACCCACCAACCCTTCCATGTCCTAGACCCCGAGGGAGGCCGGCGGGGAGAAGGAGCTCCTGTGTGCACCTGACTGTGAACTCTGCCACCTGTGCCTGGCCT
>NW_017731450.1:212463-237346 GCF_001890085.2 Hipposideros armiger | reverse complement strand
GCCAGTAAACAAATAACTGTATTGGAACACCCTCCCTCCACGCCCCCCCTCACCTGATCTGGCCCCCAATGACTTTTAACCCGAAGATAAAGGAAATATTGAAAGAAAGACATTTTGATGATATTTAGGACATCAGGGTAATACAACGACAGCTCTGATGGCCATTCCAGAAAAAGAGTCCCAAAATTGCTTTAAAGGGTGGACGAGGCACTGGTGTCGGTTCACAGCTTCTTAAAGGGGAGGACTTTGAAGGTGATCATAGTGATATTCAGCAATGAGCTATGTAGCACTTTTTCTAGGATGAGTTCGCGAACTTAATTGTCTGACCTTGTAATTGATTGATAGATATTAGGCATTCACATATTTGAAAAAAAAAAAAAGTAATGAGTGACTTGGAATTTTTCCAGGAAATATTTTGTTTATGTTTTAGTTGTAAAAAATCAAGTACAAAAGAAGCCAGACACAAAAGGTCACTTACTGTATTATTTCACTTATATGAAATACCCAGAATAGGTAAAGCCATAGAGATGGAAAGCCGATTGTTGGTTCCCAGGGGCTGGGCAGAGGGGAGTGAAGAATAACTGCTTAATGGCTAATGGGCTTAATTTTGGGGCGATGGAAATGTTTGGGAATTAGTTAGAGGTGCTAATTCACAACATGGTGAATATACTGGATGCCACAGAATTGTTAACTTTAAAATGGTTAATTTTGTGTGATGGGAATTTCACCTCAACAAAACATAGATAGCGTATTAAAAAATAAAATATTGAAGGGTACAAACACGGTTCCAGTGCAAAGCAGTTCTCCCTCCTGCTCGGACCTTCAGTCTTCCAAACAGGAGGCATCTTCTGCTGGCTTCTTACTGACACTCCCAGGCCAGACCCTCATCTTCCGCTTTTAATGGAGGCCACTGAGTATGGCCTTTTTCTACTTAGACTGGAGATTTTTCCTATCAGCACATAAAAATCTACATTATTCCTTTTCAAAACTACATAGTCAAAGGAATTGTTTGCTCCATTCTTTAAAGTTGGGGTATGTTTTATCTCACCATTCTAAATAAACTGTTTTTCCTTGGGGTCATGCCCCTACTGTGACAAGCTGCTTATTTTGTGCCTAAGTTGGTATTGTTGGGTAAATTAGTTGGGTCTTTATGAGCAGGTTTAAGCCTAAGAATCAGCTTCCTTTTCATGAGTCGTTTCTTAGACTCAGAAATGATGATTGAATTAGGCAAATGCCTTTTATCACAAGAGGATGAAAAAAAAGCAACCTGATTTAATTAATTGATAGTCAATAAGCTGGTGAATTCATTCCTTAGCTATGATTCGACCCATAACTCCATTATTGACGAATGTGTTTTATTTTCCCCCAGAGAAGGCAAATGTGAAATCACTAACTGCGGAGCAACTCTACAGGGATGACTGTGGGGCCCTCTGTCTCCCAGCGTGCGAACCATTAATATACAGTAATGTCTGTAAACAGAGATTGCTTTATGGAAGCCGGACAAGACCTCTATTCATGTTCAAGTCAAACAAATCACACATGCGAAAACCTCCCCGTATCATGGCCGCATAAGTAGACATGCGTAGAGCAATCATGATTTTTGGCATAGTAACTTGCCAGTTCAGCAGTAGCTAAATGACAGTTCTCGACCTTGAAATGGAAAGATTGGGGAGAAGCAGAGGGGTTGCCTTTGCACCCCTTTTGTGAACGTGTGTGTAAGGAATGGTAGGTAAGTCGGAGGCGTTCTCGTTGGGAGTAGGATTCTGTGTTGATGACGATTTGGCACCAAGTCTAAACATCCATTCATTATGGAAAGGAGAGAGAGACAAGCAGAAGAAGGAACAGTGTCCACTACCAACCCCTGGGCCCATGTCAGAGCTGGACCCACTGTAAGGATTTGCGTCAGGAAACCGAGAGTGCAAAGTAATGGGCCTTTTAGTTCAAAGTTTGGGATTTTAATTCAAAGTTTGCAATGTGTGTGGTACTTATGTGATCTTTGGTGAGGTCAACAAAAAATAATTCTTTCTCTCCATGTGTATTATCTTATGGGTAATATCCTACATCAAAAATCTTTAGCTCTGAAAATTTAGAGTTATAAATGCAGAAGGTAAAGAAAACAAGTTCAGTAAGGAATAAAATGAAGAGTAAAATTTCCTTTTGTCTAAAGTGATTATCAACAGGTTTTTCTTCTTTTTTTTTTTCTTACATTCTTTTAGAAAAATTAGGTGTGTGAGTGATTTACTTCAATTTGTGTTCACAAATTGGATTATGTAAATTGTACTCTGCCTTCCTATTTGTGGTTGTGTCATAGACAGCTCTTTATACCCACACTTAAGGTCCAAGTCATTCTTCACTGATGTGGATGACACCATCGTATTTATTCAACTTCTCCCTCTTGAATGGCCTTTAAGTAGCTTTTCAGTGTTTGTTCTTGTAGAGGATGCTACCGAGAATATGTTTTTACATACCTATTACACATTTTTGCCAGTTTAGTCATAAAGTAAATACTCAGGGTGGCATGTGTAGGTCAAAGTTATGTATGTTATACTTTTCTCATTTCCAAGTAATTTTCCACTGGCGTCCATTATTATGCTGATCTGATAGGTGAAATATGGTCTCTTTTTAACTCCATTTCTTTAATTAAAAGTGAGATTCAGGGCTGGCCGAGTGGCGCGTTGGTTAAGAGCTGGCTTGGGATGCCAGAGGGCCCCGGTTCGGATCCCACATATGAGGGCCAGTGACACTGCCCTCTACAGCTAAGATGCTGAACAACAGCTCAACCTGGAGCTGGGCTGCTGGGAGTCGCCGGTGACGGTGTAGGCTGCAGCCCCTGCTGCAGTGGGTTGCCATGGGCTACTGTGTGTAGCCAGCAGCTGCCGTGAGTGGTCATCTAGAAGCTGGCAACTGATGAAGCAGAGTGCAATGATGGTGCCAACTTGGGCCAGTGATCTAGCCTGTGTGTGAATTTGGGCCAGTGAAAGTCCTCCACAACTAGACTGAAGAACAAAAGGACAGCAACTTGTCTGTTCCCCTTCCCCCAATTCCCCAGCACTGTTCCCATCCCCCAATTCCCCAATTAAAAAAAAAATCTTTAAAAAAACAGTGAAATTCAGTGTCTTCAAACGTTTAGTGATAGTTCTTTCTGTGAAGTATCTGTTCACATCCTTTGCTTTTTTTTATTGTAGTTTCTATTGATTTTTCATTGTCAATTAGTGATATTTATTCTTCATTACATATAATGAGGATAATTATTCCCAATGTATTCACTTTTACTTTGCTTATGGTTTTTTTTCCATATAGAAATCCAGTTTTTGTGTAGTTAGATCTTCATGACTTCTTTATTTTTGAGGTTTGCTTTGAAAGGTCTTCTTCTTGGGCTATAAATAATTTTGTCATTTTTTTTTCTAGTAAAGTCGTAGTTTTACCCTTAGGCATTGTTTGGAAACAAGCCTGACTGTTCCCACCTGTGCAGCTTCTGTCCCAACCCTACTTACTGAAGGACGCGTCTTTCTACAGTTGTTTGCAGATACTCGTTATAAGTATTGTGAGATGTCTACATGGAAGACCCCATGGGGTAGAGGGTTTTTGCAAGAGCTTTGCTTGGACTTACGTGGGCTGCCACTGACCAGCTACCTGGCCACCTGCCTGACCGTTTAACCTGTGTCCCCTTCCGTGAGGGCAGCTCTCGTGTAGGGCCTGTGCTTTGTCCAGGACTGCACTTGCCACCGGGCTGAGATCAGTGACTGTCACCCTCAGAAAACGTGTGTATCAGGGTGGGGTTGGTACCCTCCTTGCTTCTCTCATTGCTTCTTCCAGGCCAGCACCCCATCTTCCTCCTCAAACGCCCCCTGCTCCCTGGGAAGCAGCCGTCCCACCCCCATCTCTACTCCTTCTTTGGGTCTCTTGCAGGTCCCCAGGCCCTCCTCCACAGTCACTGAAAATTGGATCCACCAATACACTGCCGTCCTCCCTGTCACTGAGGTCACCCTTTCCACATCTGCACAGGAGGTCGTTCCAAAACCAGGGTCCCGCCGTTTCTTCCTTGACCTCCCCTCCAGTGACCTTGCCTTCTGTCTTCCTTCAGCTGCCCATCCCGGATGACACCCGATTATTCTGACACCCGGACACCCAGCATCCACTCTGATCACCGCCTCCCTCACTGCAGCGAATCCTTTAGAAGGAAGTCGTTCCCCTTGGCACCCTCAGCCGTGCTTCCCTGTTAGTGTTCGCTGCCACCCTATGTGCCCACTCACCTCCTTCTGGAATGTGGTCTGTTCTCCTCCTTTCATTGTCACCCAGCAAAACCCAGCTTTGGCCGAGTCCCGTGTTGCCCCTGGGCCGCTGGTGGGCTGGCGGGAGTGCGGGCCGGTCCCCTCCTGCCCTGTGTCTGACCACAGTGCTGGCTCAGCAGGGTCCAGCCGCCCTGCCGCGCCCCCCTGGCTTCCAGAAGCCACGCCCCCCAGGTTCGTTCCCACGCCCTGGCAGCCCCTTCTGTGTGTCTGTCTGCCGGCTGGAGGCCCCTGGCTGATGCCCCGCTCTTGTCCCCGCCCTTTGACACCATGCCCAGGTCTGCTCTTTCAGGGTCCTGCCTGGTAAATCATGGAGACACTGATGGTCCTCATTTTGTGTCGCTAGATCACCCCCAGGAGCCATAACAGTGTGTGACAAGTTTCATCTTGTTTGGTGCAGTCAGTCGGGTGTGAGCTGTGGTTGAGAGAAGGTGTGTTTTGAAGTGTGCGGTAAATCCTCCTCCATCGTGACAACACTCCGTGTCACACATCGCTTCTCGATATGTACACATACATATGTATGTATGCGTCTGTGTGTATGTATATGTATATATATTATGCACACGTGCAGATTACAAAGCTTTTAAAGTTTTGAGTGGTTATCCCTAACCTTATTTTTTTCTTAAGCCTTGTTATTTTAGTGATTCCAGCTGTTTTTAGTTGGGTGAATTAGTTTAACAAGGAACAATTTTACCTATAATGCACTAACAGGACTCATTTATATACTGAATGTACATACAATCGGTGAAAGAAATAAGTGAGTAGAACAATTTCTGTAATGCATATTTTGCACCAGGTTGGCTTTCTCAGGTGATTCCAGACAATTGAGTTTTTTGTTTATACTTGATGTTGCATCCTTGTTTGTATAAAGGAGTGGATTAATTAAATTATATTCAAATGAAATTGAAATCACCAAAGGAGCACATTCTTAGGAAACTAGAAGCCTTACCTGAAACTTTGGTTTCAAGTGACAAACAGTAGTGTTTTTCAGTTTGTTTTGTTTTGAATCAGCAGATGATGTGTGGGTGTAAAGATTCCTCCACGGTCTTACCTTGAGAGCAGGACCACGTCTTATCCATCTTTGCATCTCTCTTCCCAGTCTGTCAGAAGGTGGGAGGAGTGCAAGAGAAGGCTGACAAATGGATGAATATTTACTAGGTGTTTCTGCTAAAACCCAATCCTTGCATTATGGTGCTCCACGGAACCGCACCCTAAAAATAGCAGGGTTTGTGGGGCGGTGTCAGGGCAGGGACTGAGCACTCAGAGGCTGTGCAGCTTCCTAGGCAGAGCACTTCTAAGCGCAGTGCTTGATACGTGGACAGGTGAGCCACTGCTGAGGCAGCCACAAGGCACAGTAAACATACGAGTGTAAAAACCAGCTGTGAAGCACTGCAGCACTGCTGTCCACGCCTGTGTATGCTTCTGAGGCTCCCTGACAGTGGGGCTCCGGAAAGGTGGGGACAGGGGACTCTGCAACCTGCCAACCGCCTGGAAGCCACATGGGCTCAAGACACACCCTCTGCGTGCAGCCTCTGTATAAATCTTTTTATAATGCAGCTAAAAACGTCTCCTGTTGCCAGTGCACTGGCTGAGAAGAGAGCTTGTATTTCCTGCTGAAGATTATAATTCTATTTACTGGCTCTTACCTGGGAGAAATGGCAGGAACACGGGGTAAAAGAGACTGCATTGTATTGCCTTTTGTTTGGAGGGTCTGGGTTTATTGCTAAGTAAAGGCAGAAAATAGACTTGCAAAAAACAGGACCACATTTTCTGGAGTTGGCACCTCGAGGCTTTCCAGGACTGATGGGGGGTATGGAGGCAGCTTTCGGCAGGCGAGGGGACTTGCTTGAGCAGGTGACTTTGTGGGAGGGTTAGGATTCTCAGACTTGACATTGAGGGTCTGGACTTGAGCAGCCTGTGCTAAGCATCGCAGAATTCACTTCCTCAGGCTGCGTGTGGGCAGACTTCTGAAAGCAGTGAGGACGGAATAGCTACCAAGGAGATCAGTGGGTTTATCTAGCTGGACCTAGCTCATGTCTGCCCAGATCTAAGCCCTTGCTTCTCTCTAATGCCCTGCTTGGAAGCGACTAGAAAGACAGAATTGATTTTGTTCTTTCCTGCCTGGCCAGAGACACCTAAAAATAAGGGCGGTTCAGACACTGGGGTGGCGTTCCTGACCAGCAGCCGTCCCTGAGAAAAGAAAGAGTTTCAGAAATTCTGGGGTTATCCTGCCTTATGCTTTAAAAAAAAAAATTTTTTTTTTAGTTCATATGTTTCTTCTTAAAGAATAGTTTCATTGAGATATAATCCTTGTAGTATAGAAGCCACCACTTCAAGGTGTGCAGTTCAGTGGTTTTCAGTATCCTGACAGCTGTACGAGCACCATCACCATCTGATTCCAGAGCATTGCAGTACTCTTCCAAACGGCCTGTGTCCATAGCAGTCACTCCTTACCTCCTCACCCCGAGGCCCCGGAAAACACTAGCCTGCTTTCTCTCTCTGTGGATTTGCCTGTTCTGGACGTTTCACAGACATGGTTTCGCGCCCTTGGCGGCCTTTCGTCCCCAGCTCTTTCACTTAGCGTGATGTCCTCCCAGCCCACCCATGCTGTGGCATGCGTCAGTACGTCCTTCCGTTCATGGCCAGCTCCACTGCCATGTTTTGTTACACATTCACCAGTCGGTGGGCATTTGAGTCGTTGCCACTTTTCGGCTGTTTTGAATAATGCTGCTGCCCAGGTGTTCCCGTCCTTGTGTTGGTGCAGACGTTTGTTTCGTTTCTCTTGGGCATACACCTAGATGTGGTATTGCTGGGTCACAGGGTACCTCTATGGCTAACACTTCGTGGAACTGCCAAACCGGTTCCTAAAGCAGCTGCACCCCTCCTCACCCCCAGCCGCCACAGCAAGGGTTCAGAGTGCTCCATGCCCTCGCCGCCCCTTGTTATCATTTGGGCCATCCTGGTGGCTGTGAAGTGGTATGTCATTGTGGTTTTGGTTTGCGTTTCCCTAACTGAATATTCTTGTTGAGCACTTGATTACGTGCTTACTGGACATTATCTTTTCTGGAAAAGTGCCTAGTCCACTCTTTGGCCCGCTTTGAATTTGGGTTATCTGTCTTTTTATTGTTGAGTTGTATGTGTTCTTTATATAATGTAGATACAAGGTCCTTATGATTTGTTTGTACTTTTCCTATTCTGCGGGCTATCTTTTACTTTATTGATGGTGTTTTTGACATGAAAAATTGTAAATTTTATGGATTCCCAATACATCTGTTTTGTAGTTGTATGTGCTTTTGGTGAACTAGCTAAGAAACTGGTACCTAATCGAGGTTACAGGGATTTGCTGCTATGTTTTCTTCCGAGTTTCACATTTAGGTCTATGATCCATTTTGAGTTCATAGTTGTGAAATGTGTAAGGTCTGTGATGAGGTTCATTTTTTGAATGTTAGCACCATTAGTTGAAAGGACCATCATTTACCCTTTGAATTGTCATGACTCTCTTGTCAAAAACCAGTTAACCATCAATGTATGGGTATATTTCTGGACTGTTAATTCTAATCCATTCGTTTGTATGTCTGTCCTTATGCTAGTGTCACACTATCTTGATTAGTAGTTGTTTTTGTTTTGTTTTGTTTTGTTTTTGGTATTTTTTTGACATCAGGAAGTTCCACTCCTCCAGTTTTGCTTTTGGTTCCCTTGGCTGTTCAGAGGTTCTCTTGCAAGGCTCTTTGGCTATTCAAAGCCTCGTAGATTTCTATGTGCATTTTAGGGTCAGTTTGTCAATTTCTGCAAAAAAATGAAGTTGGGATTTTACTAGAGGTTGCACTAAATCTGCAGACAAATCTGGGAGTACTGCTGTCTGGACAATATTGTCTTCCAGTCCACGAGCACAGATCTTCCTATTTATTTAGGCCTTTAGTTTCTTGAAATGATGTTTTGGTAGTTTTCAGTGTACGTCTTACACATCATGTAAAACATTTACTTACACATACTTTATTCTTTTTGATGCTATTCTAAAGTGGATCTCTTCTAAGAGCATACGTACTTTTTATCCATTCTACCAATTTCTGCCTTTTGACTGGAGTGTTTAGACCATTCAGTGTAATTACTGATAAGGTAGAATTTGTCTGCCATTTTGCTGTTTGTTTCCTATGGACCTTATGTCTTTTGTGTTCTTTATTCCTCCATTTGCCTTCTTTTATATTAAATAGTTTCTAGTATAGCAGTTTAATTCTGTTGTTTATTTTATTGTACACTTTTGAGTTATCTTCTTAGTGGTTGCCCTGGGGGTTACAATGAACATAATCTTGCCTTATTTTTGAGCTTCTCTATGGACCTGAACCTGTCTTTGTAGGAGTTCCACTGGGCCAACCTGAATGGCTGGGGTCCGAATGGGAGGCCCAGGGACAACTGGGTATCTGAGAATTGTCTGTGTCGGTGGATTTATCTTTTAACTTTTTGGTGGAATTTGGTTATTTATACAGTAAGCTTCTGCTCTTCTCCAATGAACTATGATACTTTCCCAATGTTTGCTCTGATAAGATTCTAGTTATACCAGCAGCCTCCCTTGTGGCTGGGAGATTTGAGCGGTCCATGCTGGGCCGATCCTAAGTCAGCACGATGGACTTTGCCGCCCTTCCCCCTTCAGCCTGCTCTCTAAGCTCCCATGTCCTTCTGTTTCCCAGGTGCCGAGCACCCTGCTGAGAGGGGTATGCTCCGGCCCCCCAGGTGTGGCGGGACCCTGGTGCCAGAGACCTCCCGTTTCTCCGGATGAGGAGAAGAGCCAGCTGAGCCCTCACCAGCTCACCAGGATTTGGCCAGAAGACAGTTCCTCTCCTCCCCACACGACTTCTGAGAGGTAACTTTGAATTTGGAAAGTGAAGACTTGCAGACCTTAATGTATGTCTTTGAGTGGAATCTCAGGCATTGGTGGGAAAGGCTGCAGGCCGGCCTCGGTGGGTTTTTCTGTGCCACTAAGTCACACCATGGAAGCCGTCGCCTAGTATGCTTTCCCTGAAGGAATTTGAAGAATGCTCCTTAACATGTTATAGTGACTGTTATAGTGATCAGTTCTTCACAAAGATTCCCACACGGGTCCTCATTTACTGCGTTTCACGACCTTGTGAGGTCGAGTTGCCAGTCTCATTTCGTAGAGCAGCAGACAGGGTTAGAAGATGAACAGAATGCGTTCAGGGCCTCACTGAACCTTTCATTTGCTGAGAACATATGGGCTGAGCTCCTGGCCATGCCATGCGCTCTTCTAACTTAGGACACACGGTAACCACAGTGTCCCCTGCTCTCATGGGGACTCCAGGTCGTGGGGTGTGAGTTGGGGGTAGCGGTGGGGACAGGCACGGAGAGACAGACGGCATAAATTGACAGCATGAAGAAGTAAGTTATGTGTTTTGTTCCAAGCCGTCAGTTGTGGAAAAAGGAAAAAGCAGACCAAGTTTGGAAGGCTGGGGCAGGTTGTCATTTTAAATGGAATGGTCGTGGAGGTCTCATTAAAAAGGTGACACATTTGAGTGTGGAGTTAAGGCGTTGTGGGAAATGCTACTTAGTGTCTGGAGCAAGGGTATAGTACATGGAACCAAAGGTTGGTGCAAAAGCCCGGAGCCCAGTCTGTATGCACGCCAGCATGTTGGAGGGACCCCAGAGGCAGGGAGGCAGGAGGGGGGCCAGCTGAGAGCAGTGAATCCTGGGGAGGGGTCGGGGGTAGCAGGACCCTGACCACCAGGGGGAATTCTGGGATTTCTGATGGAAGTCAGTGCAGGGTGTTAGGCAGAGGGGACAAGCTTTGCATTCCATGTTCATACGCTCAGTCTGGCCTCTGTGTTGATAACAGAGAGTTGGGGTGGAGGAGGAGGGTTGACCAGAACATCGCAGAGGCCACCAGAGAAGCCCACTGTGGTAATTCAGATGATGATGGTGGCTTGCCCCCCTGGTAGCCATGGAAGTAGTGACAAGTGGTCCCATTCTGGATGTATTTTGAAGATTGAGCCCTTGTACTGTCCTGGCAGAATGGGCGTGGTGTGAGAGGGAGGGGAGGGCCTGTACTGATGGCAAGGAGTTTAGCTTGGGTAACTAGGTGGTGTTGGTGACAGCTTTGTCTAGTTCAGATGGGGAAGTCTGCAGGTGGAGGAGGTTTGGCGCAAAAAGAGATTAGAAGTTCAGTTTGAACATGTTGAGTTTGAGATTGTTAGACACCCACATGGAGATGCTGAGTGGGCAGTTATATCGAGATCTGAGAGCTGAAGGCGGTCGTCTGAGCTGGAGATAGTGTGGGAGTCTTCGGCCGATCGTTGGTATTTAAAGGAACAAGACCACCTGCGATCCCAGCGGGAGAAACGTTGGAAGGATTGGACCCTGAGACAGCCCAGCATCATGAGGTCCAGAGGAAGAGGCAGCAGCGGAAACCGAAAGGGAATGACCAGAAGTGTAGGGAAAACCAGGAGTGTGGCATCTTGGAAGCCCCGTGAAATCATTTCCAAAGGGCCGCGTGAGGCGCTGCCTTCGGTGTGCTGATGGGCCAGGAGAGATGACGACCGAGAGTTGCCTCTTGGATTGGTGCCCTACATGTCATTGGTGGTTTTGGTCAAAATGGTGAAATGCCATGTGACTCTGGTGGCCGTGGCAGCAAAAGCCCTAGTGGAGTGGAGGGAAGGCTGGAGCGGAGGAGGCAGACGGAGACAGAGGTTGTCGACAGCTGTGCAGGGCCTTACTGCAAAGGGGAGCACAACATGGGGCTGGGTCCGCTGGGGTCAGTAAGGCCAAGAGGATTCGTGGGGAGAATTCGTGTTGAGAATCGGTATGTTTATATGCTGACGGGAACGGAAAATTGATAATGTAGGACCGAGAGTTGCTGAGGTCGTTTCTTGAGTAGGAGAGGGGTGCATTTGTGTACAAGTGGGGTAATTTGCAACAGGGGGACGCCTGCTGGGGATGGGCCGGGACTGATATGTGGGTGCCGGCGTGGAGGCACTCTGAGGAGAAGGCTGCAGTTTTCTTCTGTTTTTTGAGGGGAAACAGAAAACAGAGTCGCCAGCTGATGCCATGGCAGAGGAGGGATTGGCAGTTTGGGGAGACAAGGGAAGGAGTGAGGGGTCCTCTGGAAAGTGGGACTTGCAGAGTGGTCACCTGGAGGCATTAGGCGCCCCTGGCAGCTCGTGGCCACAGCCTGAAGGCCCGGATCAGTGTGAGTGTGTGTTTCTCTAGACACCTCAGATGGGGAGTTGAAGGCACGTAGTAGGCCAAGCACCGAATTATCCTTTGGCTGAGCAGAGAGGGACAAAGTGAGAGGGTGGCATTAAATGACAGCGTACGCAGGACAGAGATGGCACCGGTCACATGGAGATTAAGATGGTGACATGAGGAGAGAGGACATCAGGGGTGAGGAGGCGATCGGACGGCTGGTGGATCGGAGGTGCAGAGGGGTTGGCGCTGTCCGCTCCGGGTCGCTGCAGGAAGAGGCTGGAGAGACGGAGGTGCTGGCAGAGGCTGAGCGTGGACCTGGCACTGCGGTCCTGCCCTTGGCTCAGCTCCTCGTCACCCTGAGTGCTTCTCACCTCTGCCCTTTGAAAGGACCAGCTTGAGAAATCTTCCTGAACCCCTGACCCGTGCTCACGGTACCAGTGCGCCCCTTTGGTGATGCTGGGAACATATTGCCGATCTGTGACTGACACATCCCTTCGCTGAGGCAGATGGCAGTCTGCAGCCTTCTCACCACTGTGCCCAGGGAGGAGGGCTGGGAACGTTGGTATCAGACATTGGAGGCTGTTGCTCCCTTCTTCATGTGCCTCGGAAACTAAGTGTACTGCTACCTTTTTTTTTTTTTTTAATGTTAACTTGAACATTTTAAGGTTACTCCCTCTTTGTCTGCAGTGCACTTACTTAGGCAGAAAGCACAGCCCCCTCAGGTGGGAGGGAACACTAAACCCTGGCACATGTGCCGTCCGGCCCAGTGGGCTGGGCATTCCTGCTGCGTCTGCCCACGCCGAGTCCCCGGACGGTCCCTCTGGGATTCTGTCTCCAGCAAATTCCAAGAACTGAAATGGCTCATGGTTACAAAAGATTCATGTGGAAGAGGCCAAAATACCAGAAAATGACATTCCAGCACAAGCACAGATATTTTTAAATGCTTAGGAGTTATAAAGAGAATCAGTCTTCGTGGAATTGAAACCACCCCCAAGTCACACTCCTGGGACTGAAGGAGCTGAATCTGAAAGATGGTTTTGTTTTGTTTTGTTTTCTTCAAGTGGAGAATGTCATCAGTTAAAAAAAAACAAAACTCTTGGGTGGAGAAACTTTCGTGGGGCCTTGGCCTTGGTCGGGTGCTGGGGCCGGCCGGCGTCTGGAGAGCTGTAGCCGTGGTGGCTGCCCAGGGCCACTGCGCCCCTGGCTGGTGAAGCTTTAGAGCAAAGGTCGTTCAAAACACTAACTAGAATCGAAAATATCAGCATCCTGCTTTCGTTCTCGTGGTTTCAGAGTGGCTGAGGTGGCTGAACAGTATTTTTAGAAATGGAAACACTTAACGATGCTGTTCTGAGGTGCCCTGTGTGGCCGAAGGTCCTGTTAGAATAACTCCGAGCGGCCACAGCTTCCACATTTATCTCAAGAAAGCTGCGGTGTCTTAGTTTTCAGTTTTCGGTTCCTTTTCTGTTTGTTTTGAGACCTTGGGTCATTTTTATGTGTGTGCGGTCCTCTAGGCTTCACGGTCAAGTCTTTGGCCAGGTTCTTGGTGTTGTCACGTGCCAATTTCGAGTGGCGTAACAGCTACAGACAAAGAAAAGAGCGTGCTGTTAGTTCTCCAGGACAGGGTGGCTTCCTCCAGACGGATTGAGCAGTAGAAATTTAATGAGCGTCTGTTCTAACGCAAGGACTGGGAGGGGGAGAAGAGGAAACGGGGCAGGTTTCTGCTTTTCTATTTTTCTTTGTCTAATGTTAACAAGCGGAGGGTGTGAAGCTGCAGTTACCAATAAACTTGGGCACAGCACAGAGCAAAACCGAGGGGCTGAGAGTTGGGTACTGAGTACGAGGGGGCCCCTCCCAGCTAAGCCGTTTTTGAGCTGCAGTGGACAGAAAAGAGATGTGAAGATGGTACTGGAAGCCACTCGTGCTGGACCCTTAGTGTTTGGATTTAAGCCTCTCTGGTGGCTGGTGGAGAACCATTAACGTGTGAAAGGGAGTGACAGGGTTAAAACAAAATAAACATGTTTTGGACCCATTTATTGGGCACTGTTGTGCTTCCAATATGAAGAGAAGACTAAAAGCAGGGAAAAGAGTCGAGGCAAAGTTTCATCATGCGGCTTAACAAATTTAAGGAATTTTCCCCTCTGATTATAAAAATATAGTACTTTTTTGGTTGTACCCAAAGCCAAACAACAAAGCTTCATAGACACGTTTACCAAAGGAATCTCATGCCTCCTATCATTCTTAGAGTTCCATGAATAACTTCTGATTTTAGCTACATTTTACACCGCTAGCTTCAATACCAATGAGGAAACCATTAGTATCTGGTCTTTATAGCTTGTTATAAAACAGATAACATACTCCAGTTACCGCAATCTCATTTTAATCCTGACTTTACTGATTTTAACAATTGATTTTATGTGTGTCCCATGATTTCTTTCTCAATGTTATAAAGAGTACCCCTGTCTGTCTGTCTGTCTGTATACCTACCTACCTATCTACACACTTATTTCAATTTAAAAATAAGGTGAAACCTTTTCTGATAGAAAGGAGGTCTCATTGGCAGGTTGATTTGACAGTGAAACTGTCTTTATCTCAATTATTGGACTGAGCTAAATATGCAAATCATATGGATAGACATAATTGAGGCATTCGAATAAAATCATGTGTTAAGATATTATATACGGAATGGTGCATTGAAATCACGACTTTTTCAAGTTATTTCTGAGTATATGCGTTTAAGCAAGGTGCCTTCTAAGAAAAAGCAGTAAATACAATTAAGCTATTTCTAGAGTCCTAGTCCATCTCTTGGTGTACTATCCAGAAATTGGGGCTTGGATGACTGATATCTTGGTAACACGTTCTCGTGAGGGTCCAGCAATTTCCAAAGGTTTTCTTTTGTGAAAAGATCCACTGATGAAATTGTCGGCTGATCACTAAAACTAGTTTTTATTTTATTTCTATGTGTTTTTTTTTGGCATATTAATGGAAGAACTGCGAAGAGTTGAGTTTCATTTTTACAAAACACCATCTGGTCTCATCTATGTGCTTATGTGAACAAGTGAGTCAAGTTGTTGCATATGTAACAATGAAAATTGGAGCAAAATTGTGATCTTGAACTGGACCTTATAAATGTAGGTGACATTTATCTGTAGACCCCCAAGCTTCAGGAGGAAATAGTCCAAGTCTTTTTTTTCTTTGAGAAATGCTAATTAGTTTTATTAACTTTTTGTCTAGCTTGTTTGAGGTGTGAACCAATTTGTAATATAAAGTGTACAGTTCCACAGCTACGCGAGACCGTGCAGTATCTACCTTTGCCTGGCTTGTCTCACTGAGCGTAATGCCCTCTGGGCACATGCATGTTGTTGAAAATGGCAGGACTCCCTTCTTGTTCAAGGCTGATAATCATTATATATGTATATCTCACATTCTCTTTATCCGTTCATCTGTCAGTGGACACATAGGTTGTTTCCATACCTTAGCTGTGAATAATGCTGCAGTGAACATGGGGGCGCAGATATCTCTGAGATACTAGTTACTCAAACATTAGTTACTGGTTAAGAACTAAAAGCAAATGAAATAAATGATCAGCTGCAGCCTCCTGGGACCTGAGGACAGGGGAAAGGTGGTTGGTGTGTGTATGTGTGTTGCACCCATGCTGAACCATGAAACCACAGAAGATGCAAATAAGATACCAGGAAGCACCTTGCCCACAGCTGTGAAGAGGGCTGGGCGTCCCATGGCCATGCATGTTTTGTCTTGAGAAGGAAGATTCTGATTACAGGGAGGGCTGTAGGAATTTGGAGGATTTAGCTAAGGGATGTACTCCATCCCAGCATGGAGAGAAAGCAGTTTGGTTTTAATCTCAGCCTCCTGAAGCCATTGTCTAAAGGTCCAGGGAGAGATGCAGTAACTTAAGATAGCTGCTAACTGTGTTAGCTGTCATTTGCATATCAGTTTGGCGTTTATAAATGAACCTCTGCCTGCACCGCCATCTCATTAGTTTACACAGCTCTCCTGTGATTGTAGCTATTGTTCTTCCTGTCATCCAGGTAAGGAAGCTAAGACTGAAAATGCCTTATGCAAGACCATGCAACTGGAAATAGGTGGAGATGCAACAAACCCAGGATGCCCCGTGTCCAGGGCTCATGACCTTTCTGCCTGATAAAGAAGGCCTTGGGGGGACTCTTAGCACCAGGAAATCAGGAAGGATTAGGAAATCTTGGAAAACGTCTTGGTTTCAAATGGAAGTTATTTAGGATTGCAAGACATACGCGGGATCCCGACGGGCCGGTGGTCGGTGGGGGCGGGACGGGGTCCTCTCTGGATGTTGGGGTTTTGGAAGAACCCCTTGAAGGGGTATTGGCTGGTGCTTTATGGGTACCTAAATATATCTTGAGCCCTTGCAATAACTGTGCCCAATTATGGGAGGTGCCATATCCATATATTTATAGATGAGGGATTATTTGCAGAGTTGAGGGGCACCACCGTGAAGTCCGTTAATGGACGGGGTTGGTGTGGGGCATCTGCGCCTGGACGTGTAGGTCATGCAGGTGACCACACAGCACTTGGTGACCTTGTTCTGGATCCTCTTGGCCCAATTCGAGTTCAACGCTGGTACAAGCTGAAGGGGACACCGTGAGGGGAATCTTTACACCGGTGCCCCAGAAAGAAAATCTGCCATCTGGGGTTTGGAAAAATCGGAATGAAGACCGTGCTGTGATTTCTTCGCTGTGTAAGTAAGTGCCCTGAATGTGAGGAGTAACGAGAAACAGGGCATTTTGTATATCCATTGTGCCAAAATAGGAAAAAATCGTATGTCATCATCTTTGAAGAGGAACTAGGCTGGGGGAAGCATTTCACAGTATCTTTTTTTTTTTTTATCAAAAAACTTCCAATAGAATAGAGAGTAAGTCAAAAGCACATGGTGTGAGGAAGGTCCTTCTTCTTTTATAGGACAAGACATGAAGGATGTCCTCTGTATTGAAAGGGTCATGGAATCAGTAGGCCTTAAGAGCTGGGTCAGTTCTGCTCTGATGACAGCAGCTCTCTCCTAAGTCTCAGTCTTTAGCCGCCTCACCTTTTCTCACTCTGATGTTTGGCTGCACTTGGGCTTTTGCGCTTCTATAGAAATTTTAGAGTTAGTTTATGAAACAGCAACAGCAAACAATAAAAATGACAACAAAACCTGTTGGTCATTTGCTTGGATGGTATTAGTAAATCTAGGTCAATTTAGAAAGAATTGACTTTCGATATTGAGTCCTGTTACCTATATAACATTGTATCACTACCCATATATTTGCCTTTACAGATGGTTTTTGGTAAAGCTTTATAGTTTTCTGTATGTAGGTCTTAGCTCCTCCTCTGTATACTCGTAGATACAGACAGCATATGTTTGTTTGTTCTTAGGCACCTTAGTTTTGGGGTGCCTTAGGAGATGGCTTCTTTACTTGGGTATAAAAATGTAATTGACACTTGTGTATTGATCTTACCTCCAGCCACTTTATTAAATGTTTAGTATTTGTCATATTTTGTTTATAAATCCCCCTACATTTAAAAAGTTCGTTTGTGAATAATTAAAGTACTGTTTCTTTCTTGTCAAGTCTTATATATTTTTTTCTTGTTTTCCTGTTTGAGTTAGGGCCTATTGAATCGAGCAATGGAAGATATCCTTTTCTCGTTCCTGATCTTTATAAGGAGTGTTCTAATTTGACTAAGAATGATGTTTGCTGTCACTTTCTTCCAAATGTTTTTCATTAGGTTAAGGAAGTTCCTTTATAGATCTGGCAGAGTTGTGGTTTATGTTTTTAATCATAAATGCATGTTGAATTTTATAGAAGGTTGTTTTGCATCTATTAGGATAGCCCATATAATCTCCACTGTTTCCCTCTTACTATCTTATATTATATGTATGGATTAGCCCAGTGGTAAACGCCCTTGTACTCCTTGGATAAATCTAGCTTGTTCAACTTTTTTTTTCTCTCTCTTCTAAATATACATCTGATGAACATCTGGGCTCTCTTTGCTCATATCTTGTTTTAAATTTTTGTTTCTTTACTCATGTGTGAGGTTGGTCTGAATTTTTCCTTTAACTGCTTTTGTTTGATTTAGAGGGAGTCTTTTTTTTTTTTCTATTTTCATTTTTTTTTCTTGTTTCTTGCAAAATTTTGGGTGGGATTTGAGTTATCTGCTCTTGAAATTTTGGTAGTACTTAGCTGAAAACAAGACCTAGTGATTTCCTTGTTGGAAGATTTCTATCCAGTTTTTCTAGGCTTTTAAAATTATTTGAACCATTTCTTTTTGAGTCAGCTTTCTTTAATCACATTTTTCCAGGAATATATTTATTCATTGCTTCCTTTCTACATTACAAGTTAAAATTAGCATGAAATTATTCATTTAGTTGCAAACCTCTGCTGTTTCACTACAAATATAGTTTATTTGGGCCATACTTTTTTCTTCCTGACCAGAGAGTGTTTGTCTTTTTATTACTTTCAAAGAAAAACACTTGATTTTGTTGACTCTTTATTTTAACTTTATTTTGTTTATTTATTTTTGTTTTTTGTCTGTCATAGGTATTTTCTTCTACTCTGTTTATTCTGCAGTTGCTTTTCTAGCTTCTTAAGCTAGAGACAGCTCAATAATTTTCGACTTTTTTAATGTAAGCATTTAAGATTATGAGTTTCCCTCTTAGTATTGCTTTAATGGCATCTTGTAGGTTTTGTTAAATAATATTCTCATTATCCTTTAGTTCTACACATTTTTATAGTTCTATATTTTCTTCTAAGCCTGTGTTATTGATAAAGTCTTTTACAATTTTCAAACATGGGGAATCTTTTCATTATTGATGTCTATCTTAGTTGCATTGATGTCAGAACACATAATCCATGTAATACCAATTATTTAAAATTTGCTAAGTAATTTTTTATGTTCCTGTGTAATGTCAGTTTTTATACCTGTTCTGTGTATTTTTGAGAAGATTGTGAATTCTCAGCTGGGTGATTATGAGATTTACATTATTAAATTTAGATTGTTAATAGTGCTTTTCATATCTCCTAGATTTTTACTAATGTATATTTGCTATATTAAGCAATGTATAGTCAATTTCCTCACTGTGATGGTATATTTGCCATTTTTTCAGTAACAATATCATTTTTGTTTTTTATATTTTGAAGCTATTTGATGTATACAAACGTAGAATTATTATAACTTCTTAAAGACTTGGACCTTTTATTTTCTTATAGTTACCATTTTTTTTCTCTAGTTATGTTTTTTGCTTTCAATTCTGTTTTGTCTGACTCAAGCTTTCTTTTGGTTGGCATTTTCCTAAATCACCTTTCTCTATCCTTTGACTTACAACTTACAGTGTCATTTGGTTTTATGTATCTCTCTCGCTTTTTAAAACTCAGTTTTAATGTTCTTTTTTTTTTGGCAATCAAATTTAACCCATTTATTTCTTATGATCTTTAATAAAGTTGGATTTTTTTCTCCCAATTATTTTTAAACTTTTTTTTTTTTTTTTTTTACTTTTTCTAAAGTACATCTTTGTTTCTTTGTGTTCTTATTCCATTTTTCTCGCTTCCAACTGGCAGATATACGTTCTGCTTCTCTTAGTGGCTACTGCTAAATTTTTACCATGTATACGTTAAGTCTAAAATAAAAATCTTCACCTCTCAGTTCTCAAAATCCACAAAAGCCTTAGAACACCATAATTCACTTAGGCTTGTAAACTAGGTGTGCTGATCTGTTTGTTTAGTTCAATGTTTTAACTGGGCTTTAGTTATTGTCCAGGGTGAGCGACCTTTCTAGGATCTAATTCACCATATTGAGAGAAGCAGGTGTCTCCCATTTGTGTTTCAAAGTTGTTGTGTCTTTGTTGCTACTGAGGATATGCATGTTCTTGGATTCTATGCCCATTTCAGTATTGGGGGCCTCACAGGGTGATGGCCCCTTCCCTGCTTGGAAGATTTTCCCGGCTGCTGTGCAGATCGTCAGCGAAGTGTGTGCTGCAAGTGTGACTGCAAACAAGTGTTCGCTGGTCAGTTTGGACTAGATGAATGATCCAAATTTCACCTGTGTGTAAACGAGGGACTCCTTCATTAAACAAACACATAGAGCTTAACAATGTGGAAAGTAGTTATTATCAGGATGGTAGTCTAGATTTTTTTTTCATTTTATCTTTTCATTTTACCCTTATTTTCTATAATCGATCAACAGTTATAAAGAGACACCATCCTCCCCCACTCCCGCCACAAAAGATAAAAGAGATCAGTAGTGTATTTATTTTAAAAAGAGACCTCCTTGTCCCGTGTTTTCCTCAGTGACTTGAAATTCTGGGACACATGGGGTTTCATCGTCAGATGTGTGTTAGGTGTCTGTGGCACTGGCCCAGACCCTATCAGGGCAACACGGATGTGTCTTGATAGAGAATTGTAGACATTCTGCTTATGGGAAATCATGGTGCTGATATAATACAACGGTTTCCAAATGATTTTGGGGAGGTGCTGGTGCAGTGACCCTTTCTTCAAAGAAGTCTTATGAAAGCCAATGTCTTAAAAATAAATAGAAATGGAATTCAGCCGAGACTCAGATTGGGACAACCTTTGGAAACCTGTGGCCCACACCAGCTTGGCCCCCAGGTGAAGTCAGAGCACCACTGAGCCCACAAAAGCGTCCTTTCTGCTTAACCCCCACATTTCATCAGAAACTGGAAGCCACAAGGGGTCTCGGGCTGGCCGGTGGCTGGATCGGAGCTCAGCCTTCACAGCCCCTTCCAGCCTTTCCTGCCACCAGCACCTCACTTCCACGTCGGGTCGAGTGGCTGCTTCAGTTAGGAAGACAAGCAGTTAGGAACCGATTCGCACTTTTCCACTTTTAATTATTTCCCTTTAATCAGATCATGTCTAGACAGTTTGCTTGCGTTGCCCCAATCTGCCAGCCAGGTTTGTCTTCTTAAGCTCCAGCCCTGGGTCTGCTGCCGCAGCCCTTGAAGGTCTCCCAGACCGTGGAAAAGCCCGTCGAGTGTCTGGTAACAGGCTATGATGACAAAAAGCCTGGTTTTAGTCTCGGCCTTCCGTTTGCTTCAGGCCCTTTGCTGGTCTCCTCACTGTCGGTCACAGAGGGATCGATTCAAGCAGACAGACCACATGCTATTTCTGTGCTGTAAATTTCCACAGCATCTTCCCCGTCCCGCGCTCCAACCACACGCTGGAATAAAAAGCGTGTTTGCAGCTATAATCAGCACACTTAAATACTAGTTATATTCTGAATGAGTACAAAATCTGTACAGCTCTGGGCTCCGAAAGCAGCTCTAAAAATATCACATGGCCATGGCCGTGGCCATGGGCACCTGGGACCTTTGACAGTAAGGTGATCCCTCCAAACCTTTTTAGGACGTATGGGGTATTCCAGAATAGCCCAGATTCCATGTTGAGGGGCGTCTGATTCACAGAGGGTTGTGTCTGACAGCCAGGAGTCTTGGCTGCCGACTGGCAGATTCCTTCCTTGTTTCTGCTTTTCTGGGATAAGACACCCAGTAAAAGCCGTTTCCTTCTGGTGAGCTCCTGAGGACGCCACCTCGTTTAATTGCCTTGGTGTTCTCTGTGTCTGGCACATGGTAGGTACCAGACATAGTAGGGAGGCAGCTGCACTGGAGACTCAGGGGGGTTTTGAGTGGAAGGGGTCTCCAGGCCCCTGCCCTGTGTGGTCATGTGTACGCCCGCTGCTTTGGTGTTTCATGTGTCTACGCCGTCTCCTTGATTCCCGTGACCGCCCTGTGAGAAGCAGGGCGATTGTCCTTGACCCCCAGCTGACAGGTGATGGCACTGAGGCTCCCAGGAGTCGTGCGATTGCCCAAGAGCTCGTGAATGTAACTTGCAGCTGGGTCTTGCGTCTGGGTCTCCTGGATCTTAGAGATTCCTTTCATTACACTACTGACTCCAGGAAGAGGTGTGATCAAACAATATGGTCAATGTTTAAATAAAAAATAAAATGTATTACACTAAAAAACACATTGCCATTAATCCCCCTCAAAATACCCCCCCCTCGCTTTGAACACACTTATCCCATCGTTCTTGCCACTTTCTGAAGCAGCTCTGGAAGTCCTCTTTCGTGTCTTTACTTCGTCCTCCATCGTGACAATGCTTCATGTCACGCATCGCTTCTGGTACGGCAATTTCTGTCAAATAAAAACATTACGGTGTGTCCTCATCCACCTTATTCACTGGACCTGACACCGTGCGACTTCTGGCTCTTCCCCAAAGTCAAAATGATTCAGGACATTGAGGCAGCCAGGTCAGTGCAACTAAAGACACTCACGAAAGAGGACTTCCAGAACTGCTTCAGAAAGTTGACTTTTTAGGGAGGGTGCAGCTCATAGTGGCCCATGTGGGGATTGAACCGGCAACATTGGTGTTATCAGCACAATGCTCTAACCAACTGAGCTAACCAGTCCCCACCAATAATTTTTTAAATTTAAACATTGATCGTATTTTTTATCACACCTTGTATATCCTTGAAGACGCTGTGTTTTAATGACCTGGTGCCTGGGGGCATCGCTCAATGTCACCCTTCTGGAAGGCTCTGTGGTTTATAGTCCCTCCCTTACACATTCTCTGAAGCCTTCACGACATGGACACACGACGGAAGTCACGGAGGCCACCTCCGAATTCTTACTCATCTGCACAACACTCGAACTGGTCTGTCCACCCCTTATGCTCAGTCAGTCTGTGGCTCCTGACTGAGCCACAGCCTCCTCTACTCTTGGGCCCCTAGCATACATGTGGCTGAAGTCCAGGGGACAGCTGCTTACGGGCCACTCCCTCCCCTCGGTCAGGCGTCTGCAGGGAGCCTGTCCTGAGAGCCAGTCTGCTGGGAAGCCGGTCCGCTGTGCCCCGCACACGCATCTGTTGGAGCCGCTTCTCTCCGCCCTGCAATCACGGATGCACTCAGCTGCGACTGGACTGTGAGCTCCGCGGGGAAGGCCCTGCGCCTACTGGGACTTAGTGAGAGCCTGCAGGTTAAAATGCACTGAGGACATGTTCTGTGGGTGAAGGACCTGCATTTTGCAAACTCCCTTTTGCGTTCCGTTATGTGTGGTGCACAGCATGGCTGCTTGGAAGGAGGTAGCTGAGAGGAGGCAGCTTGACGCTGGGACTCCTCAGGGAGCCTGGCCTACCCGCTGGCCACCTTGGCATGGGTGGCCCTGGGACCAAAGGATGTAATGAGCAGAGAGTGCTGCGGAGGCCTCGGGGGCCTGGGGTCCTGTGTCGTCGTCTGTTCCGGGCGGCCCCAAGCAGCTTTGCAGTCTCTTACACAGAGCTGGTCCTCCGCAGTACTTATGGGGTTGCATAGCACTGTGATGTCTCTAAATCCGTAGCTGTCAGGGCCTTGTAGTTCGGGGCCTCGTCTTCAGAGAACACCTGAAGGCATGTGCTGGGAGTTACTTCTATAAATGCTTTCATTTTAAGTTAAAGAAACGTCCTTATTTCTTCCAGCTCTTTTCTAATCTTTGAGCTGTAGATCACCTGTGGGTTCTGTGGGCATCTCTGCCCTCGCTTCCACCACCTCATCCCAGTTTGTCTGTTTCTAGAAACCCAGTATTGAGTTCTCAGCTTTTCTCCTGGAGGCTGCAGCTGAGGCCACCTGATCTTGGACGTGCCCGTTCGGTAGTGACAGACTGGGGTCGGGGAGACAGGGTGAAGTTCCAGGAAGCATGTGGGTCACCGGAGGGCTTGTGTCCCATTGCTCTGGAAGGTGACAGATGGACACACACAGCAGTCTTGTGGAATGGCTGTCATCACGGCTACCACGGGGGACCAGGCACACTCCTTCCCAGGAAGCTGGAACCCGCTCACCATCCGCCTTGCCCGGCAATCCCGTTTGCTGGTCCACTGCTCTGTACTGCTGCTTCCTGGGAAAAGATCCAGAACAAGAAAAGGAAGAGTTTAAGGCCAAACCCAGATAACCCCCTCAGTGCTGTGACAGTGACAGCACAGGCAGACAGACACAGAGGACATGTCTTTTCACAGAAGAAAAGCTTTCCCCTCAGCTACCGTATTTCCCCAAAATAACACCTAGCCTGAGAAGAAGCCATAGCACGATTCCTCCAGGATATGGAGGGCACAGGATATGGAGGGCACGCACCCCTCACATGAGGGTTTTATGGCCTGTTTCAGGGAGAAGGGTGCCTTTTCCACAAACTCCTTCAACTTAAAATATTCAGTATGCCAAGGTGCCATATTTTCGCACCTAAAATCATGCGAGGTCTTAGTTTCCGCCTAGGTCTTATTTTCGGGGAAACAGGGTATCACCCAGTCTGGGAGAACACATACACATAAAAGTTGTATGTTAGGTAGAGCAGTCTATTAAAAAGAAAGTTCCAGACCCAATGGCGTAGTGACCCGTAGACTTCTCAGCATGCACCTTGAGAAGCTGACCCGGGTGACCCACTTATGCGGTGGCCCGTGGAGCTCCACATCCCTCAGGGGAATTGCGAAGGTCAGGCTGTGACTCCCGCCCTCAGCCCATTATGTGGCCGTCTCTTTCCTGAATCACGGTGGCAAGTTCCTGGGACTTTGCTGTGGCCGTTTTGTGCGAAGCCCACGCCTCCAGGCCCACGATCCTGGGAATGTCCGTGTGGCCATGATGGACTTCCCAGGGGGTCCTGGGCTGGCCGCTCTGCTGGCCAGGCCTTGTTCTGTGAATCTGGGCAGGAGGATGCTGAGGGGGTTTGGCCGGGCACCTTGGTGCAGGTGGTGACAGCCACAGGGTTCCAGTCCGTGTTCCAGACACCACGGCAGAAGCGACCGTGGAGGGCAGGTGTTTCCACTTTTTTTGGAAGAATTCCCCACCCCGCCAAATCAGACATTGAGCGTGATCTGAGCTGGCTTAGAGGACAGGACCGTCTTCCCTTCTACCCCGAATCTCCATGCAGCTCTGGGGGCCCCTTCCCGGTCCTAGGCCGGTGTGCTGGCACAGACGTGGGGCCCACGGCCTGACACACGTGTGTGCGTGCAACATGACGTAGGCGGCCGGGCTGTGCTCCTCCTGCCCTTGGTCCACACGCCAGGGCTCACTGTGGGCATTTGACCAGCTCCTCTGACCTTCACAGGCATTAATTTGGGCAGCCCTGGAGCCCCGTGGACTGGCTGGAAGGGTCATAGCTGTCAGCACCCAGGACAGTGAAGGATGACCGCCCCACTGACTGCTTCTTAAAAGCACTTGCATTAGGATGTGATGTGTTTACATTAAATATTAGGCAGATTTAGTTTTTTTTTCTTTTAGAGTAATTTTACAAGCCCCTCCCCCTTCAGGTTGGTGCTGACCCTGTAATGAGCTGCCTGATGCATTTAGACAGCCAGCATTTGCTGGGATGCTGTGTCCAGCCCCGGCATTTTGCACTGATGACC
>NW_017731450.1:195468-205413 GCF_001890085.2 Hipposideros armiger | reverse complement strand
CGTGGCAGCCGCCTGTCTGTGAGTGATGTCTAGGTCAGGGCTGGGGCTGTGGGGTCCCCAGGCTCGCCCTCACTCTGACATTTACTGTATTTTTGGCGTGTCCTGAACTCCCAGTTATCTGACTCTGGCATCCTTACCTTTGAATGAAGCCTTGACTGTGTCTCTGCTGTAGGTTAAGGAAGGATGGACTTGATGTATATTTCTAGATTCCTGTGTTGGTTCTCTTGAACTCAGGGCAGTTTTCTTGCTGGTTGCTTCTTCCCGTTTGCAGACAGGGGAGATTGCAGCCCCCTCGCAAGCTGCGGGCCTTAGAGGAGGAGCACCACCTCGCTTTGCTCGGCCCCTGGGGAGCACTAGCTCCCCGCCCCAGGCCCACAGGCTGATGGGAAGACAAGCAGTCGGGACCCATGCGCTTCCCTGGAAGCCTGAGCAGTAGGCGCAGGTGAGCAGATTTCTAATTCCGACCGTCCCCCCTTCTCCACCCCCATCGCCATCTGGGTTTTGGGCACAGGCTCCCTCATCTGCATGGCACTCTGCTGGAGAGGTTGAGTGACAGGCTGAAACGCAGCCTTGCGTCTTTGTTCTTTTGTCAAACTTCAGGAGATAACTTTACCCGAAAGGGATATTATGTAACGTCTAATTTCGCCCCCGCTCACCTTCTTAGACTGCACATGTTTTCCTAGGTCTGTAACTTATTTTTCCCCTTTAGAAGAATTTTTTGAGGGGGCTGGGCTGAGTGGAACCAGCCCCAGGTGGTTTCTTTGTGGGCTAACCACTATTTCTTGGAATGGAACAGGATTCGGTTCCGCTTGGAAACCCCTTTCCCTTTCCTGCCCCCACCGCCCTTGTCTGGCCTCTCTAGTTCCTGATTGGCTGCTTGCTGTAGACGTTTCTTCTGACCATGGTTGACATGGCCGCTGGCTGTGTCCAGACCTGGGTGGGGGTCCTAGATGCACTACTGAGGCCAAGGTCAGGGGCCCCGGTTCTGCGCTGTGTCCCAGCCCAAGCTCCGAGGGGAAAACATCTCTTAGATGTCATGGCTGGCTGAGCAGATGACTGGACAGGGGAGAGCTGATGAGGTCAGTTCCCTGAGTCACCTTAGCTGGAGAAGCGCACGTCCTCCCCCAGTGGGGGCAGCGCGATGGGTGAGTGGTCATGGTGGCAGATGCCCTCTCCAGGGGCGGCTGGATTTACGGTTAGGAGAGTAATTCTGCACCAGGTTACCTCGCTTTGAACCTGGCCCTGACATTAAATGCTGGACAAGCGCTGTCCCACAGCCATGCTGTGGCGCAGTTGAGCTGTTTGCACTGAGTATAAAGTTTCCTTCTTTACCGCACCCCAAATTGGGGATGCCTGTTGGCATTGGATTGGCACCAGCAACCATCGGCTGACACCACAGACTAGCTGGGTTTGTACATTGCATTTCCTCAGCTTCCCATGTGTCTATTGGCCACCATATGGGATGGCCACCATCTTGTTATGAAACCCACAGAATAAATGGCATGTAAGAGTTAAGAGCATGAGGCCAGGTGGCCTGGCTTTGACAAACTGAGGATCTTACAGATTTAATGTGGAGGAAAGACTTGATGTCTGAGCGTTACTTGTGATTGCAGTTCCTCAGACCGCACCCCAGAGGTCACGGGCATGCNGCTGGCTGTGTCCAGACCTGGGTGGGGGTCCTAGATGCACTACTGAGGCCAAGGTCAGGGGCCCCGGTTCTGCGCTGTGTCCCAGCCCAAGCTCCGAGGGGAAAACATCTCTTAGATGTCATGGCTGGCTGAGCAGATGACTGGACAGGGGAGAGCTGATGAGGTCAGTTCCCTGAGTCACCTTAGCTGGAGAAGCGCACGTCCTCCCCCAGTGGGGGCAGCGCGATGGGTGAGTGGTCATGGTGGCAGATGCCCTCTCCAGGGGCGGCTGGATTTACGGTTAGGAGAGTAATTCTGCGCCAGGTTACCTCGCTTTGAACCTGGCCCTGACATTAAATGCTGGACAAGCGCTGTCCCACAGCCATGCTGTGGCGCAGTTGAGCTGTTTGCACTGAGTATAAAGTTTCCTTCTTTACCGCACCCCAAATTGGGGATGCCTGTTGGCATTGGATTGGCACCAGCAACCATCGGCTGACACCACAGACTAGCTGGGTTTGTACATTGCATTTCCTCAGCTTCCCATGTGTCTATTGGCCACCATATGGGATGGCCACCATCTTGTTATGAAACCCACAGAATAAATGGCATGTAAGAGTCAAGAGCATGAGGCCAGGTGGCATGGCTTTGACAAACTGAGGATCTTACAGATTTAATGTGGAGGAAAGACTTGATGTCTGAGCGTTACTTGTGATTGCAGTTCCTCAGACCGCACCCCAGAGGGTCACGGGCATGCCTGGTGCTGAGGTGGTCTTGGGAGGTGCCACTGAGCCATCTGGTGGCGGAGGGACATGACGCATGGGGTGGAGAAGGAGAGGAGTGGACATCTGTGCCACTGGAGCAGCATGAGTCGAGGCCGAGCAGTGGGACGCCCTGGAACTTCTGCCGGACTGAGCAGGGGAGCGGGTGGCCTGAACAGCAGCTGTCTCTTGATACTGACTGTGGCTGCGAGCCCCACGCGAGGCCGGGCAGGCTGCGCGGTGCAGGCCGCAGGTGGCCCAGGGTCAGGCTCAGGCATTTGGAGTGGAAATGAAATTTTAGGGAAGGAAAAAAATAAAACTTTATTAGAACATTTAATGATATTTAGTGAGGGGGGGAGGGTTAGAATGGTGGGCAGGATTTTTACCCAAGGTACCTACAGTGGGGTCACGTGTGGTCTATGGCCTCCTTGGCGCACCCCCATGCCCAGTGGTTTAGGACTCGCCTTTGGTTGCTTCGCTGGGGAGCAGCCAAGTCCCATAGCTGCTACCGAGACTGTATGGCCCGCAACACCCCAAAGATCTACTGTCTGACCCTCTGCCGATAAAACTTGCCGACCTCTGGTCTGCACCTTCATTGGGCTTGAGTGTAACGCGTTGATCGCCAGTGCAAGGAAGGATGTGGAAGTGAAGAATTCTGGGCTGCATCATGCGTTCAGCCATAGGGGGTGCGCTTCAGGGATCTGCCATGTCTCACAATCTCTAGGCTGGGATGGTGAAGCTCACCTCTACCTGCCCATTCACCAGGAGTGCTGTGATGGAACCACGTAGAAGCTTTGAGAAGCGAGAGTGGGGATCGAAGCCTGATTATGCGTATCCCGGAGATGGCTACGTGCAGCTGACTCTCATTTCAGGAAAGAAGGAACTAGNAGCTCTGGGACTGTTTCAGATTGGGGTCATTCTCCCCAGGCCGGGCGTTTTCTTCCCCTCTAGCTGGGAAGCTGGAACAAAATAGCAGCGGTGGCGTGAAGGCTGACCGGCCTCCAGTTGGCATAACTGCCGTTGGTCTTCCCAGAACCCAAAAAGGCTCTGCTTTGAGGTTTGTTTTGAGAGAAGGATAAATTGCCACTGTAGAAAGCCCCAATCACCCAAAATATACCAAACAGACTATTCTGAAAAGGATATTTTAAGGTAGAGGTGAATAGTAGCTACATTCCTTTTCCATGGCAACCTCCTCCTGCATTTCTGAGGTGCATAAATATTTCTGTGAGAGGATGAGTGAGCGAGAGAGGCTGGTCTGAGCTGGTCTGAAGACTGCAGCTTGTGTAGGAGAATGATCCCTGCGGATAGGACCGTCATGGGGCCGGTGGTGCAGGCGACTGCCCAGGTGCTGCGTTCACAGGGGTCCTGCAGCTGTCGTGTCACCCACGTCCCTCTGCCAGACCTCAGGTTCCCCTTCTGGGCATTTCCACTCGGAAGCCCCTGTCCTTGGCACGTCTGTGCATCTGCCCGGCTCCGACTGCTCCTCCCACATCGACCCTACTTTCTTGACGTCTGTTAAATGGCACCAGGAGTTTTTGCAGCCTTGCCTGTGCGTTATTTCAGAGATCTCGCAGAGACGTCTTGGTCTGCTGCTTCTCCCTCCTGCCCCTGAGGCACCTCCCTGGGTGTGGTTGTCCATCCTTTTTTGCTGCTGCGTGTCCCTATCCGCACTCCCTGATTCGAGGTTCTTATCCCTCCATACAGGAATTATAATGAATTCTGATCCATCTTGCTGCATTTAGGTCGTGTTTCCTCCAGTTAGAGTCTGATTTATCTGACAAATTGCCGCAAATCAAGCTTTGAAAGTGTTATGTGAAACATGTGATTCCTCATCTACAGGAGGACAGGGCTCGTTTGTCACTTTCCATAGGACATCTTTCCGGAAGCTCAGTGCTCGGGCGCTCAGCAGCGTGCAGGCAGACGGAGAGCCACGGTCTGCGATGGCTTCTGCCCCACCCCCACCCTCACCCCCACCCACTCTGCTCCTGCATTGCCCACTAGCCCAGCCGTGGGCACCTGCCTCTCTGTAGGAGCCCCTTGTTCTAGGGCTGCAAGTATGGAGATGACAACCCCGCCGTGGGGCAGCCTCCGCCGAGGGCGTCAGAAGGTGGGAGGTAGCTGCCCTGGCCTTGCCTGTAACGTGTGGTGGTGACGAGCAGGGTGTGACAGCAGGCCCCGAGTGGTCAAGATGAAGTTCCCATTAACCACAGTGGCGGTGGCTTGATGATGAACCTTGCTTTACTTGCCTGCCTCACTTTGCACAGCCGTAAGTATCTCCTGGAATCCCCTCCCAAATATACCACTCGATGGGAAGCACCGTCAGCCCCTGGGGGGAGCCACGTCAAGATGCTTCCTCGGGCTTCTCTCTTCCTTTGTGCAAAATACGGAAACACCCAAGAGCTTGCTGGGGGGAGAATCAGATGAATTAAAAAGCATGAACGTGTTTTTAAACTTAAAGCACTAAACCTGTTTGATTTTGGAATCCATATTTTGGCGAATCCGATTCTCATTTCAAGGAACACTGATGTCCTTTCAAAAATGGGTCACCACGTGCGGTGAGCTGTTGGCATCTGAGGAGTAAGGAAATGGCTCCCTCGTGAGAGGATTCTGAATTCTGTGGGATCTGTTGTTGCCTCTAAATTGTGTATTCTTCCTGCACTGCCACGGCTACTCTCCCGGGCATTGCAGCTGTGACAGGGAACACAGTGCAATGTTCTTATGAAGACAGAATATTATTGGCTGAGGCATATTATGTAAAGACAGCACGCCACGGGCAGAAAGCACCGGGCTGACAGGGACGAGAGCCAGGCTGCCCGTGCCAACCAAGAGTGTGTCCCGTGGTCAAGTTCCTCCTCCTCCTCCTCCCTGGGCCCCTCTTGAGAAAGCTGGCAGAGACCCATATGTTCTAGAACCTCATGGCTTTCCTTCTTTGCATGAGAAAATGCAGAATGAGAATCTCCTTCAGGATGACTCACAAGTTAAAAGATGTTGGCTTTGTTTGTTTCTTTGTTTTTGTTTGAAGCAGGAGGACTGAACATTTAGGGCACAGAAGCAAGCCAGGTCAGAACAGACTTCCGGCTGGCAGGCCCCGCTGAGCCAGCAGCTCGTGTTCTCCTTTGCTGGGGCAAACCCGGGTGTTGAGGGCTTCTTCTGGGACCACAGAAGGCGACTCCCGTAATTGAAATGTGTCCCCGTGGCAGTGGCAGCATCGAGGGCCGTGTTACTAGCAAGGCTCCTGGTGTTGGAGATACGTCTGCCCTTCTCTGCGTCTGCCTGTTCTCGTCGCCAGGAACAAATCCTCCTGACAAAATGGCCTTTTTCCCCAACCATACAACATAGCGTTCTGAATGACCTATACATTTGTTTCTTTTTTACGAATCAGGTTAGCTGCCATGTCTAGATTAAAAACAAACAAACAAACTCTTCTTCCGGACCGAGGAGACACTTTGAACCTGGGCGAATCATCCTCAAACGTCAGGGTGGTGGTAGCCACGCTGTGTCCCCTGCCTGCCTTTCAGTCCATGCCATTCCGCTGCGGCGACCGTGTGAGCTTGGCGGATTCTGTCGGTCAGATGAGGTCTCGGGCTTAGGGATGTTGTCGCCATGGCATTGGTCGTACCTGGGGTCGCCTGCCTCCTGGTCTTGGGCTCCCCCAGGGTCTCTGCGCCAGCCCATCAGCGAGGCGTGGTGATGACAACGGTGGTCATTTCTGGGGGGAGCACTGTATTCAGGCCCCCTCAGCTATGTGTCCCCTCGTTTTTAGTGCTCACTACAGCCCTCTCAGATAAGCTCTGTTGGGGGCTGCACTGTGTTCCCCAAATTCATAGCTTGGAGTCCTGACCCCCACAGCTCAGNGGTTGAGAACCGCTGCCCTAAAGGATAAAAAGTCATTAAGATGCTGCCACTTTCCTCATGAAACCCTTGAAGGAGAGGCAGGTTAGTGGATTCGGGTCATGACTTGGGTTGGGGGTCAGGGTACAGAGTGAGGCTGGGGTGGGCTTTGAAAAGACCAAGGCCTATAGAGCAGGGCCCGTCTCAAGGATACTAAGCTAAGAATTATATCACACGCAATGGCAGCCTCCCTAAGTTACGCTATAGATGAGCCACGTGAGGCTCAAGGTCATTGCTCAGCAGTGCTGCCTGTTCGTCACCACTCTCCTCCCCTGAGAGTGACGTTCCCACTGAAATACCCCAAATACACAGCTCTCCCCATGAGTGGCCAGGGCCTCCCTCCCAGGTTAAGGGTGCTGGGTCTGTCATCTTGCACATCAGGAGTGTCCCAGCTAGTCTGGAGCTGCAGGGAGCTGGCATTCACCTGTGTGGTCTTAAGAGTCACCTTCCCCTCTGCTCTCCCCGTGGGGGGTCTGGGGGGTGCCAGGAGTTGGAAACCACAGAAAGGAAGTGGAGGAACTGAGAGGTGGGATGGGAAGTGGAAGGTAAACAGAACCTCTGCACAGTTGTTTGTTAATTAAGAAGACATCCTGGGGCCCTCTCCCTGCAGCGTGGTGGGAGCAGCACCTGGGGTCCCCAAGCCTTTGATCCTCTAGCATGAAATAGGTCTTTGCTCTCCCATACCTGCCCTCATGCCAACATCACTTATTTTTGCCCCGGGGTCACTTCCTCTTTGCCACCCTTTGTTTTCTAAGACCTCCCAGCCCTCACAGTCTGAGATTGGAAAATCAGGTTCGCCTCAGAAATGTACAGATTGCCTTTAATATTTCGGAGGTTGTGTTATGACAGTCGAGGCCCCTGGAAAACTGAATGGAATCGTGGGAGGAGGAAAAGTGAACGTGTGTTGTTTTGGTGTTTTGCTCACTGAGACCTTTACTTTTGTTTTTTCTGTGTCTGCCCCGGGGTGGGTTAGGGAAGATGAGGTGCCCTGGGCAGACGGTCGTGCCTCTGAGGGCGTCTTCACAGCAGCGCCAGCCCTCTGAGGTTCCCAGATCTGCACTCAGAACCTGGCCTGCTTGCTTAGTTTTAAAGCAGCCTGGCAGAAGGCCCCTTCTGACGCTGGGCGGGCACGCCGGGAGGGGCCTCTGCTTTTGCTGTTAGATGAGCTCACCCGGGTCCCTACAGCCGACTTTTCATCAAGGTGGTGAGGGCGCCAGCGTGTACTCCGGCAAGTGATGACCTCACATGTCAGTGAGGAAACTAAACGCGGCCTGGAGTGTGAAGACACAGCACTTGTGACTCAGAGGGGTGGAGGGCAGGCACGGGATCCCTGGAGTCGGGAGCCCTGGGATTGCTGTCTGCCAGGCACGCACTGCATGCCGCTGGCGCTCAGTTTCTCGTCTGTACAGGGCAAGGTCATGCGGTGACGTGGGTGCAGCGTGCGGCCCCCGGAGCGTGGCTGGGAGGACCTTTGCCCCGTGCCCCAGACAGGCCGTCCTTGCGGGTCTCGGCCCAGCTCGCTTGTTCACAAGCGGTTTGTTTATTTCTTCCAGGATGGAGGAACAGCGGAGGAGAGGACTGGCTGCCTTTCATTCTGAGCTTGGCAGCGAAGGGATTGGGTGAAGTCATTGGCCAGTGGAATGCCAATTTAAGGGTGTGTGTGTGTGTGTGTGTGTGTGTGTGTATCTGTCTGTCTGTCTTTGGCATTGAAAACAGCTTTTAAAAAAGCCCTGCTCTGATATATGAAATAAACCTGGCTCCCTTGCTGTCTTTCTTGGTTTGTGGATTTATCACTTGTCGTCTTTATGCTGTTTCTTGTATTTTCCCTTTAAAACATCATGTGATGCTTTTGCAACTGGAAAGGAAATAACAGATGCCTTTCTGTTCCTAAGTCTGATGTTGTCAGCCTGAGGTTTCTGACCGCCTGTTAGGGCATCACAGAAGGGCCCCTTGCTTCACAGGCATTCGATTTACATTCAGATTGTTTTCTCTTCTTGGTTGTACTCGTGTTAGAATGATGATCTGCAGCACAGATCTGAACAGGAAAAAACAATTTTTTTCTGAGGCATAAAGGTATTTGATTTTTGATATCAAATTCCTATATAAAAGTACATTTTCTGTCTGAGAATGCTGACAGTCCACTTAAGACATCCGCTAAGCGCTGGCTCCACGCGAGGCTCCGTGAGTGGAACTTTTGGAGATCCAAAGATGTGTGACATGGGTCCAGCCTTCACACAGCTGTTAACGTGTTTGGAGAGAGGAGGCATGCTCAATCAGGACACCGTTCAGATTCTATTTCAAGAGGCACATGGCACTAAGAAATGGGAATTCTTGCGTTTCCTCACCTGTGAGGTGACGGAAACACATGTCCCATCAGGCTGTGGTGATGGCTATGTTAACTCAGGTGGGCCAAGCACCTGCTGCCTCCTGGACAACCAGTGAAACGCCACTTCCTTTCCCTTCGATTTTGTGCAGCTATTTATGCACGNCTTTTGCAGCTTTGGTTCTGACTCTGTCCAATGCAGAGAGTAAGCGGGCTTCCTGTCTGGTGTTGTTTGCCGAGTTGCAAAATCCAAAATAAGATAAGGCCCTTCAGGAACGTTGCAGCTCATCGTAAGCGTATGGCAGTGTGCCGTTCAGCTGTACTTGATCAGAAGATAGGTATATTGGGACCCCTGAGTTTCTCAGGGGCAGGGGGTGTGGGTCCTTGTCATTGGAAGAAGACATTGTCATCTTCACCCCAATGAAACAGACAAATGCCCACTGAGTTAATCAGGCAGTGAAGGAAAGGGCACATTTTAGCCATTTTTTTCCTTTGACTAGGTTTTTAAAGCAGTTGAATGGTAATACTTCCTCTCCTCATGGAGCTTACATTCTTGAGGGGCAAGAAAACAAAGAACGCATAAGGAAGGAGACACCGCGAATGTCAGAGAAGGGCTGTGGAGTGACATGCAGGGGGCAGGGACAGGGGCTGGCGGCTTTCGTGGAGGTGATCACGTGATTCGAGCCAGTGAGGGACGGAAGGGCTAGGCCTGTGTGCACTGGGAAACATAAAGAGCTGGTGTGATTGCCACACTGGTCCGACTGCTGAAGCTGTGGCATTCTTTGGGCTTGTCATGCTTGTGTTCTAAGGGGGTTCCGTTAATAGTCCTGGGGCCATTGTCACATCGAGGGAACAGTGGAGCCCCAAGGAATGCTGCCTGTTCTCCTGGCTCATGGCACGGCGGGTTATAGTCTCTTAGTGACTGAAAGTGGACTTTGGTTGTCCCCCAAGGTAGAAATGAGAGTTCCGAGGTAAGTCTCCAGGTCAGGCAAACATTCCTGGTCTTCCAGTGGTATTTGCTGTCTGTTCCATGCCTGTGTTGGCAGATGGCACTGCTTCCGCATCTGAGAACTTGGGTGCGGGAGACCAGCTCCCGCAGGTCCAGGGGTTCCCTCAGGTGGAGGTGGAGTTGGCGAGGAAAAAGGAAAAAACTTGGGGAGACACAGGAGCGCTTTCTCAAGAAATGTCTCACTTTATTTTTACAGCATGCCCCTTTTTATACCGGGCTGTTTAACCATTGTTCCATTAGTATCAGGGTTTTACTTCCTCATAATTCTTATGCTCCAGGGTACAGCTAGACCTTTTCTATGCTAAAGACTCACTTATCCCAACTACGCCCAAATCC
>NW_017731450.1:191629-195319 GCF_001890085.2 Hipposideros armiger | reverse complement strand
CTAAAATTGCCTTTAGTGTATAAAATATAATTATTGTGATATATCTATTAGAAGGGGTGTAAGATCTTCATCCTACTGGGGGGCATCCAAAGGGGAATTTAAATTCTTTAAGATATAAAGCAGTAGTATCTGTTTCTCAGTCAGAGCTTCAGAATTTGTCACAATTGCAGTGGGTTTGGCCATGTCAGACACTGAGGCGCAGACGGCTCCTGGCACTTGGGCACTGATGTGGCCCCCAACCCAGGTGAACAGCGGGGTTTCCATGTGTGGCCCCAGAGTGAGCACCTTGACACGCTCCGAACAGTACCTGAGGTGTTTTAAGGATCCTGGAGACGAGAAGCCTCCAGAGCTAAGGCTGTGTTCTCTGGGCCCTCAGACAGGCCCATGCTGTCTTTCTAGAACAGATTCTTAGGAGTCTGCGGGACCCAGTGAGCTGAGTGCCAGGGACGAGACTCAGCATTACACTGACGTGAGTATGAACCCTCCTGCGTCATGATGAACTGTCCTGTCGTGTGGAGGCCCGAGTTGCTAGTCCGTTCCCTTCTCTCTAATCTCTGGAGGTTACAGCGAGCGGGCTGCTCACCTTATGCACGTTTTAAGTGACATTCTCAGGATGCACGATGCTCAGGTCCTTGCCTTGGTCCTGACCCGGACTCCACTCCCCTGGGGGTTTCTGGCAGGAACTTCCGGACTCTGGGAGCCTCGTCCGGGGCCCCTGGGCTGACCCCATGCATGGAATCGAGGACACCGACCTGTAAAATGGGTCAGCAGGCTTTTCTGGGGAGGGCCACCTAGTGAGTATTTTAGGCTTGGCTGGCTGACAGACATTTCTTTGTTTGCTTGTGTTTTTACTTGTTTTATGCTCTTTACAAATATAAAACGACCTTCTTAGCTTGAAGGCTGTACAGAGAGCAGGCCGGGCCCATGGGTCACAGGCCCTGCTCTGCAGGCGCCCAGAGCCGGCCTCGCCTGCTGACGCTGTAACACGCAGTAAGCAGGCGCTGCGCCCACAGGGGTCCGCGGCAGGCCCCGTAGCAGGTGGCAGAGGCACAGCCCTGACAGTGCCGGACCTGCTCCTCCCCTGGGCTTCAGCAGTGGCAGCTCTGTCCTCTGTCCGTCCTTCTGTTTGCTAAGGTCAAGGCCCTGGGGTGCCCCTTGACTGGTGTCTCTCTCACACCCAGACCCACACTGTCAGCACATCCCCGCGGCTTCTCTCTCAGAGAATATCTAGGTTGTGACCACTTGTCATCAGCCCTGTTTGTCATTGTACCCTGCCAACAGACCCTCGATCCCTGGCTACTGCAGGCACCTCCCCCCCACCCGCCATGGGTCACACCATCTCTGCCTTTACCCAGCTGGTACATGGGGCACCTTGGGCATAATTTTGCATCATCGCCCCCTCCCTGCTTAATATACCCCCAGAACACACCCTCTGCGCTAACACGCTGTGTGTTACCGATTGAGCTTGTTTTCTGTGCCCCGCCCAGAGTGTAGGCTCCCAGAGGGCAGGTACTTAAGGAGTCTGCTCACTGTTACATGTTCAGTGATAGAATCATGTTCTCCGGGATTGCCATTGGATAATTGAAAGATTTGTCTGCATTGTCGTGTGCGTGACCTCAGGAACACTTTTAGCTCATGTGGTCTTCATCCCAACAATATGCGTGTGTCTTGGAAAAATAGGTGCGTGTATGTTACGCATAGTTCTAGGCCATGCTGTGTCCCCGACCTCTGGGGTGCCCTGGGCCTGGCCTGTAAGGCACCCCCAGAACCCAAGGCTGGGGCCAGTTCCTCCTCTTATGACTCCAGCCCCCTCCTGAGTCCGCGTGTCCTCCTGCCGGGCTTGGCTTTGGTGAACCTCGGCCTCCCACACTGGGGAGCCAGCTGCCCTCACCGCCCAGAGCGCATGGTATCCGCTCCTTCCGGTTTCCCCCAGTCCCTGCCCCTCTCACCCATTCTCCGTCCAGCTCTTAGAAAGCAAAGACCAACCCAGGAAACCCTGACGGGATCCGGCCAGGGAACACCGGTGCAGGAGGAGGGCTGCAGGTGTTTGGAAGGCCCACCTTTCACGTCACGTCCCGGCTGAAGTTTGTCACATCAGTGAAAACCGCAGCCTGATGTTGATAAAAGGGTGATTCCTCTCGACTCCCCTAAGTTCCTTTGAACACATTCCTTGTCGTTTTATACCTTTTATTTGATCCCTTTTCCTTCACGATGAGACTGTCAAGGGCAGGTGCTCCAACCAGAGAAGAAAGGCTTCGGTTCTCATCAGAGGGCTCTCCGTGGGGGGTGCCTGGCCGCGTGGGCTCCAGTATGCCCGCGTGGGGAAGGGTGTTGAGAACATTGTAGAACCCTAACGCCCACTGGCTAACCGATGGTGAGTAAGCGGAAGACTGGGGCCATGTGAGTATAGGANATGAGCCGGGTCTGCAGTTAGAGCACTGACTGTCCGTCGGGGGCTTTCTTCTGTCTTTGTGAATATTCTTTGAACGAAAGCTCTGTTTCTGCGCCTGTGGGGATCCTCGCCAGCATGTCGGAACTAATTTTGAGTAAGTTTTGTGGTTTGTCTTTGTTGTCTTGCTGAAGGATAGAGTGGGGGTAAGTGAGCTGCCGGGACAAAGGGGGATGTGAAGGGGTTCTCAGCAGTGCCGTGGTCACTCTGTCATGGCTTTGGCTTTTCTCTCTCCATCTAGTGAGCTCATGTGCTTTTGGGCCTCCCCAGATAGAGTCAGAAAAGAGAGAGATTGGAACATCCTTGGGTGGCCCTCAGTTCCTGTTGGAATATGAGTTCTGGAATAGTGGGTGAAGGGCTCGGACATGTGGGGCTAAGGAACGTGGGAGCGAGGTCTCTAGACTGGGTGGGACGGAGCTGCGGTGGGTGGACCCTTCCAGACCTCTGAATCTTGGCCACACCCCTGACCCTGTCTGGACATACTGCCCGCCCAGCCTTCTTCCGCGTGCAGTTAGGACACCCAAACAAGGGGACAGGTTTTTTCCCCCGGTTAATAGAACATACAGTCTCTGGAATTGACGGTGGGAAAACAGAGGAGCTTCCCGTGTGATCACGACCCACCTTCTCATCGGGGAAGCGGAGTACTGGGTTGATTTCAGCGCCTGAGCCAGCTGAGTGGTCTGTCATTGTCACCAGTAGGCCAGATGTCTTATTTGATATCTAGACGACCCTCTGATGAAAAAGCACAACATGGCACCTTTAACATCCTTAGGTTAGAAAGATCAGTGGTGCTGCTTCTCTGAGGGGCCTTTTGTGTCCTGAAGGTGGACCGGCCGGATTCGCCAGTGTACTTGCGGAGGCAGTGGCCGGGTCAGAGGGCGGGCAGCGAGTGACGAGAGGGAGGGAGACCTCCCCAGTCTCTGAGCAGTGGGTGTGGTGTGAGCACAGCTACCCCTGCTGTACACCGAGCATTGGGGCAGGAGGCGGGGATGGGGGTCTCCCGAAACCTGGAGCCTGGGGTCAGAACCCTGGATTTGCCACTCGTTACCTTGGGGCTTTGGGCGAATCCATGATTCTTTTGCACCTTCGGTTCTGACTCTGTCCAATGCAGAGAGTAAGCGGGCTTCCTGTCTGGTGTTGGTTGCTGAGTTGCAAAATCCAAAATAAGATAAGGCCCTTCAGGAACGTTGCAGCTCATCGTAAGCGTATGGCAGTGTGCCGTTCAGCTGTACTTGATCAGA
>NW_017731450.1:124892-190834 GCF_001890085.2 Hipposideros armiger | reverse complement strand
CGCAGGCTTCATGAATCTTCACAGATGCCCCTTTCCACCCCACTGCGGGTCCCCGACTCCATCACAGCTCCTTCCAGTAACTCGGGATTGACACGCCCCAAACCCAGGCTGTTGTCCCAGCAACAGGGTTTCTGTTTGGTGCCTTGAAGGAACCAGCCGTTGCCCCAGTGCTGCCCCCTCCAAGCTGGCCAGAGGCGCGCCCCCAAATGCTTACCACCCACCAGAAGGGACTAAAAGAGCAGGAACAACAGGATGAAAGCATCAGTCTCCGCACCCCGCAAACTGGTCTTTGTTTGGCAGAGCGGGGGACGGGGCGGCCCACAGCCCCCGTGTTTCATCACAGGTGTGATATAGGCTGCTACCCATTCCTCTGTGTCCTTATCTGGAAAAAACAGAGACGGCGACACGAGAGTCACCGGCACAGTTTGGCAGTAATACGTGGTCAGGCAAAAGGAAGTGGGGTGTGTGGGTGGGGTGGCTGTGTGACCTCTTAGCACATCTCTAAATAGCTGGGAGCAAGGAAATCATGTCAGAAAGGACAAAGGCTCAGAGGCGCCTTCAGCCTTAGGAGGTAATGACTTTTATGTTTGATTGCTAAAGCGTGGCTCTCTGGCTGCCTGAGTGTAATGTGGGCGAGTTGGAGCTGAAACAATAGCCCTTTGTGTCCTCCTCTGCGTTTCATTCCTGGAGGGAGGTCAGAGAGCCTGGCTGGCCTGGCCGCCTGGGGAGCAGACCCCCATGGAAGCTGCCGGCACAGCTAGAACTTGCTGTGGGGTATTTTGTGGGAGCTTGGGGGAAGACTCACTCCGACTGCTTCAGTCTTAGAATCGAAGGGGTGAGCTCTCTGCCTCGCCTGCCACTTGGTTCTCAGGCCAAGCCACCTGCAGGAGAGGCAGCTCCGGGGCAAGTGCACAGGTGATCCGAGCCCTGGGAGAAAGTGTCTCGAGGCCGTAGCTGACGCCGGAGATTCCTCTAAGGCCATTTTCAGCAGTATTTCTGTTGTGTCCTTGTAGGTGCCCCATTTAATCCTGGGCCTTGCTGCAGGAATCTTGCGAGGGTGCTAGAGTGGCCTCTCCCCCAGCCCAGACTTTTTCTGGCAAGGGAAGTGCTGTCTGGATCTTTGAAGGGACCAGGGGAGGCGGGGGCAGGCTCCTCTGTGAAAGGCAAGGCTCCCTCTAAGTCAGCACGCCCCTCAACACCCCCCCCCAGAAGGTCATGTCCAGTTACTGCTGCTATGCCCCAGGGGACGGAACGCCTCTCCCCAGGCCCCTGGGCAGGTGTGTACCTGAGGAAAGGCACACACAGCCTCCTCCACGTAACGTGTAACGCGTTGGTGGCTGTTTCTCAGTGAATCTGCTGAGAGCTGGTTCTGGGCCGGAGGGCAGCTTGGACGGCCTGGGACGCTGCTCTGGTCCTCCCGTCCTTGCAAACTCTGAATAGGAGCCTGGTGCAGTGACGTGACAGAGAGCAGCTTGCTTTCTTCTTTTTTCTTGACAGAACCTTGATGGTGTGAGGTTGTGCTGGAGAGAGGGTCTTGGGGTCCAGTCGGGTCATACCAGACACGCTTCTTAGGGTGTCTCTGTGTTCATTAGAACATGAAAACCTCTAGGAGTTTCATAGGTAAAAATAACACACAAACCTGTTCAACTGTATTTAACCCAGCGTGTCTCAGCCTGTTACCGTCACACTTAAAAATACTGTTTGAGGGAAACACTGGCTGAAAATCGTACTCTTCCCGTTGAATCTGCATTTCAAGAGGCTTATTTGGGTTTAAATGAAAACAGTACTTTTTGAAATAAACTTTTTATTTTAGATCAGTTTAGGTTTCGTTGCACAGATTCAGCTTCCGATCTCAATGTAGGGTAACGGATTTGGATTTAGATTTCGGAACCTGATGCCGATAGAACAGGGAGTTTGCGTACGGAGGAGGTTAAGCTTCACGGCAGAATGGATGGAAAGGTGTCGAGTCCCTGCGCGCCCCTTGTCCCCACACATGCACAGCCTCCAGCACCAGTGACATCTCCCACCAGAGTGGCACACTTGTTACCATCCATGAACCTACAGTGTGACACGTCATTGTCACCCAAAGCCCAGCGTTTACTGTGTTAGCTCGGGCCGCCATGACAACATTCCAGACTGGAGGCTGACACTATAGGAACTATTCTTTTCCTCACAGTTCTAGAGACTGCCAATTCCTGATCAGGGTGCTTCCGTGGTCAGGTGCTGCCGAGAGCTCTTTTCTGCGTTGCAGATGGCGGCCTTCTCCCTGAGTCCTCGTGGTGGGGAGCGGGTGGTGGTGGGGAGGGTGGAAGGGAGAGAGAGAGAGTGTCTTCCTGTTACAAGGCCACAGCCTTATGGGATTAGAACCCCACCCCTATGACCGCCTTTCACCCTACTTACCCCCTAAAGACGTACAGTCACATTGAGGCTTAGGGCTGCAACATAAGAATTTGGGGGGGGGGAAACGACGACGACACAGTTCAGTGCGCAGCATTTATGTTATGTTGGGGCTCACTCTTGGTGTCACACCTTCTGTGGGTTTTAGCAAATATATAATGACATGCACCCTCCGTTACATCACATGGAGTCGTTTCATGGCCCTAAACACCCTCTGTGCTCTGCCTATTCATCCCTCCCTCCCCTGCAGGCAACCACGTACCTTTTTCCTGTCCCCTACTGTTGCCTTTTCCAGAATGTCATATAGTTTGACTCACACAGTCTGTAGCCTGTCAAGACTGGCTTCTTTCATGTAGTCCTGTGTGTTTAACGTTCCCCCATGTCTTCCCACGGCTTGATAGCTCATTTCCTTGTAGCACTGAATAATACTCCACGATCTGGGCGGACCACAGCTTATGTATCCATCCCCTACTGGGGGGCATCTTGGTGGCTTCCCAGTCTTGGCGATTATGAACACAGCTGCTCTAAACTCCCGTGTGCAGGGTTTCGTGTGAATGGAAGTTTTCCAATTAGCCGGAGAAGTACCTGGCGGCCCGGTTGCTGGAATGAGTAAAGTTCTTCCGTTGAGCCGTAGGCACCATCTCCTTTGCAGGAAGGAACAGCCCAACACCTTCCTAAGGACTATGAAACCGTATGCTCGGACCACTGAGCGTCTGTGTCCTCAGCTTTTACTCAGCCACCATCGCCATGTTTCTAGGGCTGCTGACAGCTCCAGATTACGAAGCTGTGGCTTTCCACAGCCACTGCCAAAATGGGAGTTCTAGGCTGAGGCCGCAGAAGCTGAGATGCAGGACTGAAGTTAGTTCTCTTGCATCTCTGCAGGTCCAGAAAGCTCCATTCATTCAGTCCATAAGGATCTAGGGAGAAGGCCCAGCAGGGTAGTTGGTGACTGTGCCCGAGGGTCTAACAGGCTGCCCATCCAGTGCTCTGTGGGCCTGAGCAGGTGCCTCATCCTCTGTCTGCCTCAGTCTCCTCATTGGTGAAATTGGAAGAATAGCAAACTATTGACGTCTCAAAGGCATTGTGCGGGTAAATGAAGTAATGCACGGAAGTGATAACAATGCATAGTCAGCAGTCAAGGGGTGTGTGTGTGTGTGTCTGCCTGTGACCAGCACTGCTGAGCAAGATGGAAAACAGGCTTACCCGTGAACAGTGTATCATCAAGTGGGGGAGACAAACCAACACGCGGCGGACTTGGAAGCCACACTTACCCAGAGTCATAGAAAGAGTCGATGTAAGTGCATGTGCGGAGGGGAGCCCAGCTCCAGGCATCCACAGGCTGCACAGTTGTGCTCTGACAGGCGATGCTTTTGTTGGGCTTCAGCCCACGGGGCTTTGGAGGCCGATGGAGCTGGGTGGGGAACGCTCTCAGGAGAGAGGATACCAGTGGCTCTCAGACATCGCTGTGAGTGAGAAGCCCCTGAAAGGCCCCTGGAAACCCAGATTGCTGAGCCTCTCCCTCTCCTCAACCTAGAGTGCCCAGTTTAGCAGGACTGGGTTAGGGCCCCAGAGCTTGCATACTGGCAAGCTCTCAGGCCACACTGGTGCCGCTCTTTTGGGGAGCACACACTGAGAAGCACTGAGAGGCTGTCTGCAGCAGAGCCTGAAACACGGGGGACAGCTGAGGGCTTCTGAGGAACCGGGGAGACTTCCCAGAGCATGGGGACTGCTGCTAGGCGTGGAGGATTTGGAGAAGTGGTGATGGGGCGGGGGCAGGGAAGAAACGCGTGCGTGAGACTCCGCTAGCCTTGAGGACCAGGGGTTTGCTGGAGGAAGTCGTGAGCATAAAAGGGGGACAGTGACTGGCTGGCCACTGCTTTCTCTCCCTTTAGTTTCTCTGACGGGGTAACTATTGGGAAGTAGGGACCTGCAGAAGTCCACAGCCCCAGAGCCTCGGGGTGAGATGGTGCTGGCCTCGTAGCCCTCTGGGGCCTGGTCGGCGTAGGTGGACTGCCCGCCTCAGTGGGCTGCTCTCCTTTGCAGCCCTCCCTCAACCTCGCATCCACACCTCCCCAGCACCACACACGGCGCTTTGATAACCCTAGCAGCAGCTTAATAAGTAACCTGCCTTATAAACATTTTGAATCGCTTAGATTGAATAATACTTATAATTGACCCGATGTTCTTAAAATAGCTTGTTGTTTCATGAGTTGACATTCACAGGAGGAAAACAAAGACTGTTTTTTCTTTCATTGTGCATTGTGACTCTCAGCAAATTCCTATTTGAAGTTGCAGCTGCTCCGTGTTTGCAGAGTCATATTCAGCCCATCCTGTGTTAGGAAGGCCGGGGATGGGCTTAGACAATGTATGCTTTTTTTTTGGTAAAATGTGTCCTATTGTTGTCACCATTTGAGTCACGGTTTTGAGTACACCTCAGAGAGCATCTGCTCTCCTGGAGAAAGAATGGGGCCAGGAAACTGGAACCTGATTGCTTAGCAGAGGGAGGCCTCCCTGCCTCGAGGTCAATGGAAATTATGGTCCAGGAAGAAAGGAAGCGAGAGGTCAAGCCTGCAATGTGTGCTAAGGGTCACGTCTTCCGAGAGGCCGTAAACAGGAAAAGGAGCCCAGCTCCGAAGCTGGTAAGAGGGAGGGAGTGTCTGGGAACGCGAGCCGGTGAGGACCAGTGGTCCAGAGCGGGGGGCAGTGGTTTACGGGCAGTGGTTCATCCTGGGATGTTGCCAGACGGTGGGGGCAGGCTTCACGGACCCCACGTTGGAGGGGTAAGCCCTCGGTTTCTGCCCTTCTGAAACCCATTTTGGGCTGATGTCCATCCTTGGACCACAGTGCACAGCGAATGATGATGGAAGAGGCTTCCGGAGGTTTTGTGTTACCTTCTTGAAAGATTATGGCCATCAGCTTGAACTTCCTTGAAGGCCGAGCTTGTGGTCGCAGTTCTCTTCTCAGCCACGTGCCACGTGTCCCCTCCCTTTAGCTCATGTCGGTCAGTGTCCAGGTTCTTAAAACCCGACATATAACAAAGACATCTACTCTCCAGGCAGGTGATATGTCCCAGCAATTTCCAATATATTACTTCTCACTCACTCTTCACAGCAAGTGTCCATGGGAGGTGACTGTATAAGGTTTTACAGAAGGGAAAAACCTGGAGTTCGTAGAGGTTACGTACTTTCTCCCACATCACATGACCAAGTNTGTTAGTTAGGATCTAGGGTAGTCATCCAGTGTTTCTTTGCAGGTAAAGATGAGTACAGATATGCTCCAAGTTTGCACAGTATTCATCCTGTAATGCACACTGTTCTGCATTTGCCTCTTTTCTCTCGGTATGTTTGCAGACCTTCTCACTGTGATGCCTAGGAGGCCCTCTCCTCCTTGTCGCTGCCTAGCATTTCGTTGTGTGTACTGTCCATGGCTCGTTTAACCTGCCCCCTACGTGGGTTGTTTTTAACCTCTCGGAATGTCGGACAAGACCGTGATGACTAAGTACATACACCGGCCACACGGAATTTCTGGGTCAGTGGGTAAAGGGAGGTAAAATGTTGTTAGTTGCCAGCAGACTCCCCCACCCCACCCTCCGTTCACGTGTTGGATCTTGTTGAGCTCTAGCCAATAAAGTGAGAGTGGGTATTGACCCACAGCGGCACCAAGAGTGTTTGGTCAAACGTTTGAATGTTTGCCAGTGGGATAGTTGAGAAGTGGCCTCCTGTATAGTTATTAATAATTCGCATGTCTCTTCTTATGAATGCATACATTTGAGTGCCATTTGTGTTCTTTTCCTTATGAATTATCTGTTATTCTTTGATTACTTTCTATTAAGCTGTTGCTCTTCTATGTCCAGCTTCTAAAACTATTTTAGGGAGGTTAACTCTTTGGGGTAAGTCTTGCCAATTTTTTTTTTGTTTTGACATTTTGTTATTTATTTTGATATTCCTTGGCTTTGCAGAAGTTTTTGAAATTTATATATGAAGAGGAACATTGCAGAAAGAAAAACAGTTTCTCTCCATACCAATCAAACTGTGATTGCACGAGTGTGAGTGTGTCTTTTCTTGGTCTGTAGTGTCTGCTGACATAACGAGCATGTACTTTTTAAGCTCACTTTCCACCCACCAAAATGGGATCCGCAAGTCACTGGTTACCACTGCAAAATGACATTCTGTGGCCTGCACTTTTCAATTTTTCTGCTGTTATTGCGTTGGTGTCACTTTTCAAAAATGACATTTATGCACTTACAGTTTTTAATATTATGGAAAATGCTGTAATGAACATTTTCTTGCTCCCAGTTTTTTTACTTTATGGGTCAGTTCCCAGGGATGGGGTTACTTGCCTAAAGGATTTAAACACTTTGAAGGTCCTTGAAAAATATCGTGTATTGCCTCTCAAAAGTGTCCTATCCTTGTATATTACCAGTAGCCATGTTTGTTAGTTAGCGTCTCCATAACTGTAACCAAATTATTATTCAGCAAANGTCTTACCCAGCCCTGAGTTTGGGAAGCATGGGGTGCAGGTATAGTGAAGCACATTCTTACCTGTCTCAGGTGCCTGATAAGTGTCATAAAGCTCCAACCAGGGGGTTCGGGTAAGAGAAGATGCAACCACGTGTTCCTTCAGTCAACAGGCAGTTACGGAGAGGCCTCCGTGGTTCAGCTGCTGGCTGAGAGCCGGGCACCCACACCTGCCCCATGTTCCCCGGGCAGCATGCCACGGGCATCGGCGTGATACATGCAGCCACAGGAAAATGCATGCTCTCGGGAACACAGACCGTGGGTGGGTGAGGAGGTGGCCAGAGATTGCTCCCTGAGGGTGGGGAGTGAAGGTGACTTCCACAGATGAGATACGTGTGGAGTGTCTGATGCCCCAGGCACCGCTGGGATGCACTTGGCGCAGAAGGGAACACAGCTGCCAGGGCCCTGGCCTTTACGACGCTTCCCTGTCAGAAAAGCTGCCTGGTGTCAGGGGGCAGTGGTGCCTGGGCTGTGTCTGGAGGGCCGGTGGCACTTGGGTGGTGGGATGGAAGCCAGTGTGGGAAGGTGTGGCCCATTTGGAGGGTACCGGGGCCTGAAGGGGGAGGACTTCAAGGACTGGGCTCCCTGGGATGTTTCCACAGCAGACACTGGAGACCCGTTTGATCCCATCCATAACCTTTCTAACAAAAGCTTCTCTTCCTCGGCTGCTATGGTTTTACCCTCCTGGGGGGCAGCTGGGTCGGAGGGAGGTGTCTTGTTTGGTGCCCTTAGGAGGCGTGGAGGGAAGGGTGGGGATGGGGTGGGCCTTCGGCCACTTTGAGGTTAGAATGAGTGTCACCATCCATATAGGAAAGGAGTCCCCTACAGACAAGTAGGGACCTCCGGCTAAAACTTCTCAGAGGACCGGAGCGAGTTCTCTGAGACCCTGGGCCCGTCTGTAGTCGCTTGGCCACCGCCCTACCCCCACTCCATGGACCCTGGCTGCAGCCGGGACAAGTGACCCCTGTGTTGGTCGTGGGAGAGGCCGCGAGGGGTCTGATGGCCTGTGCTTCTCTCGTTTCAGACTGCTCTGCCATGACCACTGCGCGATACCGGCCCACGTGGGACCTGGCCCTCGACCCGCTGGTGTCCTGCAAGCTGTGCCTCGGGGAGTACCCGCTGGAGCAGATGACAACCTTGGCCCAGTGCCAGTGCATCTTCTGTACTCTGGTTGGTCTCTGGGAGGGAGGCAGCATGTCTGCAAGGATGGTGGGAAGAGCCTTCGCTTGTGTTTCTACACACCCCCCGCAGACCTCTGGCCTCACGGTCGCTATTGCCGAGTCCCCTTTGGGGGCTTTCGCCTGTTACGGGAGGAAGTAGCCAAGTCAGCCGGGGCCCCAGGTAGATTTCCATTGCAGGGGCCTCTGGTGCAAACATAGTCTGCTCCACGGAGCTTAGAAGCCAGGAGAGCACCCTGGAGAACCTGAGAGGCATGCGTTCTCCTTTTTGGAAAGGAAAACCTTCACCACACCCGTTTTAGATTTAGCAGTTATGTGGTTGGGTGATAGCAGCACTCACCTGGCACTGGCTTTGCTGAGCTAGAATGCATGCGTACATTGAAGTCACATTAAATTCACTTAAGATGGAGCCCATGTTGTTTGGGGCCAAATGACCTACTGCTCTTAATGGTTCTAGGGACGTCTGTTTCCAGCAGGCCTAACTCAGACCCAATATTTTACACGTCAGAAAAGGAAAAGGAGGGTATCGGGTTTACTTTTCAGTTCATCTCATTCAATTTTACTTGATTTTTCTTCTCGTTCAAGGAATACAAAAAAAGGGGTGGGGCAAGTCCAGAAAAGAAAAATCAAAAGTCCAGAAAAGAAAAAAAAAGGAACTGTTTCTTCAAACTAAAAAACCCACGAAAGTCACTTGCGAATTTTGCGTGGTAGATGGACCGCATGGGTGGCCTGCCTACGTGCTTACTATCTAGATGAAACTCCGTCACTAGGCAGTCTTGTCTTCCTTTTGCAGGAGATGTGTTCTTCATCCTTAGCATTTTTCACACGCTTACTTGAAATGCTTACGTCTCCATCTCCTGACTGTCCCTGCCAGAGGCGCGCGTCCTGAGGGTCAGGATTCTGGGCCTGCAAGCCCGGGTTTGCTGCAGGACGCATGACGGCCCGTCGATGAAGGCTCACGGGCTTGCACTGCAGCCAGTCGCTCTCGGTGTCCTAGTTGACAGAAGAGGAATGGGCCTCAGCCCGGAGGCCTGAGATGGGGGAGGAAGGGAGGGAGCCGGTGGGTGGGAGCAGGGGACAGACAGACCGCCTTCCACTAACCCAGGAGAGCAGCTCAGCCTCCTTGCTAGAGGGCGAGGGAGATGGTGGAGCAGGTCTGACGGATGAAACAACTCGCTTCGCGCCTGAGGGACTTCCACAGTGTCCACCAATGGACTGGAGGCCCCTCTGCCCTGGTGCCCTGGGCACGTGTGCTGCCTCTCAGCCACCTGTCACCCTGGGGGACGCCTGTGGTGACCAGGGTCTGCGTCCTTCCCCTGGAAGGAGTCCATGAGGCTGGCCCTTCACCCAGGCTTTCCTTTGTTGTTGTTGCTTTGGTTTTCTATTTCTAGAGAATTGTAGTAAAAATAAATACGCAACTCCAATTCAGATCAAATGCTTAATTTAAATCGGGGCCTATGAAAGGAGGAAAATGGCACTGTTTTCTCAAAGAGGGGTTACAGGGCGGAGCAGGAAATAGTGTGAGTGTGGTTTTACTATTTTTTTTCCACAACCATTTCTGCAAAATGTAAATGTTGAGAGCAGTTCCCTTGTTTCTGCAACTCGCCGCAGTGTGACGCGAGGAAGCACCTGTGTGTGGGCAGGTGGGCGGTGTGGGGGGCCTGCCCCCGACTCCTTCAGTCACCGTGTTCCCCTCTGTGTGGGCCTCTAGTCACCCCAGCCCGGGACAAGCTCTGGGGAGGAGCCCATGGCCAGCGGACTTGAAACTGTTGACAGACAGGGGAGGTGGGAAGAGTGCAGAGAGACGACCGCGTAAGACTGAAAGGTGGGGGCACTCTTGACAAAGTGATTGCTAGATAAACATGTTACCTTCTCAGGTGACGGGAGTCAGGCATCCCCACGGTCAAGTCCAGGCTTTCTTGGATTTCAGAGGCCTCAGTCACCTCATCTGTAAAACGGGCTAAACACAGTTTCCCCGAGTTTCCAGTGGGGGAGCATGTGTGAAGCACCTGCTAGGCGGCAGGGCCTCCTGCAGGCCCAGCTCCTCCTCTGCCTCTCGGTTTGCGCTTAGAACCGCAGGAATGAAGGAGAGCTTGCGGCAGCTTTCCCGCACGTGCGTCCTGGGGACTCTGGTCCTAAAAGATGTGCTCAGCACGACTGTTGTGGTTCAGTGGGTTTGCTGAGCCACACGCTGTGCCCCTCTTCACGCGTCCCCACCAACATGTCCTGATGCCCAGGAGCGTGACGGAAGCCCTGAGGAACCCATAGCGAGGGACAAACTGTAGTTTTTACCTGCGTGTCCCAAATTTATCTGGACTGGAGAAATGTGTGCCTGCCAGGTACGACATGGCACAATCTGAGGCGTTCCTGGGATCAGCCTGCCCTGGCAAGTGTGGGTCCTGGAAACAGTTTTCAGAGCATCCTTTAGCTCAGGGTCCCTTTGTACAAACGGAAGTCTTCAGGAAAGCCTAAAGGTATGTACAGTGGTTGGAACCAGGCCTGCGCTGTCAGCGTGGACCCTGCGGCCACCAGCCCCGCTGATTATCTGTCCTGCATGTTGGCTCCTGGGGTCTCAGAGGACCTTCGACCTTCAGGACGTCGGGGCCTCGCCGTGGGCTAGGCTTTCCAGATGGAAAAAGGCCGACTGGCAGGTGGGGTGACGAGGTGTGTGCGGGGGCTGAGAGGGGACCCGAGAGCTGGGGCTTCTAGCAGCCCAGATGACAACAGCACAGTCCTAGCTTTGCGAGTCCCTTCTGTGTCCCCGTGGGCGGAACTGCTTCTCGATCTGTGTTGTCAGGTGTCACACAGGCCCCCAGTGTCTCTGCCAGCACTGCTTGCTCACAGGCACTACCAGCGTGGTTTTCATCTTTATCTCTGGCTTTTAGGACCCATCTAAAATGTTACCTTGTGGATAAAGATGATGGAGAACAGCATGTGTTGATGGTGGTGAAATCCCAAATGCTTTATACGTTACCTCAGTGCTCATAAAACCCTGTGAAATGGGCGGCATTCTCTATCCAGGAGAAAGGAACCGCAGCTGAGGGTGTTCGCTGGGTGTGTTGGACTCTTGTGCTCTTGCTCCTTGCATTATAGTCTGATAATTATCTGTTAAGGGCGCACGAGACAACTCTGACTCCTGGGATCGGCTTTGCTGAGAAACTTGGCACAGGGCGGACGTCCTGCTCTGGAGGCAATACTCTGCCGCACACTAGGCCCAGGGCGGAGGGCTTCCTTCACGCACCTCCACATCCTGCACCTTCCTACCGGGGCGGGACATGTGGGCCCCGCTTTCCCTCTCCTTATTCTGTGCACTTGCTTCTCACCCGAAACCCCCCTCCGGTCTCCCAGGAGGCCCCCATAGGTCCTGCAGCCGTCAGGGTCCTGGAAACCTGCCCCAGCATTGGCAAGATGCCCAAATGGGAACACGTGTCCGTCTCCCTAGCCCTTCCTGATTCTTGAGATAACAAACAAACAAACACACAAACAAAACTCTTGGTTTCTCCACTTGATGGAGGGAGGACACCTCACAAGGGTGTCACATGTTGTTGGGTGGACGAGCGGGGAAAGTGATGAGCATAGAGCCTGGTGTTTCGACATCTGATCCCTGACAGCAGAATTGATATGACAGCAGGGAAACACCTCAGTCTCCGCTTGTGTGCTGCATACACATTTTCACAGATGTTTCTCTGTGAGCCCCTTTGTTTCTTGTGCTCATTTCATGACATCTTTTTGCTCGTGGATTGGAAAACGCAGCTCGTGAATCAGCATTGACTTTCTATCTGGGAGAAGACTGGGCACGGAGTGTGGCCAGACACTTGACCCTCATCTCGTCTTCTGTAGTAGGCAAACCGATTCTCCCAAAACATCGGCATTTTGCAGAAATTGTGCAGGTGCTTTCCGGTGGCGCAGAACGTTCGCTCTGGGCAGCTTTCAGCGACGTGATGCCATGCTGGCACGTGCAAGCTCTTGACGGTGACGCTTAGAGTCGTAGATGTCCCCTGCGTGTACGTTTCACACCAGCTTTGATTGTTGTGTTTTCCTTCTCAGAGAGAGCACACCCTTTCTCATGACGGGCTGCTCTGCGCAAGATCCTGAGACTCCAGCGTTTTATTGGCTTATGGCGTTCCATGTTCTCCAGAGACCCAATATAGACCAACTTAATTATAGAAAGTAAAATATTGTCACTACGGCTTTGATTTTCATTTGCCTGTGACTAAGAAACGTGTCACGTGGATAGACACACAACAGATAACATCGGTCCCCGTTTACTTGGCAGCTGCCATGTAGTGGCATCCTGCGCAGCTAGATGCTTTTAGACACTTCCTCTGTCACTGTCACAAAAGTCCAGCAGGTCACACATTCCTACTTTTTTGCCGAGAGAGCTGCTCTTCAAGGAATCGTCTGTGGCCCCTGCCTACAAGGACGAGCATTCCTTGAGTCTGTCTGGCTCCAAAGCCTGAGGTCTGTCTGTCCTCAGATTCACCTTAGGGCCAGCCATAAACAGGCCATTCCAGGGACCTGCCCCCTGCAAACAGACCACTGCCGCGGGGGCTCAGCGTACCACTCAGCCCCCGCGCTGCCTCCCAGACGGGTCCCTGGTGCCAGCATGGCAGGCACAGGCCTGATGGAGGTCCTCTCATCTGGGGGGTCCTGTGTGCTGGTTTCGATGACGTCACCTCTGAAACCTCTGCCTCCCTGTTTCTCAGGTGGAGCTCCAAGTCTGGGCGCCTCCTTCTCGGTCCCCTGGGAGCTCTTTATAGTCGTTGGGTGGGTGAAAGGTAGGCGGTCCGAGTACAGTCTTAAGTCCAGGACCGCTGGGATGGACAGAAGGACCAGGCTGCAACGCAGGCCTCGGCTCATGAGCACCAGCATCGCAGTTGTCACTTAAAGTCACAGCTTTCTGAGTTAGTGCTCTTGAGAGAAGCGGTAGGAAATGGCTCTTTTTGAGGATTTCCTTGCTTTCTGTTCTTGACAGAAATTTGCCATCTGGAGTCTCTAATGAGTGACGTATCCCAGTCTGATGGAATGGTGAGAATTACCATTTAGATCCAGTTATTATTTCCACATTGAGCATATAGTGCTTCCATGTAGTCTTCCAGACTCGCTCTCTTGTATACGATTCTGACAGCTCCACTCCAAGGCAGTGAAACCACCCTGATTTGCAGCGATTTGCAGCTCGGGGAGATGAGGCTGAGAGAGGAACAGACCCCTGCCAGGCGCTGGGAGGAGGTGCAGCTGGACTTCGTGCTGGGCCCATCCATTAGTAATGACCAAGCATCCTTGCAGTGAAATAGCTTGTGTGTTTTTTAGGGGTGGGCCTTAGAAAACATAGCGGGGCGCTTTTCTCGGTGAATTGTGATTACAGCATTTAGTCGTGTGATTATAGTAATGCTGGCATCATGAACCCCACGTACTATATTGGGGCTGGGATTATAAGCCAACTTGGGGCTGCATGCGAGGCCAGGTTCCTGCGCTCCCCGAGTTCTTCGGTAAGCCCTTCTCAGTTTCTGCCTGAGTCGCCTTTGGTAGTGAGCTCACCGGACGGCCCGGTCTCTCGTTGAATTGTTTTTCATGTGTTCTTCAGGGAAGCCCTGGATGTCCAAGACGAGTAGTCTATAAAGCAAGAGTCACTGGTTCTGTGAAGGGCCTCATCATCTCCGATATGGAGTCTGCTTTGTGTCTCGCACTTGACCTCTCTGGCTTAGGTCACATGCTCGGCTGTCCTCCAAGTAGGTGAGGCTGTAGTCACTGCCGGCCAGTGAGGTGTCTGTGCAGGAGGCCTGGCGGCTGTAACCCGGGCTCTCAGCAGGACAGCAGGGCATCTTAGGTCGTGAGGCTGTCTGGAGTCTGGGCTGTGCTCTTGCTGTGGGTAACCCAGCAAGCTCCTTCTCTGGTGACTCTGCTCACGTCTGACAGATGGAAGGGTCATCCTGTTCCCATGAGAATGTTCTAAGGAGGACGTGACACAATGGACTAGAAAGCATTGAGGACAGCGCCTGACATCCGGTGTGCACCTGAGCAATCTGACTCCTCAACTGCCGTCAGCCTTCTCCCCCCGCTGCCGGTCTCCCTGGCCGTGTGTTCGCTGCGGCTGTGTGCAGGGACCCGACCCGCAGCCTTAGTTCTATAAGCCAGCATGCAGCCCGTGGCACAGAGGGCGCGCTCCATAGGCATGTGTTGAGTGAATCAAACCTCAGACTCAGTGGTTGTGAAGGGCTACCCAGTGAAATTACGGGACTATAATGGAACAAGGTGCTTGATTGGTCATTTTTTATTGTGCATCTCTGCTGCTTCAGCCTTAAGGAAGTTAAGATGTTTACAGATTCGTCTTCTCTCCTCTCTCTCTCTCTTTTTCCAGTGCCTGAAACAGTATGTCGAGCTCTTGATCAAAGAAGGATTAGAAACCGCCATTAGCTGTCCGGACGCCACCTGCCCTAAACAGGGCCGCCTGCAGGACAAGGAGGCACGTGCGAAGGGACAAACCGGGCTTTGTCACGCGTCCAGCACACCCTGCGTGGCTTCTCAGGGCGTCCTGGCTTCTGTTCCGGCTGACCTTGCCTTAGGTGTCAGCCCTCAGCTTGTTACACTCCTTGTTTGTATTTTTTCCCCCTTAGATTGAGTGCATGGTTGCGGCTGAAATTATGCAGAGATATAAAAAGCTGCAATTTGAAAGAGGTAGGTACCTTATGTGGTTACAATCCCTGTGAGAGAATCCAGATAACTTGGGTCGGGGGGCACTCTCGGTAGATATGATTGCACATCATTTGGCTGCCCTAGAAGGGGAAAAGTCGACGTGAACTAGACTTCTGAAATTCGGCTGCCACTTGCATTCTCTGAAGAGCTCAGAGGTGAAAGGCTTTAGCTGGGATCTACGCGGTAGCCGGAAGGATTCAGGAAACACAGCTTGTTTATAGGGATGTGGGCCAATGGGGGAGGTCTAATGAGATGTGGCCCTCCTGGGACATTAGTCTTCAGCCAGGGGAAGGCCTGGTTTCAGGGCGAAACTCTTAGACCTGCGCTGAGTGTAAGAGGCATAAAGGCATGGCAGAAGGCTGGCGGCTGGGCATAGGACAGGCATGGTGACCTCCATCCTGACAGCCAAGCGTAGCCTTTTCCTTGGCACTCACTGTCCACCTCATGCGGGCCTAGCCCAGCAGGTGCTGAGTCCCTGTAAGTATCACAACAGCCCTCACTGTTGTCCTTATCTATTACACTGCCCCCCCAGAGGCTAACTGACTCACCCTGATGCCCATCTCTTGGGGTGCGGACCAGACCCCCTCCCGTGGTGCCCTGCCCAGCCCTCCTGGCTGGAGCTGGGCCTGCCCAGACTCGGGGGTTCTCCAGGGGTGGCCTGGCCTGTACACAAAGGAGCTATAAAGTTGATGACAACGTTGTTGAGGGGACATTGCAAGGCTCTGTGACATTTGACCGTCAGGACAGGTCCTTCGCTTTGCTCCATGAAGTTCACCAGGATTGCAATGTGATGTTTTAAGGGGTCTGTGGATTCGCTTTGGCCTCACTTTTATGTGTATTCTGGCCCTTGGGTTTATCTGAAAAAGAGCAGATAACCAACATGCGCCCATGACACGCCTTGTGCACCACTTTACGGTGAACATTCCACATCCAAATTCTAAACTTTTCAGCTCAGTTTGCGATGGCCGAAGTCTGCCGTCCCCTCCTCCTGGACGGGTTCTCAGATCGCCGTCTGAATGAGGCTTCACTGCTTCGGGGCTACCCTGAGTCTGGAGAGGGATGGAACGCAGAACAAACCAGAGGAAGGTGTCAGAAGACTCCTAATTTACTTTAGCTAAACGCAGGAAATCTTTTCTGCATGCGTTTTTTTTTTTTAAGAAATACTAAAGATAGCTCTGTTTCCTCATGAGCTTACTTCTCAAAAAGAAAAAAAAAAAGTGTGGCCAACTTAAAAAACCAGCATTTTTGATGGCATTGAAATTTCAAGAGCTTGTTTCTCTAAATGGCATTTATCATTTGGTTTGGACAGTTTATAACTTAAATATAATGCCGTGTGATACAAAAGTCAGTGTGTAGAGCTGTAAAATTGATTGATTTGGCTTTCTGAGAATTTCAGGCTCTTCTGAAAACATTTTCCAGTGAAAATCTTGATGGAAACTGGCGGTTCTTTGGGTTACAAGAAAATGAACTTTGTATGACATTGAATTTAATTTGAAAATGCAGCTGGGTAAATGTTCCTACCTAATAATTTTTTAACTGTTATTTTTCTTCAGTACTTTGGCATAGTCAAAGAAGACTTTTTTCTTTTGCATACAAATGAGGCTAACTTGACTTAGGTTAAAAAAATACACCTCTCAGACCTATCACTTGAAACCATTTTGCTAGCATTACCATAAAAGCCAAAAAAAATATGGACTCAGACTTAATGTGACTAAAGACCTGTCTGAATGAAATGTTAAAATGTTAGAGCTAAAATGCAGCTATTGATAGTAGCCAGCCATCGAGTAAGTTTTGAGATGTGATCAGAAAGCAAGTTTTGACTTGTTCTGTCCCTTTGCAACGTAGTCAGTGTAGGATGCCCTGGAAGAAAGACAGTTGCATGAATTTTCTGAAAACATTTAGTTACTCACATGTCCTGTGGTTAATTAAAGCTACAAACACTGTCTCCATTGGGTCTTAGGATGTCTCATTTGATAGAAGAGGCTTGATTTTAATTGAAACTTCCCCAATCCTCCAGCTGGGCCTTAGGCCAGCAGGAAGCCAGGCAAGAGGGTGGCAGGATTTTTTTCTTTCTGAGTACCTGCCCCCCCCCCAGCTGGGAGACCCCACAGGCTGAGAGGGGACAGGCTTTCGAGGGACAGGCCCATCGCCCTCTCTTGCGTGCCCTGCTGAGCTGCACCCACGCTCCTGCCTCGGCACTGACCCTGTCATGCTGGAGGTGTGTCTGTACCTGTCCATCCTCCTGAGGCTCCTGATGCCAGAGGCAGACCTGTGGCTTCCTGGGTTCTTTATCCCACTGACGGCAGCACAGCCCCGTNTTTGCCTGTGACTAAGAAACGTGTCACGTGGATAGACACACAACAGATAACATCGGTCCCCGTTTACTTGGCAGCTGCCATGTAGTGGCATCCTGCGCAGCTAGATGCTTTTAGACACTTCCTCTGTCACTGTCACAAAAGTCCAGCAGGTCACACATTCCTACTTTTTTGCCGAGAGAGCTGCTCTTCAAGGAATCGTCTGTGGCCCCTGCCTACAAGGACGAGCATTCCTTGAGTCTGTCTGGCTCCAAAGCCTGAGGTCTGTCTGTCCTCAGATTCACCTTAGGGCCAGCCATAAACAGTCCATTCCAGGGACCTGCCCCCTGCAAACAGACCACTGCCGCGGGGGCTCAGCGTGCCACTCAGCCCCCGCGCTGCCTCCCAGACGGGTCCCTGGTGCCAGCATGGCAGGCACAGGCCTGATGGAGGTCCTCTCATCTGGGGGGTCCTGTGTGCTGGTTTCGATGACGTCACCTCTGAAACCTCTGCCTCCCTGTTTCTCAGGTGGAGCTCCAAGTCTGGGCGCCTCCTTCTCGGTCCCCTGGGAGCTCTTTATAGTCGTTGGGTGGGTGAAAGGTAGGCGGTCCGAGTACAGTCTTAAGTCCAGGACCGCTGGGATGGACAGAAGGACCAGGCTGCAACGCAGGCCTCGGCTCATGAGCACCAGCATCGCAGTTGTCACTTAAAGTCACAGCTTTCTGAGTTAGTGCTCTTGAGAGAAGCGGTAGGAAATGGCTCTTTTTGAGGATTTCCTTGCTTTCTGTTCTTGACAGAAATTTGCCATCTGGAGTCTCTAATGAGTGACGTATCCCAGTCTGATGGAATGGTGAGAATTACCATTTAGATCCAGTTATTATTTCCACATTGAGCATATAGTGCTTCCATGTAGTCTTCCAGACTCGCTCTCTTGTATACGATTCTGACAGCTCCACTCCAAGGCAGTGAAACCACCCTGATTTGCAGCGATTTGCAGCTCGGGGAGATGAGGCTGAGAGAGGAACAGACCCCTGCCAGGCGCTGGGAGGAGGTGCAGCTGGACTTCGTGCTGGGCCCATCCATTAGTAATGACCAAGCATCCTTGCAGTGAAATAGCTTGTGTGTTTTTTAGGGGTGGGCCTTAGAAAACATAGCGGGGCGCTTTTCTCGGTGAATTGGGATTACAGCATTTAGTCGTGTGATTATAGTAATGCTGGCATCATGAACCCCACGTACTATATTGGGGCTGGGATTATAAGCCAACTTGGGGCTGCATGCGAGGCCAGGTTCCTGCGCTCCCCGAGTTCTTCGGTAAGCCCTTCTCAGTTTCTGCCTGAGTCGCCTTTGGTAGTGAGCTCACCGGACGGCCCGGTCTCTCGTTGAATTGTTTTTCATGTGTTCTTCAGGGAAGCCCTGGATGTCCAAGACGAGTAGTCTATAAAGCAAGAGTCACTGGTTCTGTGAAGGGCCTCATCATCTCCGATATGGAGTCTGCTTTGTGTCTCGCACTTGACCTCTCTGGCTTAGGTCACATGCTCGGCTGTCCTCCAAGTAGGTGAGGCTGTAGTCACTGCCGGCCAGTGAGGTGTCTGTGCAGGAGGCCTGGCGGCTGTAACCCGGGCTCTCAGCAGGACAGCAGGGCATCTTAGGTCGTGAGGCTGTCTGGAGTCTGGGCTGTGCTCTTGCTGTGGGTAACCCAGCAAGCTCCTTCTCTGGTGACTCTGCTCACGTCTGACAGATGGAAGGGTCATCCTGTTCCCATGAGAATGTTCTAAGGAGGACGTGACACAATGGACTAGAAAGCATTGAGGACAGCGCCTGATATCCGGTGTGCACCTGAGCAATCTGACTCCTCAACTGCCGTCAGCCTTCTCCCCCCGCTGCCGGTCTCCCTGGCCGTGTGTTCGCTGCGGCTGTGTGCAGGGACCCGACCCGCAGCCTTAGTTCTATAAGCCAGCATGCAGCCCGTGGCACAGAGGGCGCGCTCCATAGGCATGTGTTGAGTGAATCAAACCTCAGACTCAGTGGTTGTGAAGGGCTACCCAGTGAAATTACGGGACTATAATGGAACAAGGTGCTTGATTGGTCATTTTTTATTGTGCATCTCTGCTGCTTCAGCCTTAAGGAAGTTAAGATGTTTACAGATTCGTCTTCTCTCCTCTCTCTCTCTCTTTTTCCAGTGCCTGAAACAGTATGTCGAGCTCTTGATCAAAGAAGGATTAGAAACCGCCATTAGCTGTCCGGACGCCACCTGCCCTAAACAGGGCCGCCTGCAGGACAAGGAGGCACGTGCGAAGGGACAAACCGGGCTTTGTCACGCGTCCAGCACACCCTGCGTGGCTTCTCAGGGCGTCCTGGCTTCTGTTCCGGCTGACCTTGCCTTAGGTGTCAGCCCTCAGCTTGTTACACTCCTTGTTTGTATTTTTTCCCCCTTAGATTGAGTGCATGGTTGCGGCTGAAATTATGCAGAGATATAAAAAGCTGCAATTTGAAAGAGGTAGGTACCTTATGTGGTTACAATCCCTGTGAGAGAATCCAGATAACTTGGGTCGGGGGGCACTCTCGGTAGATATGATTGCACATCATTTGGCTGCCCTAGAAGGGGAAAAGTCGACGTGAACTAGACTTCTGAAATTCGGCTGCCACTTGCATTCTCTGAAGAGCTCAGAGGTGAAAGGCTTTAGCTGGGATCTACGCGGTAGCCGGAAGGATTCAGGAAACACAGCTTGTTTATAGGGATGTGGGCCAATGGGGGAGGTCTAATGAGATGTGACCCTCCTGGGACATTAGTCTTCAGCCAGGGGAAGGCCTGGTTTCAGGGCGAAACTCTTAGACCTGCGCTGAGTGTAAGAGGCATAAAGGCATGGCAGAAGGCTGGCGGCTGGGCATAGGACAGGCATGGTGACCTCCATCCTGACAGCCAAGCGTAGCCTTTTCCTTGGCACTCACTGTCCACCTCATGCGGGCCTAGCCCAGCAGGTGCTGAGTCCCTGTAAGTATCACAACAGCCCTCACTGTTGTCCTTATCTATTACACTGCCCCCCCAGAGGCTAACTGACTCACCCTGATGCCCATCTCTTGGGATGCGGACCAGACCCCCTCCCGTGGTGCCCTGCCCAGCCCTCCTGGCTGGAGCTGGGCCTGCCCAGACTCGGGGGTTCTCCAGGGGTGGCCTGGCCTGTACACAAAGGAGCTATAAAGTTGATGACAACGTTGTTGAGGGGACATTGCAAGGCTCTGTGACATTTGACCGTCAGGACAGGTCCTTCGCTTTGCTCCATGAAGTTCACCAGGATTGCAATGTGATGTTTTAAGGGGTCTGTGGATTCGCTTTGGCCTCACTTTTATGTGTATTCTGGCCCTTGGGTTTATCTGAAAAAGAGCAGATAACCAACATGCGCCCATGACACGCCTTGTGCACCACTTTACGGTGAACATTCCACATCCAAATTCTAAACTTTTCAGCTCAGTTTGCGATGGCCGAAGTCTGCCGTCCCCTCCTCCTGGACGGGTTCTCAGGTCGCCGTCTGAATGAGGCTTCACTGCTTCGGGGCTACCCTGGGTCTGGAGAGGGATGGAACGCAGAACAAACCAGAGGAAGGTGTCAGAAGACTCCTAATTTACTTTAGCTAAACGCAGGAAATCTTTTCTGCATGCGTTTTTTTTTTTTTTTTTAAAGAAATACTAAAGATAGCTCTGTTTCCTCATGAGCTTACTTCTCAAAAAGAAAAAAAAAGTGTGGCCAACTTAAAAAAACCAGCATTTTTGATGGCATTGAAATTTCAAGAGCTTGTTTCTTTAAATGGCATTTATCATTTGGTTTGGACAGTTTATAACTTAAATATAATGCCGTGTGATACAAAAGTCAGTGTGTAGAGCTGTAAAATTGATTGATTTGGCTTTCTGAGAATTTCAGGCTCTTCTGAAAACATTTTCCAGTGAAAATCTTGATGGAAACTGGCGGTTCTTTGGGTTACAAGAAAATGAACTTTGTATGACATTGAATTTAATTTGAAAATGCAGCTGGGTAAATGTTCCTACCTAATAATTTTTTAACTGTTATTTTTCTTCAGTACTTTGGCTTAGTCAAAGAAGACTTTTTTCTTTTGCATACAAATGAGGCTAACTTGACTTAGGTTAAAAAAATACACCTCTCAGACCTATCACTTGAAACCATTTTGCTAGCATTACCATAAAAGCCAAAAAAAATATGGACTCAGACTTAATGTGACTAAAGACCTGTCTGAATGAAATGTTAAAATGTTAGAGCTAAAATGCAGCTATTGATAGTAGCCAGCCATCGAGTAAGTTTTGAGATGTGATCAGAAAGCAAGTTTTGACTTGTTCTGTCCCTTTGCAACGTAGTCAGTGTAGGATGCCCTGGAAGAAAGACAGTTGCATGAATTTTCTGAAAACATTTAGTTACTCACATGTCCTGTGGTTAATTAAAGCTACAAACACTGTCTCCATTGGGTCTTAGGATGTCTCATTTGATAGAAGAGGCTTGATTTTAATTGAAACTTCCCCAATCCTCCAGCTGGGCCTTAGGCCAGCAGGAAGCCAGGCAAGAGGGTGGCAGGATTTTTTTCTTTCTGAGTACCTGCCCCCCCCCCAGCTGGGAGACCCCACAGGCTGAGAGGGGACAGGCTTTCGAGGGACAGGCCCATCGCCCTCTCTTGCGTGCCCTGCTGAGCTGCACCCACGCTCCTGCCTCGGCACTGACCCTGTCATGCTGGAGGTGTGTCTGTACCTGTCCATCCTCCTGAGGCTCCTGATGCCAGAGGCAGACCTGTGGCTTCCTGGGTTCTTTATCCCACTGACGGCAGCACAGCCCCGTAAATGCAGGTGGGAGTCAGGTCTTGTATTGTGTTTTTGAAGGAAAGTAAAGCCCAGAGAGATGAAATACCTTTTCAGGCTTATCCATCAAAACGCAGGCCTGACCAGAGGTAAGGGCCCCTGACAATGACACTGCCTCCCTGCAGGCTGGGACCCGCAGCCGCCCTATCGGCTGCCAGTGTAGTGAGGGCCAGTACCCGTCCGTGAGGGGAGGCTGGCGCGTGCCTGTCACAACATGCTTCTCAGAAGAAAGCCATGCTTACGACAGAAAAGCACCTTTTAAAACAGTCTTGGGTTTTGATGTAAGTGAAGCTTTTAGGGGCCTGCTTCGTTACTGTGGTCTAACAGATCTTTAGGAGATGGGTAAAGATTAGTGTCTTCTAATTTGCCAGAATATGTACTGCATGCCTTGTTTGGAAATGTCCCAGATACATGGAAGTCTATATAAAATATTAGCTCTGTTATAAGATGACGTGTAAGCACGTTATTCGGTACACGTGATAGACAGAGCCATGACAAGCTCTGTGCTGCTGCCCAGCGTGGATCTCCTTATGATTTTGTGCCCCAGCTGGCAGAGTCCAGCAGTGAGGAAGCTGACGCAGTTTTGCTAGAATTCCGAGAGGAAAGCATGGGGCCGTGTGCACAGGGTTCCCTATGCCCAGGCGTCACGGGAAGGGGGTTTAGTCAGCAGAGTTTTGTCCTTTACCTCTTCAGTAGGAAACCTCTCCCCATGGGATAAGCAGTGCCACATCAAAGCGCCAGGAGGACAGAAGCCACACAGTTTAAGTCATCACCATGGAAACCTTAATAGGTCTTCCCTACCCTGCCCTCCATACGATTGCTGGGCCTCTCACGATAAGGCAGCCTAATAGCTACATTTTTTGTGCAAGGAGAATGAACGGGACATGGCCCACTGCCCTGGAAAGCGTGAAGACACTCTGCACAGCTCGGGAAAGCGGCCCTTCCCCGATGTCACAGGCTGCTCAGTGGGAACCGGAAGGGCCTCAGCCAGGCGGGTTGTCACCAGCACCAACCACGGTGTCAAGGTGGACAGCGAACAGGCCGGGGATTTCTCCACATGTCGTGTGCCATTGAGCAGGCTCAGCGCCCGCAGCCTGTAGTCCGTCCTCGGGTGCTGTGCGCCCAGGGGACCCCAGAGCTGGGCTCCCCCACAGCAGCCGGAGACCTGTGTAGAGAGGGTCTCCAGGTAACTTGGGGCTGCTCGGTGTTCTGCACGGCTTTCGTCCCTGAGGAGGACGCCCTGGGCGTTTCTCGCTACAGCGAGGCCGTCCCAGGACTCCACACAGCACCCGGCACCCCTCTCTTCCTGTCCCCTGTCCCCTGTCCCCTGTCCCCTTCGCTCAGGCCAGCAGCACACAGCTCCACCCCCCTCTGACTGTTGCCAGGAGACAAAGGCTGCGCTTTCTCACAACACTGTCTCCTGGGACCTGACAGCCAGAGACATTCTTAGCAAAGCAAACACTGAAACCATGAACTAATGACAAGAGCTCATTTTAAGCATTCACGCACTGTTACGAGCATCGTGACTTCACATTATGCTCATGAAGGTCGGTGAGAGAGTAGCACATTTTCCTGAATTCCAGAGTTCCTTTGTATTATCAAGTTCTTCTAAATCTTCTGCCATGCCTACCTGTTTGATAGTTTTGTGCCATTGATTAATTCACCTTAAAAATAATTTAGAAACATGGGGCATTTGGATTAGATCAGGAGTCAGCCAGCGATGGCCAGTGGGCCAAATAGGCCTGGCCCGTGGCCCGGCGTTGTGAGTGAAGCTTTATTGGAACACTCATGTGTGGCTCAGCATGGCTGCCTTTGTGCTACAACAGCTGGACAGAGACCGTATGACCCTCAGATGCTGGAATACTCACTGCCCCTTTACAGAAAAGGTCTGCCGGCCCCTGGAGTGGACGATGAGACCATTTTCAGGGTTGTACCTGACACAAGATTGTTCCCAGAGGGTTGCCTCTGGCTTCCCCATTTAATTGGGAACGTGCGGACAGGCGTGTCCTGTGGCAGCCTGTTTAGGTGAGACCTGGGCCCGTGCCCAGCCGTGCCCAGCCCCCAGCCTGTGTCGGTCCCCAGTGAGTACAAATCTTGTGTTTGATGTGGGTGAGCTGCCCGCGCTCTGCCTGTCCGTCGGCCACACGGCCCCGAAGCTGTAAGTGCTTTTCATTGCCTTCCAAGTTTCCCCAGCAAAATCCAGTTGTCTGGTTCCTTCCTGAGAGCAGCCCTGCGGGAAAGCTTAGAAAGCCGTGGCCTACTTGCGGCCTTTGAAAGCAGCCCCGTGATCCCCTGGCAGGGCGGCCGCATTCCGTGTGGTTTCCTGTCGGGCGCTGCCTCCCACGGCCCCTCGCAGAGAGTGGGGATGAAACGCATAGCCAGCCCCACGAGGAGGGAAGGGCAGCTCAGGACCCACCATGCGAAGAAACAGGCGTGCTGAGCAAGGATGGGAGGGGTGGGAGTGTCCGGTTTTGCAAAACGACTTCTAAGTTCATTAAATCAGGGCTCTGAGCAACTTGGGCTCCAGTCAGGCTGCAAAACCGGCAGTTCCACATGGGAGGTAGCTCACAGCATGGACTTAAGTTTGGGAGGGAGACAATCTCAGGCGGCGGGTGAGCCATTTGATAAGAATCCAGCCATCTTCCGTCCCTCCTTTTTTCTATCCTTAAACATTTTCTGAGGGTCTGCTGCCTGCCTGGCCCTGGGCCTGGGGACACGGCCTGAGTTCAGGAAGTGTCCCCGGGAGGCACACGGAAGCAGTGTGGTGCCCCGGCCATGGTGTGAGGGTTCTCAGGAGGCCGGGACAGGCTGTCGGGAGAGGCGTCCCGGGCCCCAGGGCCTGTAGGGCTATCCCGGTGGCTGCGGGCACACTGGGTGCAGGCAGCAGCCCCAAAGAACTCAGGGGTACGAGGCGGGGAATGCCTGGGGAGGAGGAGAAAGCCAAACAGCCACGTTAGGACTGGTCTGGACACTCGCCATTGCAAATGTGAAGAGTGCACGGAGGTGGGCCCGCAGTCCTCGGCCCGCGACACGCTTGGTCTGCAGAGCCTGACATGCTGCTCTTGTCTTCCTGTGCTAGAGGTGCTCTTGGACCCCTGTCGGACTTGGTGCCCGGCATCCACCTGCCAGGCCGTGTGCCAGCTCCAGGAGATGGGGCTGCAGACCCCCCAGCTGGTCCAGTGCAAAGCCTGCCACACGGAGTTCTGCTCGGCCTGCAAAGCCAGCTGGCACCCGGGCCAAGGCTGCCCGGAGACCATGCCGATCACCTTCCTCCCCGGGGAGACCAGGTACCCTCCGCGCACAGCACGTCCACGTGGGCTGGGGGCTGGGAGTAGGGACGGGAGGGGGCTTCCTCCCTTGAGGTGCCACAGGGAGGACATGCCTGTGCCCACGTCAGCCCCTTTCTCATGAGCCTCATTCACACCTGGCTTGTTGACTGTATTTTTGAGAACTGTTTACGCGCCAGGCAGTGTGCAGGGCCCTGGCCACCTAAAGATGCACAGAAAACGAGCACGTGGATAGTTAGTCACTGTGAAGGGTCTAGTCCTCAGATGCCTGACGCGCTGAAGGTGACCTGCAAGGTGCAGGAGTGGGGACCATAGTAGGTGGCAGTGATTATCAATACCAGAAGGTCCACCACCAGCAGGTTCCTGGGTGCCTGAGCCCCAGTGGCCACATCACCCTAGAATGGCAAGCCTGTCGGGAGGAGAAGGTCACTCACAACTGTGCATCGGTCCTCTTCTCCCCTTGGACTGGGTGCCCAGGGGACACTGCAGCACCGTGTCACCCACCTTGACATTTAGTAGGTTAAACCATACGACACGGATAACACTCAGCTTCCTGTGTTTTGTAAAATCTGCAACGGCACGTGGTTCAAACAGATAGAGTGGTCCTATGCCTGCTGAGACCACGATTCTGATAGATGGAATGCCGCCACCCACCCCCAGGTGTGGTCACCAGCTGCTTCTTGTATTCCATCTCTTCCCATGTCGCTGTCCCCACCCCCAGCGCCCACTGGACCTGCACAGAGACCCCCTTGGTGTGCCTGGGGCAGGTCCCTTCTCTCTCTCCGTTTGCATGCTCGTGCGTGTGCCTGGAATGCCCTTGTCTATCCTCCTCCTTTTCCTGGAGACTTCTTGTCACCATGCAAGCCATGGAGCACGTCCCCTGCTTTGTCGAGCGTCCCCGTTCTCAGGGCATGGCTGGGGGCCCCACCCTCTGCGTCTGTCCCCGTGGGAGATTGTCTGTGTTGATTACAACACCAGCCATATTGTGTTTTAGCCCATCTGTTTATGTGGCTGTTTCTCCCTGACGTCACGGCATGCCTTTGAACTTTGTCACCCCAGAACTTGGCATGCGGCAGGCAGCCAAAGTCTGGCATGAAGCCGTGAGCTTATATTTAGGCCTAGTGCTCCGTAATTGAGCAAGAAGAAACCTTTTATGTGGTCAGGTTGTGCATACGTGGGCTTCCGGGGGAGGGAAGGAGAAAGAAGCAGGTGGCAGCATGTCCCCCGTGAAGCGGCGGAGTTTCACTCGAAGAGAACTCTCCCCGCCCTCACTGAGTGAGTGAGGAGTGCCTACATTCTGTTAAGTAAGAAACCCTGAAGCGAGAATGAGCCAGCGTCCCGCTGCTGGCGGGGAGGAGGCGCCTGGCAGTGGAGTTTCTTTGGCAGAAAACCTTAAGATGGAGGACAGTGAGTGCTGGGAGCCTGATGAAAGTATTTCTTCATCTGTGATGTTCTGGTCTCACTACTGTCACAGCACAAAGGGGGCAGTCATTTCTCAATGTATTCGTGTAAGTCATCATGTCCTATCTCTTACAAAGAACAAAAACAAAAAACACCCAAAGAAAAAAAATCACATGGACAACCTTCAAAAATGACACAAGGGCAGTTTAAATCAAAGCTCACACATCTGAAGTTGTGGAAATTTAAATTCAAATGTTTCACCTAAAAATCTGGTAGTCCGGCCTCTCGGGGACATCTGAATACCCCGCCGCCCAGAGCCTCCACTGGCTCTTTCTGACGGTCAGCTGGGCTGAGTGTGGCCACCACGTTAGAAGGGGGTGTGTGCTGTCCCGCGTCGCCACAGGCCTCACCCTGCCTCTCGCCTCCCTGGTCCTGACTGACAGCTGTCATTCATAACCCAGAACACACTCAGCTGTATTCACATAGCAGAGTTTATTTGTTGAAAAGGAAATGTCCCTTAACCCACGTTACCGTCCAGCACCTGAGCAGCTTTGTGTCTGACACTTAGAGCCACCAGAGCACGTGGAGTGCCATGAGGCTGTGAGACCCCTGTCGGCCTTCCTAAATATGAGTTGACAGTAAGAGCTGTTACGACTAATAATTTGAAAGGTCATTCAGGTGCCAGAAAAGGTTTGAGAACCATTGTCCCTACTATGTGAACTTCTGCCATGCCACGCGGCTCCAGGACCTACAATACACAGATGAACTGTTTCTGTTTTAAAACGTCTCCTGGAGAGACGCTGCTTCTTAACTGTCTGTGGCATTTTCTGCAAAATTAGCTCATGAGTCACATGCGAGAATTGGTTCCATTGGCCACGCCTGGCTTTCAAACCCAAACAATGTTATCTGACCTGATAGTCAGCCTTGCTCACGGGACTAGGGTCTGGTGACGGGTGGCTCTTTGCAGGAATCAAATTCATTTTGGAAGGAGGCCATGGCCCGTGTGTGTGCAGCCTGGTGCCAGGCCCCCGTGTCCCCATGCACACGCTTTAGCCATGTTTTTTTTTAATTGACAGCATGGAGCGCCCTTCCATTGTCGTGCCTAAAGTATCTATGTTACTGTATGAGCAGCACGGAACTGCTGGTCCCATCTACTGGCACCTCCCACAGGCTTGATTCTGCACCGTGTGCCTTTTCCTGCGGGATCTCTTCTCATTCCCACACTGACGAGAGGAGAGGCTCAGAGAGGTCGTTACACTGCTAGTTTGTAGAACAGCAGGCGCCTGACCCCAGGCTTACAACCAGCCTAGCCAGACTTCCCAAGAAGACGACAGTCCTTTCAGGACAAACCAGGGAGACCTAAGTAAGCAATTGCTGTGTGTTTGCAACATTTTGTTTTCCCTGAAAACAGCAAAGTGCCTAAAAATTATTATCAACCCTTTGAAAAGTATACAAATCTAGGAAATCAGGACATAAAATTTGACCATAATCCCATTACTCAGGAACCTCCATTATAAGCCTTAGGTCATGTTTTCATTGGCTTGTCCACACACGTACACTAAATTTAGGTGTGTGCTGATGTTGCTGGAGTTTTTTTTTTTCCCTAAATCAAACTAGGCGATTCAGTTTTCAGTGATTATTTTTCTGGAGTTTTCGTTTATCTCATTCAATATCAAGTGACCATGGTTCCTCTAGTTGAGCTTCTGCTTCCGGCATAGGCAATGGTGACTGAGTCCCCCGGGGTCCCTGTGAGCAGGGCCCTGATGGCATTTCTCCCCACAGTTCTGCTTTCAAACTGGAGGTGGACGACGCGCCCATCAAACGCTGTCCCAAGTGCAAGGTCTACATAGAGCGAGACGAAGGGTGTGCCCAGATGATGTGTAAGAACTGCAAGCATGCCTTCTGCTGGTACTGCCTTGAGTCTCTAGACGTGAGTACGGCCTTGAACTTGACCTTGACAGTGACGTCAGCATGAGCTGCAGACTCGGAGGGGGCTGTATAGACTGGCCATTTCCCGAAGAGCCTAGAGAAGGTTCCTGAGGGCCTTGACGTCTTTATAGAGGAACTCCATACATATATAGAGTCTCTCTCTATAGCGCATATATCACATATATATATATGTATAATTTTGCATGTTACTGTATTCTAATATTTTTTGGAGCGCTGATCATTACATTATATTATCTAACTTCTGACCTGCAATTTGCCACTCCTTAGAACTTTTCCTACGGGGAAAAGAACTGAAATGCCAGTTTTACTATGTTATCAGATCTCGTGAAAGATATTTTAGGGGAAGTATTAGAAATGGACTGACACCAAGTTTGGTTTCTGGTGTGGTCATTGTTTTTGCTGCCGCCTCCCCTGCCACTTTGATCTAGTTACAAGGTGTGGGAGGCCAGCCTGGCGTCTGCCTCGTGTGATCACAGGGTTGTCCACTGTCCTGGCCTCGGGCGCAGTGACCTCTCTGTGTGACTCAGGTCTCACGTGCCGGAGGTCCAGTGCCTTCTGCGTCGGCCTGACTGGTGACCAGGGCACCACACTGCACTTTCCTCCTTGAGACTTATTGTTCTCCTGGCCAAGAGTTTCCTGTTTTTCTTTGGAAATGAAGAGCTGCTGAAACATGACCCTGTTGCCGTAGAAAGCAGACTCTGAAGGATTCAGGGCGATTGATCAAGGTCAATCGCAATGATTTAAGACCAGTGCGTAAAGGCAGGGCTGGAGGCGGCCAGCATGCTAAGAGGAGCCCGTTTTCCATTTCACTGAGCTCTCCCCTCCTCTCAGGAACCTCCCCCCACCCCAAGGCTCAGTCTCTGCACAGGCACGCAGCAAGGACTTGTGTCCCCCAGCTTGTCCCTCACCCTCCTCTGCCCCTGGCCAAGCCCTACCCCTGGACCCCTCAGCGGTGAGGTCCTGCCTCTCAGCTGTACACGCCCTCCCAGTGTGACCGAACTCAGGGTTCATTAGCCTGCACTCATCAGAGCCAAATGAGACAGGAACGGGAGTTTGCAGCCAAGAAAGTGGAGGTTTATTTAAGGAAATGGTGCCAAACCTGGAGACACAGGTGAGCTGGCACTCAAAGACCTGGCTCTGAGATGGTGTGTAGGTTACAGATTCCATGTGGCAAAGTCACAGGACACCGTGGGTTAGGGGCTCGGGGTCGCGCTGGGAGCTGATTGGTCGGAGGTGAGGTGAGGGTAACGAATCATCTCTGCAGGCCTTGAGGGCAGTTCTGAGGTCTGTTCTGGAGTCCCTCTGTCCGGTCTCACGGGGAAAGCAGCCAGGGGGCCGCTCCACCTTAGGGCTCAGGAGCTGGAACGTAACTTCGGTGAGATGTTATCTCTGTCCCGCCAGAGGGCTCACCGTGTGACAATTAGTCAGGTCTGGCTACTGTCTTCTGCCGCCTCGGGGGTGCTGGTTATGGGGGGAAAAGCTGGGTTTCTAAGGGAGGGGGCTAGGGAGAGGTGGGGTTTCTACAGCTAGGATTGGAAACTAAATTTGACCAAAGTCATAAGGAAGAACCTCGGTTTCATTAGTATTCGTTACTTACGAGTGCAGTCGAAAGGGGCACACACACTTTCTTTTATTATATTTTGTTGAGGGGGGATAAATAGTTAATATTTATTGAAGTAATTGTTACGTGCCAGCACGGTGCAATTTCTTCTTCGTACCTATTTAATACACTCAGTCTTTCCATGAGAGTTGGCATCTGTTTCCTTTTTTTCAAAAAGTCTGGGAAGGTTGCTATAGTCTTTCCCAAAAGCACTGAAGGAGCAAGAGACGGAGCCTGCATCCGCGCTCTGACCTTGAAACCCCAAAACTCAACCGCTGTGGGTCAGAGCAGCTGCTGCAAGCCAGGCTGTGACAAAAGCTCACACCTTAACGGGGTGGATTGTTGGGTTGCTGGAAGGAGTTTCTCCTTGACCATCTCTCCGATTTGCAGCTGTCTATCCAGGCTCCGTTGTTTCTGTCTCCACCCGGGAGCGTACCGAAACTTCTCTGAACAATAGTGTGGGAAATGGTTCCCATCAGAGAAACGCACTAGGGCTCCTGCAGGTCCTGGGGCTGTTATGCCCCACGATTTCATCAACCCCCTGAACTCACAATGAAATGATTTATATATTATAAAAGCATCTTCGAGTGCTTTTGGAAGGAGAAGATAGGTACTGTTTAAACAAGCTCTCATTTTGTCCGGGAAGCAGGTCCTGAGCATCCGAGCTCAACTCCAGGGGGCAGCTGAGGGTGCAGGCTAAGTCCATGTCCACGACGTTGGGAAGCTGGTGGTCTCTGGGTGGAGGCGCTCCTGGTGGCTGATGGCACTGTGTCCTTGTGCAGAGCGCTGCAGGACAATGGGTGCATGGCCGCTGGCAGCTCTGGGGAGGAGGAGGCACTGGGTCTGGGCGGCTCGGGGTGTGGTCGCAGCAGAGGGACAGCGAGTTCACGGGCAGCTGGACATGATGAAGGAGGACATGGATAGGACATGGCCTGAGCGTGGCCAGAAAGAAGTCGGGGCCACGACTCGGGTCTCTGTGTGCCGAGCTGAGGGGTTTGGCCTCTAGATGGGGCCTCTGCTTCTCAAGCACCGGTGACCACAGGTCAGATTAGGACCACTCGGGAAGGCTGTGAGCTGGGCCCCACCCAAAACCTGGGGGCCAGGATCCATGAGGGGCAACCACGAACCTGCATTTTCCAAAAGCTGCGCAGGTGACGGGAGCAGCCGGCGTTGTCCGCGTCTAACCGGTGGTGATCACGGACTTGCCGACTAGGTCGGACGATGTGATTCGGTTCGTGTTTCAGAAAAGAAGCTCAAAAACTTTTCAAGAGCCTATGATGCCAGACTTTTTGATAGGCAGCCTGGGAAAAATTAGCAATACAAATGAAAAACGACCTGATGTCAGTGGTATGTGCCAGTTAATGTGAGTGCTGAGGAAAGTAAAAGTTTCGGGAAGCGAGAGTTCACAGTGGGCAGGAGCCTTCAGCAGTAGCTGCACAGCAAAGGTCCAGCGGGAGGAGGCGTTGCCTTCCTCCACATTTGTGCTTCCCGGCGGGTGAGGGCTGTGGGTGAAGGGGGCAGGCAGGTAGAGGTGGCTGGGACCTCCACCTCCTCCCAAGGCATCTCCGCACTGCCCCGAAGAGCCAGGGTTTCATGAAAGCTGCACCTCTGTATCCAGGCCCCTGACAAGGCCCTAAAATCAGCACAACCCAGGCCAGCACGGCTCTGAGGTCGAGAGGACGGCTTGCTGGCCGGAGCCACCCAGTCTGGTTTGAGCAGAGCTGATTTTAAGGGCCAGAGAACAGCCACTGTGTCCGGCTCTCCTGGGCTCTCGGAAGAATGACTTCCTGTCCTCTCAGACACACTGGGCCCTGTGCTTATCCACTCTCTTCTCAAAAAGAGGCTGTTTACACCCTCTGTTCAATGAATGAATGGAGAGACATCGGCCCCTCCTTTGTGTTGTTGCGGAGTTATTTCTTTTTATGGAGAAATGGGGGACAGTGACATTTCCTGTACAGGGAGGGGCCGAGGGTTTTGTCTAGATAATCCACTCCTGCAGCTCATTTGGTGCTTGTTGAGGTTTGGGTGCCAAAGTCTGGCCCGGGCACGTAGTTGAGGAGATTGGCATCAGTGAGGGGAACCTGACAGTCGGGTCCAGGTCCCAAGGGAAGCTGGAGGTGGAATGTCGGAGCGCCTGGAGGAAAAGGACATCTCCCTGAGAGTCAGGAGGGTGCTACTGCCCCCTCCTGGGCAGTTGGAGAAACTGGAGAGGCTGGTTCCCAAGCTGGCCCTCGAGTAAGGAGACTGTTTTCAGGGTCCAAGCTGAGAGGAAGCATTTTGCAGGTGAGAGGTCTGGCGCTAACAGGGGAGGGTGGCCAGAGATAAAGGAAACCGTCAAATCCAGGAGGAGTCCTGCCAGGACGAAAGGAAGAGGCAAAGGCAGAAGGGTTCCCATGGGATGAAGTTCAGCCCGGGCCAGGAGTGGCTTCCGAACCCAGGGCCGCCCTCTTCAGGCTCAGGTTGAAATCTGGGGCGGGGCTCCCTCTAGTGCGCGTTCCGAGGTGCCTGGTCTGCACCGCCTGGAGCTGCAGGAGTCACCTGTGTGGGATTTCTGCTCCTCTGCTGTCAGCTACCCGCTCCCTCTCACATCCCTGTTTACTTGGAGCTCCCTCTAGTGCCCAGTGTGCGTGGCGCGGCTAGGCCTGTCGCCGCAGGGGTCGGTGTGTGGGATTTCTGCTCCTCTGCCCCCCATCCCCGTTCACTGAGTATAAACAGGGCAACTCACTCACGAAGCCGAGATGAGCCTCCCATGGACCTGCTCTCTCCCTGCCTCCTCAGGATGACTTCCTCCTGATCCATTACGATAAAGGACCCTGCCGCGACAAGCTGGGCCACTCCAGGGCCTCTGTGATCTGGCATCGGACCCAGGTAGGAGGCCGCTCACCTGGAGCGTTGATGTCAGGAAGAGAGCGTGCACGTGTGTGTGCGCTCGTGTGCGCTTCTGCCTGGGTGTGTGCCCGTGGCCCTGTGTGTGTGTGTCTGTGTGTGTGTGTGTGTATGTGTGTGTGTGTGTCCGCGTCTCGGTGTGTGGTTTCCAGTGACTTACTCGTTGGTTGGAGATCTGCTGTATAGAAAAATAGAGCTAGTCAGTGCGGTCCCTGGACTGATTGTGCTCACGGTACCCCGGACCCAAACCTGAAGTAAACAGCGCATCGCCTGTAGCACACTGTGAATCTGAACCTCAGACGTTGCATCCCTTGCTCCTTACTCAGGTTTTGGTGATGGTCCACTGTGTGTAGTCAACCCTTGCATCGCCCTTAAGGAAGAGCTTCTCGCAGAGGCCCCGAGGGGAGCAAGTGAGTCACAGGGAAGGGTGACAGGGAGAGAACAGAAAATGTCCCTGCCCAGTAAAGTCTGTGTAGCCTGTGGAGTTGACAGAGGGCCTGTGCACTGATACTGATTCACACTTTCAGCACATCGTCATTTCCTGCTCCATGCCAGGCACGATTCAAGGAGCTGGACGTCCTCCCCGGAGTAAGATGGATATGCTCTACTCTTACGGGACCCTTATTCTGTGTCGGGACAGAGGTCCTAAGCCACCAGCATGTACATAAAGTGCACTCAGCTCTGGGAGTGATGGTGAGGGAGGGGTCTCTTAGACTGTGTGGTGCCCACGGCTGAGTGCTGAGTGCCAAGCTGGCCGTGGGGGTACAGGGGAGGGCAAAGGGGACAGCTCAGGCAGAGGGGACGGGGATGGGTTGATGAGTAGGACTGTGGCCTGAAGATCCCGGGGACAGAGCAGGAGTGAGACGGGGGTGGGAATCCTCAGAGGCCAGACCCCATGGGCTTTGCCGGCCACAGTAAGACGTCCGGAACTTTCTCTGGATGAAGTGGTAAGCGAGCAGGAGATGGACTGGGAGAGAGTTGGGCCTGTGGGAGCTCCCGGGCTCACATCCGGTGTGGCATTCACAGTGCCTGTCGCCGCAGCTGCTGGGGCAGACCTGTCACCCCCGTCTGGCTCATAAAGGAGCCAGGTCCCAGGGCAGGTGCGTGAGGACAGGAAGTATCCCACGCGTCAGCATGTTTCCTGGACAGTCCTCACTGCAGGCCCCGCGGCCAAGCCAGTGGGGTCCACGGCCAGGGCTGGCTGGCGCTCCCTGCGAGGGCTCGATGGTAGGGAGCCTCAGCTCTGCAGGCCGTGAGATCTCTGTTGTGACCGTCAACTGTGCCTGGTGGGTCAGTAGAGAACCGGGACTGTATTCCAGACAAGCTCGTTAACCAACAGGTGGCAGAATCGACTGGGGACGGTTGCCCAAGTCTGAATACACTAAAAACCATTGAATGGTGCACTTTAAGTGGGGAACTTGTAAGGTATGGGAATTACAGCTCAATAAAGCTGTAATAAAAAACAAAACGGATTGCAGACCAGATTTGGCCCAAGGGCCAGTTTGCGGACCTCCGTCTCAGAGCTCATTTTCGCCACTCTCACGTGTGTCCTCCTTGCCCGCACCGTCCCCCACACAGGTCACATGCACTGCCCACTGGCATAGGTGGGCCGTCGCTTAAGCTTCTGCCCAGTGTGGGTCCTGAGCTCTCTGGGGAAATGCATCTTCTTCTGCCTGCCACTCGCCCAGCTCAGACCTCCTTCCATTACTTGAAATGCCCCTCGATCCAGTGTCCTGAGTCCCAGCTTTTAGGAGCCGTCATCAGTTGTCCAATAGAATTTGTTAGTTTCATAAGGTTCCTACTCCCCTGCCTCTAGATGTGAACTTAGGTAGAATTGTTTTAAGAGAATTTTAGCGTGCCTCTTTGAGATTATTGTAGTCCGCTTTCAGTGTTTTTGTGGGAGTAAAAGTATTCTCAGCCGAATGCCTTTTACATAGCACCCATTCAAATGGTCTTTCCTGGCAGGGAATCAGGCCATGAACGGAAGAATTCTACGAGGTATGATCACAAAATACGGTGATTGTTTAAATAAAAAAAATTATTACAGTAAAAGACACATTGCCATTAATCCCCCTCAAAGTACTCCCCTCGCTTCTGACACACTTATCCTATCGTTCTTGCCACTTTCTGAAGCAGCTCTGGAAGTCCTCTTTCGTGAGTGTCATTACTTGATCCTCCATCATGGCAGTGCTCCATGTCACACGTCACTCTGGTAGGTGGCAGTTTCTGTCAAACAAAAACATTACGGTGTGTCCTCATCCACCTGATTCACAGGATCTGGCACCGAGCGACTTCTGGCTCTTCCCCAAAGTCAAAATGAGCAGGAAAGATAAACATTTTGAATATATTCAGGACATTGAGGCAGCCACGACAGTGCAACTAAAGACACTCACGAAAGAGGACTTCCAGAACTGCTTCAGAAAGTGGCAAGAACGATGGGATAAGTGTGTTCAAAGTGAGGGGGTGTCATTTTAAGGGGGATTCATGGTAATGTGTCTTTTACTGTAATGTTTTTTTGTTTTTTTTTTTAATTTAAACATTCACCATATATTTTGTGACCACACCTAGTATGTCTTTGTAAGGTAAAGGCTTTATAGAATTGTATTTTGTCCCAAGTGATGTCATTTTCCATGCTGTGCCAGGTCTCTTGCTGGCACGTGCTTTTGCCAATAGGCCCGGGAAGGAGGGCTGTGAGGGCCCTGCGGTGGCGCGGGGATAGACCTCACCTGCGTTACTCACTGCGGAGCTCCTGGATGTACGATCCAGACCCCCACTGCCGGGCCCTTTCATCTGCACGTTGACACACACGGCAGCTGTGAAGTGTCCGCCTTCCCTTTTTCCAGTGCTGTCCCAGAAATGGGGCACCCTGTGTAAGAGCCAAAAGGGGCATTTCTGTCACTAGAATGAGTCTGCTTCCTCAGGACACCAGCACCCACTGTGGGAGAGTGTTACCCGCGTTGGTTCTTCCTTCTCTGAGCAGAGAACAGACACTTGTACCTCACAGTAAAGCGAGGGCTCGCTTTTAGCCAAAGGGTGGCATTTAAGATCGCTGGCTGGTGACTGATTTCTCCAGGAATGCTGGTGTCCTGGAAGCCTGCGCGGTGACCTGTTTGTTCAAGGGTCTTTTCACTGAGCTTAGTAAATACGCACATGTTGTGTCTTGTACTGAAACCAGGAGGCCCAGTCCTCTGTCTCACGTGAATCCTGGGACCTCTGGAATCGCTTTCTGGCCACAGAGCTCCGTATTGGTGAAATGAGGAAATTGGAGTGGATTGTAATCCAGGATCAAATAGGATTTTGTTATTCTGCGTTCACAGGGAGGTGGGACCCGTGCTGTCTGTGACCATGCAGTGAGGGAGGTGTCCTGTCAGTCTCCACGTGCACTCCTGGCACCCACGACCCTCATAGGACCTCCCAGTTATTTCGCTTCATTTGGGTTTGTGCCCCCAACGGTCCCACTGGACTCCCCGCTCACGTGGCTACCTGTCTGCATGGAGGTGTCTAAGGGGCATTTCAGACAGAACGTACGTGAACAGAATTTTAGATTGCCCCCATAATCTGTTTCTCCAAATTTCCCTAATTTCATATCGCTTAAACAAAGACCTAGGCGACCTCCAGGATTCCCCCACGCCCTCCTGCACCCCCTCCCCCACTCACCGCCCGGGGAACCCCCCTCACGCTCTCTGCCTCGTCAGTCTCCTCTTTCAGACACCAGCTCAGCCGCCACATCCTCAAAGCCAGTGTCCTGGCAGCTCCCAGCCCTGCCCTCAGCCCCTCTGCACCTGGCCCACTCCTGCCCCATCTGCCGCATCCCCAAGGAAGCCGGCTCCTGACTTCCCAGGATCCGTTTTCCGTGACTTGAGTCTGTATTTGTGCAGAAGTCTGACCTTATGTGTGCGTCTGCCTCCCCCTGCCAACAGGAGAACCCCTTCTTTTAGAGGATAAACACAGATGCGGCTGCTCCTCGTCCTGTGCAATTCAGAACAACAGGAATTGATTAAGCAGAGGACAGAGGGACTGGCAGAGGCACGAGGAAGAGGAGGTGGGAGCAGACAGTTAGTACACAGAGGGCAGACTAGGGAGGCCGCTAGCACTGTCATCTCACTTAATCCCCGCCTCAAAAACACACCCCGCCAGCCACGTGTGTCTAAGTGGGCCGGGGCCTGGGAGGAGGGCGGGGCCTGAAGGGAGGAGGGCGGGGCCTGGCCTGGCCCCTGTCTGGGGTGTCAGCGCTCCCATGCTGGCTGCTGCAGGCCGCCCAGGTGATGTCACTGAATGGAGACAAGAGACCTGAGAGCCAACCTCAGCGCACGCGACACAGCCCTCCCTGGGTCCCTTACCCCAGCCCTGGTCCCAGCCTCTGCCGCATGTGCTCGGCCAATCGCGATGCTGTGTTCCAATGCCAAGTTTCAGTGAATGAAAGGCGGTCCATCACCTACCAGGTGTAGTGTTTCCCCGCCCTGGATGCATTTGTTGAAGGACTCTGGGGCGGAGGATGCAGAACGTCCCGTTTCTCTTCACCTGGTCCCTCCCATAAATGAGCATTTATTGTGGGACAGGCGCTGGGCTGTGGTCACACAAGTGTGTTCTGCTCTGACTAGTGAACCCCGCGAGAAACTCAGCCGGAGTGGTTAACCGGTCCTTTCAATCGGGGTTTGCCCGCGTGAGTGATGCTGGTCACCGTGGTTCGCTCGGGAGCCCGACACTTTGCAGGTCTCCTCGTCTCCCGCAGTGTGTAGCCTGTGCCTGACCCATGCTTAGCACATGCTCGCTAAGCGATCATTTTTGTCTTGTAAGGTTTGCTTCAGGTCTCATTCCTTCCTGTCGACTACTTTCCTTCTGGCAATAGCTGCAGCCTCCTATCACCAGCTGGCAAGGGAGTAGGTAGCCTGGCTTGTTAAATGGCCCGCAAATAAGAGAAGGTGGACTGAGTGAAAACTAACGTGGTGTCTCATGGGCCCAGAATGTGAGCATTTGGTCAGGGTTTTGGTATGTGTTTGAGTTCGTGGCCCCTTCGGGGTTAAGGGTGTTCCAAGAAATTGAGATAGCTCAGGAGCGCCCCCTGGATCAATAACACCTTCCCGTGTGTGTTCACGTGCTCTTGAAATATCCCTGCGCACCTGATTTTAACAAAGCATGGTCTGAATTCACACCGTGCAATCCCCTCATTGATATTATGCTCAGACCAGCGGATTTAGCCAGCTGGGAAGAACACATGGAATCTTAGCATTAGCACAGTCTGTTTTATAAATGCAATGGTGTGTGTGTGTGTGTGTGTGTGTGTGTGTGTGTGTGACGGTTCTCAGGCAGAAATCTAATCAAGGCATACTTTCGTTCACACACCTGGGATGCTTTAGCATAGTATCATATTTCAGAGCTGTTAATAGCCCTTGGAGATCTTATACCTCATTTGTTTATTTTATAATTGAGAAAACAAGCTCAGGGTGACGTAAATACACTGAGTCAGAATTAGAACCATGTGGCCAGCCCATTGATGTATTTATCTCTCTGAACACTAGGTGGCGGTGTAACTCCATCTTCAGCTTTCTATCCTGGGCGCTTCCCTGCCTGGGAGGGACACAGCTTATGAGACTAGTCAAAGAGTACATGTCCTGCTCCTTTGACTAGTCACACTGCCTGATTGGATAATAGCGTGTCTACATTTGAGGCTTTTTTCTTTCAGCAGTTATTCATACCTGGGGGTAAACATATGTTTTAAAACAAAATCACAGCGTGTAACAGTAAGTGCTGGATTTCACACTCCAGGAATAACACAGGTCTGGTCACTCCCTAATGCACCATACCTGTGCCTTTCCTGTGCTCCTGTCTGGAATGCCTTATCCCAGTCTTGCTCGTTTACTAACCACCCCCTCTCCTCTTTATAATCGTAGCCATCTTCCATCGGAAACCCTCATCCCCCCCAGCAAATGTATTATAGGTATCTGCCCCCTGAAGACCCTTTACACCTGGAACCCAATAGCATTTTTTGTTAACAGTATTGTTACCAGTTGGTTAAATCGTGGTCTCTTCCCATCAGATTGGCTGCTCCTTGAAGGCCAAGATCTTAGGTGCCTCTGTATTTGCAGCACCTAGTACAGCGTCTGGCCCAGGGGAAGTTTGCTGGTTAATTGGATGTGTCAATGCATGGATGTTTGGGGGCTCAGATGGAAAGAAGGAGAGGAAGAGAAGGGAAAAGAAATAAAAAGAAGGGGAGAAAGGGGAGCAGGAGTGAGGGGAAGAAAGTGAAGGGAAGGAAATATGGGTGGGTGGATGCATGGATGGATGATGGAGAGATGATGGATGGATGGATGGATGGATGGATGGATGAATGGATGGACGGATGGATGATGGATGGATGGATGATAGAGAGATGATGGATGGATGGTTGGATAGATGGACAAACGGATGGATAGGTGGGTGGATGGATGGACGGACGGATGCTTGGATGGATGGATGGATGGATGGACGGATGGATGGATGGGTGGGTGGGTGGATGGATGAATGAGTGAATGGATGGGTGGATGGATGGATGTTGTTGGATGGATGTTGTTGGATGACAGATGGATGGATGATGGAGAGAAGATGGATGGATGGATGGATGATGGAGAGAAGATGGATGGATGGATGGATGGATGGATGGATGGATGGTTGGATGTTGGATAATGGATGGATGAATGATGGATGGATGGATGGATGGATAGATGGATGGATAGGTGTGTAGATGCATGGGTAGATGGATGGATGGGTAGATATTCCATGGATAATGGAAGAATTGATGGTGGATGGATGGATGGATGGATGGATGGATGGATGGATGGATGGGAGGATGAGGTGTGGGTGGATGATGGATGGATGGGTGGTGGTGTGGTTTATACTTCAGCCATGGAACCTACAGACCAGTCACCTTACCCTCTGCTCCTGTGTTTCCTTCTTGCAGGTCGTGGGCATTTTTGCTGGATTTGGGCTCCTGCTCTTGGTGGCCTCCCCGTTCCTGCTCCTGGCCACTCCGTTTGTACTTTGCTGCAAGTGCAAGTGCAGTAAAGGTGACGACGACCCATTACCCACCTAGAGGAAGGCATGCTGCGGGAACAAGACCCCTGCCTCCGGGAAGCGTGGTCCTCCCCCTCCTCTCTTCGCCACCCCCCATCACTAAACATCTTTCTTGCCTTATGCGCCCCATCGAGCTTCACAGTGTCACGCAGGATGCCGTGATTTCAGGGACTGATGTCAGAACATTTGCCCAGACAACAGGTGGAGTCACCTAGGCATGGGGAAGGCAGGCCTGGTGTGGGCAGTGCATGTCCCCACACAGTCGGTCTCTGCAGACTCGACAAAGGAGGTGCTGTAAGAAGCATGCCGGGCAGTTTTCTCCCTCTGGCGGTAGACTGGGAATGTCTGGAGGTTGCAGAGAGACCTTCTCGTGCAACATGTTGTCCGTCCCCTCTTGGCTTCAAGGTGGCGCCATGATGCTGAGAGAAGTCTTTGAGGACTGCAGCTCACTTCAGACAGAATCCAATTATTCCGACTTGAGAGAAGCACTCTGTTTATGACAACTGTTTTTATTACTAATGGCATTTAGTAAAACCCTTTTTAGAAGGCATTTTTGTTTTCTTTCCAACTGAGAAGTGAAAAATCAACAAGGTGCATCTAAACCATCCTATGCCTTTCTTGAAATGTGCATTTTAAGAAGTTATTGTGAAAAGACTTTTCTGGCTCGGCCACTTTTCAGGAGATTTAGAAAGCCTTATATGCCCTTTGTGTTCCTCTTGAAACTTGTAACGACTTTTCGAACGCTGTACGCTGTGCACCGTTGTAAATGTGATTCCTGCACCGCTGCATTTCTTTGAAAACACTGCTGTGTTTAAAGGAGCATCACCGCCAGTAGATTTGCCTTTTGTTTTTTCTCTTTGCTGACTCAGTTCAGCTCATTCATAGGCTTGTCTCTTCTCACCCGGGTGTCATCGGAGAATTCTAATGTCTTCGGAAACCAAATGTTGTGCTTGGAAATAGTTCCACTCGGGATCACTTTGGTTTGGCCGCCTGCCTCAGTCTCCCCAAGTAGACAGTGGGAAGACAGCCAGGCCCTGCTCCTCAGAGGCGGGGCCTCTGGCAGGGCTGGGGAGGAGTTTCCCGGATTTTCACAGTTTTTAAATGACAGCTGTTTTGGACACATCACATAAAATTGCTGTTTTGTTTTTCAGTCTAGTTGTGGAGGATGTTGCATCACTGCTATTTTGACTGGAGATTCTATCCCTCAGTCTTTTATAGGCTGCGTGTGTGGCCGTTACCATGGCAGCAGAATGCCCAGATCAATAAGACACATGTCATCCCATCGATTGACTCTGAAAAGTGGGGGGAGTGTATCTTCTTCACAGAGAGTTAAATGTAATATGGCTCTTAAAAGCCGCATGTGCTTTTAAAGAGCAAACCGATTGCATTGAACTCGGGGCTTCTAAAAATAGGGGAAAGGCAAATGTTGTAGATTCATCACAGGGGAACGTTTTAAAACTTATTAAGCATTCCACAGAGGAGCACAATGAAAACCAAATCTGACTTGTATCTCAGTTGTTTGCGTGTTGTGAGCACGTGTGGAACGCGGGGTGGTGTTGAATCCTTCCCGTCCTACCTGCGCGTTCATCTCAGGTCCTGGTTCACCTTCCCGTGTAGAAACATCTTATTTCTCAATGTTCAGTATGTTAGAAGAAACAGGATCACCTCACTGCACCTCTAGTAGTTATTTTCTTTGTGAAACAGAAGCCATCTAGGAAACCAGTCTGTCAAAACTATGAGGAAAGAGTTCTCCTAATTGTGGTCTTAAAATTCCCTCACTGGAGAGGAGCATCGCATTTTGCGATGGAGCCCGGGTGAAGTCTGTAGCTGGAGATGTTGTAGTAGGGTCTGGAGGTAGAATGGCTTTGCTGAGAGGGCGACAACCGTGTGAGGCCTGAGATGAAGTCAGTGGCCCTGGCCTGAGACCTCCTGCCAGAATTGGTGAATGCAGTTGTCTAGCCAATGCCCTTTAAAATGTGCTGAACACAGCAGGCCCGTGGCCCCATGTCCGGCGGTCTGCAGGGCAGGTCTTCACCCCATCCCAGTTCATCCTGCCTGTACTAGCTGCTGCCCATTGCACACGGCACGACTCCATATAGTGCACCTCCCCCTTGCCTTTGGGGTGGGGACCAGAGCCTCAGAAAGGTTGTGTTCTCTGGGCTGGAGCTCAGGTCTTTATTCTAGTGGGTCGGGCCGTCCGTCTCTCCTGGGGAGCCCGTGGGCAAAGCCTGCACATCCGAAGCCCCAACCATCCTTGTGCCTTCACCTCTGACACGCTTCACGAGCACGAGGTTTGACCCAGGGAGGGACCACAGAGATTCTGGGGCCAGAGGATGACCTGGTTGCTCTGAGTTTTTACATCCAGCATGCCTCACTTTTCTCGTTTGGCTTGAGTAGTAACACAACTAAAAACGCCCCTTCACCAGCAGGATCACACTGGGGTCCTTCACAACCTTGCGTTTCCCATTCCCTGGTCTTTCAGTCAGGGTACCATACCCACTGTTCATGGGGATGCACTGCTAACCAGGCTTGGTGTCAAATGTAAACGGGGCGTGCGATGGTGGCTTGCGTTTTGGGCTTTAACCTTGCTGTCACTCCCCAGTAAAACTTGGGGAGCTCTACACTTATTAGGTGGACTTGTTCCTGTTTTCCAGCACAGTTTGTCTTAATTGAAAATGACATTCACTTTCACAAACAGTTTTCACGCAGACCCCTTGGGAGCACATGCCTGTTTATGCATCCAGAGCCCGCTAAATCCTGGGCAACAAGAGGGAAGAAAACCCCTCCAGGTGGCCCATGGGTGCGGTTGCCCCGTAGGTTATCTGAGTCCGGAAACTGACAATGTTCTGAGGGTTGCCTGGACATGCCCGATCGCTCAGGCTGGCTCGGTCATGTCCCTGTAGCCACGCAGCCAAGCTTTGCCATTGTCGCAGGAGGCCACCGACTTCAGAGGGGTCCCTGTGGATGTTCATGTAACAGCGACTGACTTAGGGTCTCAGCACAGACAACACCTTTGATGGCACAAATTCCTGTCCATGTCAGTTCTTCCTCAGCCCCCAGGAGCTGCAGGCCCAGGAAGCAACACTCGCCACTTCTGGCATCTTCTTAAAGGGGACAAGTTCTCTTTATAGCATATTATTCCATAAAACCAGCTTAGGAAGCAGCCCAGTTCCTGAGTAGGATTCAAGGCCAAGGGGACAGGGATGATGGGATACGCAAGAAATCCTTCAAGACATGTTTACCTTTTTCACCCGTATCACAAACGCTAAAAGGTATTTCACAGATTAGAAGAAGACATTTCCCTTGGGAGTCTTTAAAAAATTAGGGGAGCGTAAAGAACCAGGGTGAGCTTTTTGTATACTTCTCAGATTCTCATTTATTAATAAATGCCCCCTGTATATAGTATATATACATAAATCACAGTGAAACCATCAAGGGAAAACATTTTGCATGTGTAAAGCTTCATGAAGTTCTCATTGAAAAATACCAAAGCTTGTTTGTCCCTTATAATGAGCCCAAGCCGTTATGAAAAGAGACAAAATGAGATGATGACTGGTTTTGCCAGAAATGCCGCATGGGACGAAAGGACTAGCTGGGCACCAGAACTTGGGGTGCATGCTTCCGGGGTGCAGAAGGCTGTGGTCCCCGTCCTCCCTGCGGTCTCCGCAATCTGTCTTCCACAATCCAGGAGCCTTCAGGTCGGGCTGGGCGCCTGTCACACGCCTGCCTGCTCCTTCTCTGCTCATTTTACCACGGGTGTATTTTAATCTTGCATAAAAACATGCATGAATGAGTCATGCACTTGTATCCGTGATGTATTTGACAAGTGGTGGTAAAAACAAAAACAAGTTTGTGTTTTTGAAATGTCACTAGCACTGTGATGTATAGAAGAGCTGTTTTGAATGCCTTTTAATGTTGTGTTTTGTACTTTGGAATCATATGGATAAGTGTGATTTGTAATTTCAATACATATTTTAAATGTATTGTGTCTTATGTAGTTTGTCCCCACTCTCCTCCTCCCCCCGCCCTCCTTTCAGAAGGGATTTCTTTCTAAAGATATTTTGGCTGGAATACAGGTTCCTTTTGTAAATCCTGTTTGGCTCCATCTTTTGTACATTCTGGGTTGACTGGTGGCTTGGAGATGGAAAGTGTGTTGAGGGCTGGGGGGTGAAGGCAGGAAGGGCGGGTGGGGGCGGACCTTCCTGCTGGGAAAGCAGCTCCCTGTTCAGGCTTTCTCTCCCCGGAGAGTCCACCAAAGTGGCCTGGGTCGTTGGCAAGTCACCACCCTTGTGCCTTTCTGTCTCCTCGCGGTGCCAGCCCAGGAATGCGCCTTAGCCAGCACCGCCCTCTCCGAAAACAAGTACTTAAACACCTACCCAGTTCATGGGGGACTTTTTTTTTTTTTCATAAAAATCAGTGACATTCTTCTTCTGCTGGGAAAACGAAGTGGAATGAATGTGGACACTCATTGTTTAATAGGAGAAACGAGGGTAACCTGAAGATTAGAGTAGGTGACCCTCTTTTTCATTTGCCTGGTCTAAGCTTCATGGAAGAACAGGCACCTCATTCATTAGCGTGAAGCGAAAGGCAAGGGAAAGGTGAAAGTTTAAAACCCTCCCTAGCATTTTGAGGTGAGTCGTATTTTGTTCGTGTTTAAGGGGTTCATTGCTGGCACTCCAGCAGCGCCTGGTCTGAGGGGGTGGGGGTGGGGCAGTGAGCTGGCATTTTCAGGCAAACTGCATAGTGGCTGAGCCTCGTCGGTGGTTAATGTGAAGAAATGTTTGTAGCCTGAAGGAGCAGATAAGTACATCATTCGTATGGTTCAAGTCCAGGAGATGAGGGGACATTGGCGGGATATAAAGTCTTAATTGGTGACAAGAGTAGTGGGCGAGAAATAACCGGTTAGATCACATAACTGTCATCTCAGGAGAGAGAACCCGGAGGTTTTGTTTGCAGGTTCCATCTGGCACCCGGATCCTGACAATGAAGGGACAGAACAAGAGCCTCACCCACTCTGCTACATGAGACGTTTCCAGCGACAAGAGTGTGAGGTGCGCTCGGAGCTGAATCGATTTCTCTATTCTGCACAACTTCCTAATTCATTGTTGGGGCACAATGCATGTGAAATGGTAGTATAATGTTTTTATTAATGGCAAAGGAGCAATCGGCATGTTAATGAAACTTGCAGATGAGCGTAGACTGGGAGTTATCAAACAGCAATTAGGAGAAGCAGACAATGAACAAAAAAGAGGAAACGTTACAACAAAGGAAACTTCTGTTTCTGCAAAACGCAAGCAAATGCATCTGCCCAAAATACTGTGTGGGGAAGCCGAGGGGGCGAGGCTGACTCCAGCCAGCAGGGGGCGCCGCTCCAGGGCGAGCGGCTTGGGAAACGCCTGGGGGGCGTGTGGGGTGACAACGGTACCATTTTCCGGGGCAAGCAGCGTCATCCCTGCTTTCCAGGAGAACATCGAAGTTGCCTCGTTTTGGTTGCCCTTTGGAGGGTAGTTTGTCCTGGGAGTGAATTCAGCTGCCAGGGCCTCCCTCCCTTCACACCCCGCCTTGGTCAGGCCCTCAGTCTCTCCCTGGCCCAGCGCTTACGCATAGTTCCCCTCCTTTAATCCAGATTAACTATGATGCTTAACTAGAAATCACACAAATGCTGCCCAAATGCCCCACTGCCTCAGCCGCTAGAGCCACAGCGGCAGTCCGTGCTGCCTCACAGAGAGTCGGGGGTGCTGTCTCAGCATCACCACCATGACACTGAAACAGGAAAAAGGGATCGCTGATTATCTTGGCCAAGGAAACCTTAGAAAACGGCCAAGGTGATGACCAATCTCTTTTCTTCTTCTACGATGCTTCACTCCGCAAGGGCGCTTACTGCTTAGCATGGAACATGAGACGCCATGACACAGCATTTCCTAATCCTCGCAGAAATGCTGGATGTCAGTATTACTTTGTGCCCACTTTGTAAATCGGGAAACGGAAGTCTTGGTGCAGTGCAGTTCACCTGCCCACAGACCTCCACGAGGTCCTTCCGACTCCAAAGACTGTTCTCTCCCCTGAACTGTCTCGTTGTCCAACTGCCTCTTGCAAAGTGGTCACAGAGGAGGCGGGTGGCTCATTATTTCGAGAGAAGCTCATGATGGCTCAGAAAGGGTGTCTTGTAAGTGACGTAACTGGTAGCAGCAAAACCGGCTTCACCCATGCTGCCCCGTGGCCTTGTGCAAGGGTGTCTCTAGCCCACATTCCAGAAGCTTGGTGGCCAGGCTCCCCATGCTGGGAGCATATTTTAGGCTTCTGTTGTGACATGGAGGGTGCCACTTGTCTGCTGCAGACCCTCCTGTTCCCTGTAATGCTTGGCTTGTGTGTGAAATGGGGGGACTCCTGCACAGGGGCCCACACACGCCGTGGCATGTGTAATATTTAGCTAAAGCTAGCAGTTAGCTATGGTTTCCTTTCCAACGTTTATCTCATCATTAGCCTTTTTATTTCCCCTGTGGAGCACTAAGTGTCTCTGGAAAGTGACTTCTGGGCAGTGTTTCCACATGCATTTAGACTCTTCAACAGAATTTTTCAGTTTTTAGTGAAATTGCAAAAGTCAGTTTAGAGATTTGCAAGTGGTGATAACTTCTTTCCTTTGATCCTCATGAGATTTTCTTATCCAGCTGGTAGGTTCTTAGAGTTGGAAGGAATCTCAATAGGCATCTACCGCCTTTATACTGAAAATGGGGCCTTGGCAGAAGCATAGTATCGCCTAGGAACCAGTTAGAAATGCAGAACCTCAGGCCCCACCTCAGATCTACTGGGTCAGAAGCTGGGTTTTAGGAAGATCCCCAGGTCTCACCGGGGTCAGCTGGGCTGTGTTCTCAGCTGGGGCCTCCACTGGGCAAGAATCCACTTCTAGTCTCATTCACATTGTTGGCAGAATTCACTTCCTTCTGTAGGTCTGTTGTCAACTGGAGGTCCCCCTTGGGCCCTCGAGGCTGCCTGCAGCTCCTCGCCACCTGGGTGTCCTCCACATGGTGGGCTCCTTCATCACATCTGCTAAGTAAACCTCTCCAGTGTAGGCTAGCCAGATGAAGCCATAGATATATTACATATGCATCTGTATTTATAAGTACATGTACGTATAATATACATATGTGTGTGTGTGTGTGTGTGTGTGTGTGTGTGTGTGTGACCAGATACATTCATCATGGGAGTGACACCTTTGCCTTGGTTAGAAGCAAGTTACAGATATTGCCCACACTCAAGGTGAGGGAATTATATAGGGTGCGAACTTGGGAGCTACCTAGGGTCTTTTTTGTCATACAGATAGAAATTTGAGAGCAATGATCAAATCTAATCTGTTACCCCATCCCTCATAGGTGCAAGGACCTAAAGCTTTGCCTCTGAACCACTGTTCCTGAGTGACATCATTGAATATCCAACTCCTGTCATTCTCATTCGCTTTCAGACCATCCCCGCTGTTCCACCAAACACCTCTTGCTGAGGTCACCAGTGACTTCTCTGTCACCCAATCCACACACGACTGTTTGTTCTTCCTACCTGGCCTCTGGTCAGTGTTGCCAAGCTGACATTTCCTCCGTGACACCTTCTCTCCTCTGCTTCCCCGTATCTCCCAGCTGCCTTCCCACCTCTCTGGACACGTTTCCTCGGCTTCCTTTCATGCTTTTCCTTCTCTTTGCAGCTTTTCAAATGATGGGCTTATTCAAGGAGGAGTCCTATAGCTCTTCTCACTCAGCTTTCTCTCCTAGATGGTGCCATCTCCTCAGCCCAGACCTCTTCTCTGGAAACCTCTCCCTTCCCCAGTTCATGACTATTAGAGGAAGAATTGTGTCCCCCGAAATCCATATGTTGAAACCCTAACCTTCGATACCTCAGAATGTGACTGTATTTGGACATAGGGCTTTAAATATGTGATTACGTTAGAATGGGGCTGTTGGGTTGGGCCCTAATCCAATCTCGCTGATGTCCTTATAAGATGACAGGAGGACACACAGAGAGACACCAGGGGCTGTGTGCACAGAGGAAAGACCAGGTGAGGACACAGTGAGAAGGCGGCCATCAGCACACCAAGGAGAGAGGCCTCAGGAGAAACCAAACATGCTGACACCTTGATCTTGGACTTCCAGCCTCCAGGACTGTGAGGCAATAGATGTGTGTGGTTTAAGGCCCCCAGTCTTGCATTTTGGTTATGGCAGCCCGAGCCCACTAACCCAGGGCGCTGTGCCAGATTCACTCCCCAATGCACAGCTCCACCACAGGCCAACTGTCCCTCCTCAGCGCACCCCACCATCGTCCATCTAGGGTATGTGGCCCCTTACGTCTCTTCTTGGTCATTCTAGCTCTGAATTCTGCAGCACTGGTCCAGGCCCACTCTCCACTTTCCAGTATTCTCTCAGCGGCACTTCCGGCTCAACCTCCTGGTAGGGAATTGCAAGTGCATATTTTGTTGACCATCCCTGAGGCCAACCCTTCATGCCAATTCAGTGGTTTTCCCACCTGGGCGTGGCCCCCTCTCCCACCCTCAGTACACACTTTGGTGAAACCCTTTAGCGCCTCGCATGTTTGCAGATCTTGCATCCATATCATAGCAGTCAGAAGCACACTGTATTCAGAACCACCCCAAACCTGAGCCCCCCAGGCTCCCTGCCATCTGGTGGTCTGGCATAGCTCTTGGCAGCCTCAACTTGGAGCTCAGTTCTGTGGAGCCACTATCTGCCGAGACCTCCTAATGCTCCCTGCCCGGGACTGTGGCCTCTGAGAGCCCCTGGTACTTATCCAAGAAGCTGCTCATCCACCAACTGCAGGTGAGAAGGGAGGCTATGGAAGTTCGATTTCTACCGTAGAGTGGCAAAGTTGAGGTGGAAACTCTCGTGCTGTCTTTGCGCCACACAGAAGATAGATTCCGTGCCCCCATTGGAGACGGCCATGCAGTGGCCCACATAATATCTACCTACAGTACAGTCCAAGTTACCTGATGGCAGCTTGGCTTTTCCTCTATCTGTCTAGTCCCAGTTCTAGCACAGCACCCGGCACATGCTCAGGGCTTAACATTTGCTGAATGAGTACTCTGTGGATCATTCCAGAAGCAGGATTTAGGAGCAGCTTAGTGAGGAAGCACTTTCTAACCTGAAGAAGCAGAAAGCGGGTGGCCTCTTGGCAAGGGTGTTACAGAGGCACCGAGTGTCAGGCAATCAAGGGACCTGAGAATCAATCCATCGTCCATTCATGCACTAGCTGAATGAACTTGCACAAGCATTTTCTCTGATTCTCATGTTTCTTGTTTACCAAAGAGTGAAAATACACCCCATGCTAACTGTTCTGTTGGATGAGATAAGCCCTGTGGGTGGAGGAACTATTTGTCTTTCCCCTGCAAGTACCACGATGGTTTCATCATTCCCGTGGAGATGCGAGTAGAGACCTGCTAGTTCCTAAGGCTGGGAGTTCTCAAACTCCAGTTGCCCTCCATCAATTTGGATATATTTTAGACAGCCCTTTTAGCACGAATAATTCCCGGGGGTGGGTAGGCAGAACCTGAAAGAATCGTAGTGCATTTTCTCATAGAATCTTCCCAAAGTCAACCGTTAAGCAGGCATTTGTCGGTGGACACAGGTATTCAGGAAGCGGAGGAACTCGTGGGACAGAGGTAGTTTGAGAAGCTTCTTGGCAGAAGAGCAGCTGGGACTGAGTGTCGAAGGGACGTGTCGGTGCAAATGGGAGACGAGACATGCAGAGGTGAGCCAGCGCTGAGCTTCCAACGTGTGCTAGGTGCTTTCCACATGCGACTGAACCCTCACAAAGTGTAGACAGAGGCCTGAGGACCAGATGGAAGCAGAGATCCCAATGCCTGGGAGCCAGTAACCAGAGATCAGCAATCAGATGCCTGTAGCAGTCCTGGAAGACACCCTGGAGGCAGGGCGGGCAGGGCTCTGCTCCGGGTGAAGGACGTGAGAAGGGCAGGGACAGTGCAGGAGGTAAGCTCAGGGCTGGGGCAGGGTGGCAGGACTAGCACACAGGACTTTACCTGGTGCACCACTCAGCCGACCACCCTCTGTGGTTCCCCTGGGGGCAGCTGTGCTCACCAAGGCCCAGGAAGAAGGGATTCTCCGAGGTCCCCATGGCAGGCCCTTCAGTGAGGGGCAGCCCACGGGACCTTCATCCACACTTTACTGTGAAAGATCCGATGCTGGAAAACCTCTGAATCCTTAAGGTGCGTAGACGTGGACCCTGGTAAAAGGGCCAGCATGTACTTTGCAAACACTGAGTAGACAAATAATAACTCAGCATTGACTGGAAGTCTTCATGTCTCAGGCACTGTGCTTCTTATCTGGAGGGAAATATCACACAGCGTTCCCACCGAAATCTCAGATTAGAGGGGCAGTGATGCAGGAAAGGGGCCACGTACCAGGCGTGGAGCGTGGAGAGAGGGGTGTGGCGGTGGGAAAGACGGGAGGAAGAGCGGAGCCTTGAGCTGAACCTAGAGAGAGGCATGGTGGTTTCAGGAAGGAGCCTGCAGGAGCAGAGCTGAGGGCCACTTTTTAATGTCTAAGGAAGTTGAAATTCTTATATGGAATGGGAACCACTGGAGGATTTTAAATTGGGGAGTGACCGTTAAATAGCATACTTCAGAAAGATTTCCTGGCAACTAGATTGGAGGGGAGAAGCCTGAGATGTGCACGGTTTGCTGGGGAGTTGAGGTACAATAGATGCGGACTCCGGCCAGCATGCAGTGCCCAAGGATGACCAGCAGATGGCACTCCAGCACCACATTTCTCCAGTTTCTGGCGGGGCATGTGCTTTGAGGCCTTTTGTTACTGTTATTTATTTTGCTGTTTTTGTTTTTCATGTTCCTTGGAGTTTCGTGTCTGCTGCTGGCCCTTCCACCCTGTACCCACCCAGCTTCCTTTCATCTTCTTTTCAGAATACTTTCTTTCCCCACCCCGAGATTAACCAGACTAAGGTAGGGTAGCAAAGAAAGACAAAAGCAAGCGCTCAGTTTCAGAAAGGACAGTGTGATAGTTGGGGCAGCCAAGCGGTCTCTGCTCTGCACCTGTGTGCTCAAGGCCAGACCTCTGTGGCCTGGGGTCATCACTGCCAGCAGGAGGGATCTCGGGTCGGGGAAACCAGAGATCCAGAAGGTGGAGGTGGACAGGTACCATTCGCCATGCACCTGCCTCACGTCCCTGCACCCCAGGTGGGCCCACCTGTTCGAGACCACATTAAACCAGCCTGTGCCTTAGAAGTCCTTCAGTAACATTCTGTGTCTGCTCTTAAGGACAAGAGATTTCGCCATGCAATTTCCTCCCCAGAGGCTCCTTTCTTCGTAGGAGAGACGATTCCCAGAGGCACCGGCCCCTTGGGCGGGTGGGGTGGGGGTGGGGGCTCTGTTCTGTCACTCACCCATTTTGCCATCTCCCTTTGACTAGTGTTTTTGGCCGTTTCTAATCCTTTGAAGGACTCCGTGAGCTAGGCACTGCTCTCCCATCTTTTCTGCCTCTTCATAGACACTCCTAGGTTTAAAGAGTGTGGAGTCAGGAGGGTGGGGATCCTAGAACCTGGGGTGCAGTAGGAGGCAAATGTCCGCGGGGTGGGGGTGTGTGGGGGTGGTTGTGGTGGTCAGGATATTTCTCAGAGGCCCACGGTCCACCTAGGCATCCATATGAGTATCTCCTCCCTGCAGAAAGGCCTGCAGAGGCCAGGCCCAGCCGAGGGCCACGGGGGACAAATCTTGGCGGCGGGCCCCAGCGAGACAGTTCCTCCCTGAAGTGGGTGGATGGAGGTTCCCCACTTTGGATGCTCAGTCTGTTCACTCTGTCTTCTGCTCTGGGGCTGCGGGAAAGGGGGTGTGGGGGGCAGGGAAGAAGGCAGGCCAGCTATGTGGCCCGTTGGCTGCGTCGTACTGGGTCTCCTCACTGGGATGAGCCTGTGGGTCTGGTCCCTGAACTCCCCACCCATCAGGGTGGGCGCCCCCGCCACCGTCACCCCTTGGCTGGAGAGGCTGAAGGTGCTGGCTGGGTTTTTCTACGTGTTGTTGTTGGTGGGGGTGTTGCCACGCCCCACCCCCCGCCCCCAGCTCATGGTGCGGTCCGGTGACATCTTCCGTTTCTGCCGTTTGCGGGTCGGCCGCCGCGTGGGCCCCCCCAGGGGGCGCTAACATGCGCCGCCACGTGGGGAAGGCCCGTCTCAGGGCGGCTTGGAGGCTGAGGCTGTGGGTGCGGTGGCGGGACCCGAGCTCCTGCATGGCTCCGTGTCGCACCGAGTCGGTGGCAGTGAAAAGTGGAATTGGACAGCCCACGCCAAGCGCCGTTTTGGGAGGGGTGATCTGGCCTCGGGGGTCCTGGGCATGCGTGGCAAGGATGCTGTGGGACGAGCTCCGGGTGCGGCCCGAGGCTGGGGGCCACGTCCCTCCCCGCGCCACGCCGTCTCACGGGGACTCCAGGTGCAGCTGGCCCTGCACACACACCTGGGCGGCGTGAGTGTGCCGCGCCGCGTCACCAGCTGCCCCGGGCACAGCTGAGGGCCACGCGTTGCTGTGGAATGGCCCCGTGGGGTGCCGTAGCACCCCCCAAAGACGCTGCGGAAGTAGCCTGCGATCAGGTTCCGGCCAGGAACAGCATCCTCAAAGAATTGGGACAGCGTCCCAGCGGAGCCCGGCCACTGCTCTGTCCCGCGTGGAAGCCCCCTGTCAGCTCTCATGCGCTGCCATCAGCTTGGTGGCCATGTGGCCTGTGCCTTCCCCTCCCGGACTCCAGGTACGTGGGCGGGTACCTGGGAGTCGGGCCCCCATCCGGATCCAGCCTGGTGCTGGGAGGGCGGAAGGCGGTGTCTTTTGGGGGCTCCTTCGGAAAGTACAGCTTGTATGACTTGGAGGAACAACCTGGGCGAACTGAGGGGGGCCAGGAGAGGTGCGGGTGGGGGGCAGCCGCAAGCCCAGTGGGGCCCTGACGGGTGAGGCCTGAGGGGCCAACTCCAGCCGCTTATGTCCGGAGCGGGGCAGGCAGGCGCGGCCGGGAGCTCCACTCCTGGGCTGTACAGAGACTCACAAGCGCAGTACTCGTCCCCCCCGCCCCCCACCTCAACCTGGGTGGCCTCGGCAGGAGGCGGGTGGGGAGGCTGCAGTGGCCACTGGGCCTGGGGAGGCTAGGAGCCAGCCTGGAGAGCCTGGTGCTGCGGAGTCAGGAGCCTTTGTTTGCAGGTTTGCTCAACAGTGGCTTGTCCGCTGTTTGCTCTCTCCTCCTCCTCCTGGGCTCTCCTGGTCACCTCCTCTTGCTACCTCTGCCTCCCAGCAGCCCGCCACCGCTCCCCAGGCCACCAGGCCTCTCCGCCAGGGCAGCGGGCTGGGCAGGGCCGGACACTCACACTCACTCGCACACACAGAAACGCGTGGCGCGGGCCTGCTCGCTGACGTTTCCCCCTTGCTGTCTGCTTCCCTCCCTGCTGGCTCTCAGAGCCCCTCTCAGAATGAGGCCCTGGGCCAGGCAGAGGGTGGGGCTGCCCCCCTCCCCCAAATAATTGTTACAATATTATTGACTATATTCTCTACGCTGTACTTTGCACCCTCATGATTATTTTGTAACTGCCAATTTGTACTTCTTAATCTCTTCACCTTTTTCACCCTGTCCCCCAAACCCCTTCTCATCTGACAACCAACAAAATGTTCTCTGTTAGTTGGTTTCTGTTTTCTCTGTTCATTTGTGTTTTTAGATTACACATATAAGTGAGATCGTATGATATTTGTCTTTCTCTGTCTTATTCCACTCAGCACAATACCCTCTAGGTCAGCGGTTCTCAACCTTTCACAGGGGTTGCCTAAGACCATCGGAAAACACATATTTTCAATGGTCTTAGGAACCGAGACATCGCTCCTCTATCCGTCTCCAGGCCCACATGCAGATATACCCACATACCAGTACCCGGCGACCCCCAAAGGGGTCGCAACCCACAGGTTGAGAACCGCTGCTCTAGGTCCATCCATGTTGCAGATGGCAAGCTTTCATTCCTTTTTATGGTTGAGTACTATTTCATTGTACATATATATCACCTCTTTATCCATTCATCTATTGATGGGCTCTTAGGTTGCTTGCATATCTTGGCTATTGTAAATAATGCTGCAGTGAACATATGGATACATGTCTTTTTGAATCAATGCTTTGGGTTTCTTCCAATAAATACCCAGACACAGAATTACTAAGTTCTTCTTTGTCTCCTGTTATTACCTTTGCTTTAAAGTCTACTTTGTCTGGTCTGTTATTACCTTTGTTTTAAAGTCTATTTTGTCTGGTATAAGTATTGCTACTCCAGCTTTTTGTTTGTTTCCATTTTCATGAAATATCTTTTTCCATCCCTTTACTTTCAGTCTGTGTGTGCCTTTTGATCTGAAGTGAGTCTCTTGTAGGCAGCATATGTAAGGGTTTTGTTTTATCTATTCAGCCCTTCTATGTCTTTTGACTGAAGCATTTACTCCATTTACAATGAAAGTAATTGTTGATAGAGATGTAGTTATTTTATTATTTAAATTTTTTATTTTTATTTTTTTCTTCTTCTTAAAGAATTCTTTGTAATATTCTTTAACATTTGTATGTAATATTTGAATGTAATAAAATTTAACATTCCTTGTAATATTGGTTTGGTGGTGATGAACTCCTTTAGCTTTTTCTTATCTGGGAAGCTCTTTATCTGTCCTGTTCTAAATGGTAGCTTTGCTGGGTAGAATAATCTGGGTTGTAGGTTCTAGCTTTTCATCACTTTGAATATTTCGTGCTAATCCCTTCTGACCTGCAAAGCTTCTGTTGAGAAATCAGCTGACAGTCGTCTTACGGGAGCTCTCTTGTGGGTAACTAACTGCTTTTATCTCGCTGCTTTTAAGATTCTTTCTGTCTTTAACCTTTGGCATTTTAAGTATGATGTGTCTCGGTGTTGGCCTCTTTGGGTTCATCTTGTTTGGGATTTTCTGTGCTTCCTGGACTTGTATATCTATTTTCTTCACCAGGTTAGGGAACTTTTCCATAATTATTTCTTCAAACAGGTTCTCAATCCCTTGCTTTCTGTCTTCTCCTTCTGGGACTCCTGTGATGTGAATGTTGGTACAATTGATGTTGCCCCAGAGGCCCCTTAAACTATTCTCACTTTTTTGGATTCTTTTTTCTTTTTGCTGTTCTGATTGGGTGTTTTCTTCTACCTTATCTTCCAAATTGCTGATTCAATCCTCTGCTTCATCTATTCTACTGCTGGTTCCTTCTAGTGCATTCTTCATTTCAGCTATTGTAGTCTTCACTTCTGACTGGTTCTGTTTTTATGTTTCCTGTCTCTTTGTTGAAGTTCTCACTGAGATAATGAGCATCCTTTTAACCAATGTTTTGACCTCTGCATCTGGTAGGTTGCTTGTCTCCATTTTGTTTACCATAGTTCTTTTTCTGAAGCTTTGTTCTGCTCTTTTTGGGACGTTTCCTTGTCTCCCCAGTTTGGCTGCCTCCCTGTGTTTGTTTCTTTGTATTAGGCAGGGCTGCCAAGCCTCCCGGTTTTAGTAGAGTGGCCTTATGTAGTAGAGGTCCTGTGGGGCCCAATGGCACAGTCTCCCTGGTCACCAGAGCCGGGTGCTCCAGGTGTGTCCCTTGTGTGATTGTGTGTGCCCTCCTGTTGGAGTTGAGCTTTGCTTGTTGTTGCCATATCAACGGGAGGGACTGACCCTCAGGCTGACTGGCTGTGAGGACTGGATGTGACTACAGTGGAGGAGCTGCTGTGCAGGGACTGACCCTACAGAGCAGGAGTCACTTTAGTGGGGTTCTGGTGCCCGCCCAGTCTGCCCTTTGTTTGTTGTTTGTGGAGATGGTTTGGGTGGTGGTCTGGTGCGGCCTGAGGTCGACCACCAGGTGTGTTGGTTCTGGGGCCTCTTGGGAGGGGCTCTGGTGCAGGCCAAGTTCAGCTGCTTCCTGTGCCCTGCGCAGGGGCACTGGTATGAGGTACAAAGTGATGTGCAGCTAGTTGCCACCTGTGCTGGGCTTGGAGGCACCTGAGAGCGGCTGAGCTGTAAACTGAGACCAGCTGCTGCTAGTGCCGGGCTCGGGGCAGCTCAGCAAAGGGTATGGGTCACACAGGGCAGGTGCTGCTTGTTTGGGGTTTGTGACCCTTTGAGAGACTTCAGGAAAGTCCACAACATGAGCCAAGACAGGCTGTTTGTGTGAAAAAAACCACTGGAAGGAGCTTGGGTGTGTCTGAAAGTTGGATGAGAGCGGCCTCAGAATCACCAGGGCCGGCCAATGAACAGCATTAGCCAGGCTGATGGAGTCTCAGGTATGGCAGCCGCCTGCTCGTGCATGCTGGGAAGTGGGGAGAGCCCAACAGAAGCACCGTGGCTTCTGCCAGCTCCTCTCCGGAAGCTGTTCCTCCAGCCCTAGTCCTGAAGCCAGAAAATTCATTTCCTCCCTGTATGGCCGTGCTGCCTTACTAGCTGCTGACCTAGCACTGGAGCTCGGAGCGAGTGAGTCCACCAGTCAGCAAGTCCGTGTGTGGGGGTTTTAAGAGGAATAAATAAATACCTGGGACTCCAGCCGCCCTCCATCTCACGCAGGCCACAATCTCTGCTGGTTTTCACAGCCAGAACTTATGGGGACTTGTCTCCCTAACACTGGACCCTGAGCTGGGGAGCCTGGCGTGGGGCTGGGACCCCTCACTCCTCCGGGGAGGCCCTCCGCGGCCGAGACATCCCCCCTGAATTTTAACCGCAACAGGCGGGTATCTCTCACAATTTCATTTTGTTATCTTTTCTTTAGTCCCCATCAAAGTGATAACTATGCTGTTGTTCCTAGTTTTAAAACTTTCCCTACTGAGGCATTGATGAGATACAATGAGTGTTGTCTATGTTTTAATGCTTCAAGTCTGAGCACCGCAGCCACACACACCAGACTCTTGCTCATTTCTATTAAGAGTTTGCAATCACGAATGGATTTTTAATTTGATCAAATAGCTTTTCCACACGTATGGCAAAGATTATATACATGGTTTCCCTTTGGTCAGCTCAAATGGAGGATTGTACTGGTAGATTGTCCACCTGTTCATGTCGCTAGCCTTTGAGTGGGCCAGGGTCATGCTTGCTAATATGGATTAAGAAATTGAATAGAATTATTTTTAAATGCAGTTGGCATACAGTTTTCTTTTTTTTTGCTTCTTGGTTGGGTTTGAGTTTTATGTTTTGTCAGCTTTACAAAATGATTTGGACATTTTTCTTTCCTGTCTACCTCCTCCTTCTGATCAGAAACTTTTAATATTATTCAAGCATCTCTCAAATTGTTAGAAATCTCCTGTGAAAATGACAGGACCAGGAGCTCCTTTGCAGGAAGGCAGTGAATTCTCTGAAGACTTTATTTGTTCTATATTAATTGGCCTATTTAGAGTGCTTTCCTTCTACGGGGCTCAGTTTGGGGATTGCATGTTCTCACCCTGATCTCTTCATTTGCATAAAGTTCAGTGAAGCTTGCCTTTTCTAATTTTTACTTTCCTCATATCTGTAGTCACTCCTTATTATTTTCTATTATTAATAGTTCATAGGTTTTATTGTTGTTGTTGGTCTTTGATGTTTAAAAACCAACTCTTGAATTTATTCTTATTTTTTCTGTTTCTAAGTAAATGCTTTCTGCCTTTATCTTTATTAAGTTTTTGTTCTGCTTTCCTTAATTTTATTTTTCTAATTTCTTGGGTTGAATAATTAAATGATGCTTTTCCACTTAGAGTTGCTAATCAGTGTAAGTATGTGTGGCAGAGGAATTTCTTCTGAATACTTTTATAGTTGAATTCTGTGGATTCTGGTATCTCGTTTTCATTGTTAATATGTTTAAATGGTTTGCACTTGTGGTATTGTGATTTTGATGTATTCTTTAGCCAAAGTGTTGTTGAATGGAAGTTTCTTAAATTTTCTTGTGAAAGGCTTTTTATAATTGGTTTTACAATACTTTCTAACTTTGTTTTTTAATTCTGAGGTTTTCTAATGCTGTCTGTAGCATTTCTATTCATTTGGTATTTAGTGAGGCTTGTGGTCTTAGAAAAGGTCAATTTTTAAGGACTTACATGAACGCTTGAGAATGTTTGCGTATATTCTGTGTCCATGGCATATATTTGACATATATTAATTATATTCACCTCATTAAGTATATTGTTTAAGTCTTCTATACTGTGCTGTATTTTGTCTACTTTTATCCCTTATGTAATGAGTGCAGTGAATTAAGATTCTGCCACCAGTGTGTTTCTATTTGTCCATGTCATTAGTTTTTGCTTCATAAATGTTGCTTCCAAAGTATTTGGTGCATAAACCTGAGGTTGGTTCTGGCTGAAATTCAAATCCTGGCTCTATCAACTATGAAGAGTTTGGCTTTGGTTGAGTGGCTCGATTGAGCTGTGCTGCCCTTGTCTGGAAAATGGGACAGTGAGGCATACACTGGGGAGCTTAGGAGCCAGGCCCCTCGGAGACGCCAGTGACCTGATGTGGCTCTAGGTGTCCTGTCATTGGCCCCATGACTCTACTTTGTTAGCACACGTAATGGTTAGCTTTCACAACGAACGTGTGATCGGCAGTGCACTTTTCAAGTGGTCCTCTTTGGAGGTTATTTATACACTACGTCCACCTCACATGTTAGCATTTATGTTGCTCAGGCTGATGGAACGCTGTTCCCCACGCACCGCTGCTGGTTCCCTAACTGTCCTCACTGCTGCTGCTGCTGTTGCTCACATGCAATACTCCTAGTTTTCTGCTCCTTCTACTCTAACACGGCTTCTAATACAACTGCTGCTGGTGTTCTTCCTGTGTTGTATTGCTACTGCGATCATGGCTCGTGAATGACAATTATTTATGAGCTTTTCAGTATAAAAGGGTATGGGGACTGGAAGCTGGAAGGTCAGGCGTGATTCTAACTTTGCCACATATTCAGAATAACTTGCGTGCTGTCCCCAAGCACGGTTCCCCATCTGACCAATGAGGCTGTCCGTGCTTCCAGAGTTTCCATGAATTTACATATGGCCCTACCAAGACTCGAAGGCAGCGGTTCTCAACCTGTGGGTCGCCGGGTACTCGTATGTGGGCGTATCTGCATGTGGGCCTGGAGATGGACAGAGGAGCAGTGTCTCGGTTCCTAAGACCATTGAAAATATGTGTTTTCCGATGGTCTTAGGTGACCCCTGTGAAAGGTTGAGAACTGCTGCTCTAAGGCATCAGGTCCTCCAAGACTATAAAATCCCCGTGTCTTTCTTTGTTTGTGCCGGAAAGGCCTGGCTGTGTGAGTGCGTGCGTGTTGGGGGGAGGTTCGTATTGACGGGAGAATATAGGGACTGAGCGCTTCACCTTCCACATCTGGTCCGGGACCAAATGCAGAGAGAGGATCACGATGGCCTTGACACCCTGGAACCACATTGATTCTCTGCTGCCCCTGGAGAGAGAAACTAGGTACATAGAGGCCAAAGTGTGAGCAACACTCTGCCCTTTAGAATATTTAATCTCATTTCCAGTTGCGTCCAAACTACATCCAAGATAAAAATATATATCCATAGATGCAATAATCTAGTTTAGGTTCCAAAATGTATTATTTCATAAGTGAGGCCAAGAAGATGACTTCTGCCCAGGTTTCTGGGAGAGTGGGGCTACACACCAGAATGAGATGTTTTGGCAAAAAGGAATCGTGTGTGGTTTTCATTAGGGCTGCCAGGTCTTCCGTCAGCAACAAGCCTGTTATGTAGCAGGGAAGTTTTCATTTAAAGTCTCCAAGCCTTCCAAACTGCAGGACAGAAGTCATCCTGTGTCTGTGCCCTTCCGTGGACCACTGGAGGAGAGAAGTGATGTCACGAGTGAGTTGTGACATCCAATTCTGGATGGACCACTGACAGCTGCGATACTCGGCCCAGCGATGTCCTCTCTGACCTTTCATTATCCTCATATTTATTACATGAGATTCATTCCTAGCATTTGTGTATCGTGTTAAATTATATCATGCATGCAAAAATGTTTGAAACAATGAATGCACATAGTAAGCATACAACAAATTATATTATGATTAAAATGAAGATAATATGTATCCCTCACCAGGCATGGCTGTTAAAGGGAAAAACCATGTGCCTGGCGTGTTTTGGGTGTTTTGGAAACACCATTTTCTCTTAGATGTTTCACTGTAGAAGACGATGTTCATGGTGCTAGTGACAGCCAACCATACACTAGAATTTTGGAGGAGTAAATAGAAGAGAGAGTTGGGCAGCTTAATTTATGTACAAACACTCATGAGTGTGCCTACACGTGAACACGGCCATACTATTGAGTGTGGCCTGAGAGCAAACAGAAGTGAGCTCCGAATGGAGGCATGACGGACAGGTCATGCCTGTCACAGAGAGACACGTGCTCACCTGCCCGCTGGGCCTGGACAGATGCCTGATCTGGAGCAGGAGTCCGGGTGGGTGACTTTGCCTCCCTGCTCCGATGCGTCTCATCCTCAGGTGTGATCTAAGGCAGCTTGGTACAGAGGGCTTCAGGGGCCAGGTGGACTCTTCTGGGCTGTCAGCAGTGGGAAGGATTAGGGTCCAGTGGGGTGGGAGGCCGGGTGAGTGAATGAGAGGCAGAAAGCTGAGGTGGCAGGTGGGTGTTCTAACTGACCTGGAGAAATTTCCGAGCTCAGGTGTGTGTGGCTAAACCAGGATTTTATCAGGAGCCCACGTATTGTGCTGGCTTAGGGGGTCACTGCCTGATGACCAGTCTGCACAGAGGCCAGGAGGCCACACTGACCAGGGTGCGAGAAGGAGTCATGGCTCCCTGGAGCAGATGCCTCACCACTGCGTGTCTGGGGGGCAACTGCTGGCGGGCAGCTGGGCTGTCCACATCACCCCGAGCAAAGGGAGTGAGCAGTGGCTCAGGCGACACGAGCGCTTTTGTCCCAGCAGGAGCACTCCAGAGCAGAGAAGGGTGTCTCCGGGTTAGTGATCAACAAAGCGAGTGCTGGCACAGGAGTCCACCATGAAATGAGAACAGATTCACCTGGACAGGTGAGGGGTGGGGACAGATACGGAGACTTTATCTTGCTTTCTATGAACCTCAGTCACTTAAAAACTGTTCTGAAGGCTCACCTGCACTACAAAATAGTTATTTACAGCTCAGCAAGTCTACAAATGGATTTTATAGGCATATGTAATATTCATCAAATTCCACAGGTGAGGACATGGAGCCTGGAGAGGCATAATTTTCCCAGGTTCCTGCAGCCCGTGAGAGGTGGCACCTAGGTGTGACTGGCTTCAGAGATGGTGCTCTTTTTCTCTAACCCCCTTGGCCTGAGTGTCCTAAATTTATCTAGCCTTCCAGGGGTCAACAAGGGGTTGGTTGCTTTTTGAAGGTTATTTATGGCCATATGTAAATTCAACTGTTGCCTGCAGGCAGCCTCTGGCGCTGTGTGGGTGTCACACCGACTGAAGCAGGTGTGTATTTGTCAGTGTGTGATGTTTACCTGAGCATTCACCTGATACTACTTCAGCCAACCAGGGGCTGTTACCACTGAGCTTATCCAAACACCCAGTGAGGACGTTTGGCTGTAATGCGTGTGGCCGAGGCAGGGCTGGGCTGTGTTGTATGATGGGGCATAATTCCCTTTCATCAAGCCCTGGGAACATCTGTTTCTCTCCAGCCTGTTTAAAGGTTTCACTTTATTAGATATTGGTTAATGATCACAAAGCTATTTGCCATTAAAGACAGGTGTTCCTCCCTGTGCTGAAAGCTGGTGTGTGGGGCTAATGGGAGAGAGACAGTCCGTGCACAAAGCGTGGGGGTCCCACAACAAAGAACAAAGCCCGAAAGTACTGAGGCAGCAGAGCGTTCAGCTGAGAGCCCCTGGCTTCCACTGTCCTGACCCCAGTCCTGCCAAGTCAAGGTCATTCGTGCTTCCTTGGGTGGGGGTAGTTTCTAGCGTGGTGGAATGTCCCATTTGGACATATAAAAAAGCACGTGCACACTGGAGTTAGTGCGGAGCATCTGCGGTGTCCCTGTGATCTCCCTTGTACCAATACAATGGACCACTTGCGCTTGGATGCTGAAAAAGGTGGTGAACTTGGATAGCTGCCCACCTTATTATCCAGGAGCAAAAAACCCCAACTTTGCTCGAGCTAGGCCCTGGGAGGAGCCTTGTGTTAACAGCTAAATTGCAACCACCAGCACCACGGAGCTCTTGGCCTCTATAGAGTGATTTTTTCTCTTCCTGGTGCTATGCAGTACCTGTAAGGTCCGAGCAATGCTCCCGCTGATGGCTATGATAGTAGCTTGTGGCTTCTTCATTATTGAGGTTAATGTCAGAGATTTTATAGGGAGCCTGGAACAGAAATATAAGAAGTCACGATTCTTTACCCTGTTTCATTTCAACTGTGCAAATGTTTAATGAGCTCCTATATGTGTACAGGGTCCTGAGCAACACAGTGATAGCTGGGATGTAATCCTTCCTTTGACAAGTTTAAAAAATATTTTTGATCATCTAACCAAAAATTCAGTTCTCGATTTGATTTCTTTCTACCCAGTACCTATTATGAGCAGAACGTTCACTTTTCTTTCCTCAGTGTGTCCAGAAGGGAATGGGTGGACTATGGCAGATGGCCTGTTGTTCAGGCAAGGGCTGTGCAGCCATCTTGTTCAGTGGCCCTGCATGTTGGTTGCACATTAGAACCCGGGGAACTTTAAAGCGTGCCAATCCCAAGGCCGGCCACACCCCAGAGAGTTAAGTCAGAACCCCTGGGGCTGAGACGCGGGCGTAATTTTCTTTACAGCTCCTGGTGGTATCAGTGTGCAGTCCCTCTTGAGAACCAGGGCCCCAGGACTTAGAGAAAACAGCAGGTGTGTCACATTAGAGAAGCCAGTTTTACTCCAAACAGCCAAGTATTTTATTTTTCAACAGCTTGGTTTGGCTATAGAGTGTTGTTTCTGGATCTCAACATTCAGCAGTAAAAAAAAAAAAAGTCCTTGAACTTGAGGGGTCCAGAGCACTCAGCAATGTTCCGTTTCAAATACCCGCTCTCTTGCCATTTATTCAGTAAGTATTGGTGAGAGCTTACTTTGTGCTCGGCATTGTACTGGACACAAGGCTGGCACAGCTAGCTGACCTCCACATAACGACGTCATAATCCCGTGAATGAGAGAAACAGGAAAGCCAGTGACTACAATCCAGTGTAAGTGAGGGGAAATCCATTTTACTGCAACGGCCCAGGTGAAAATCGTGCCCATCCCAACCCTGTCAGACATACACAGAACCCCAGCCTCAGATGAATCCACCTGCTGCAGATAATGACTCCTCTGACCACTGCTCTGACCCTGGGCTGTTTTCTACCTGAACATGAGCTGCCTGCCTGTCTTTGGCTTTGAGACACGTTTCTGACAATTCACTCACCTGACCCATTGTTATGCTCTTTTGCACGCATGTAAAAATCTACACCTCTGTGTGGTAGGTATTACTATAAATGTATTTCACTGAGAAGGAAGGTTGGTTTATTAGTGATGTTTCCATTTCTGGGTATCAGCATTCTTCATGGCCCTGCGTTGGGCGGAGAGGCCAGCTCTCCCATAGCCAACACTGTCGGGCCCTGGCAGCCACAGTCCACCCGGCCTCCTTGTTTGAGGAAGAGAAGGGTCTGTGCCAGGCGCTGGCTCGAGTCCAGGTTTTCACAGAGCGTTCGTGCAGTGAGCCACACAGAAGAGCTGGGGTGCAGAACACCCTAGATGCTCAGCTGGGTGTGGGGGGCCTTTCCCTCATCCCTTTAGACTCCGGCCTCAAGTGATTGACATATTGGCAACGGAGTATCTTCTCCCACTGAAATATACTAACACCCCTGGCTTCCTCCTAACACTCCATTCCAACCCCCCCAAACCTGGAGAGTTAATGCAATAATTTTCAAGCCTCAGGTTCTGCAAATCTCCTTTGCGCTTAAACATTAAAGTCTGTTTACTCATCCCAGTCAGTTTGTCTCTATTCCTTTGACATTTTATCCAGTGTACAGCTACCCTAGGTAGGGCTTTACATCATGACTCCTGGCCCATAGGTTCATATCAAAGACCTGGGGCGCTTGTGCTATGTACTTGACACATCATTAATGTTTTTTTCCTTGGACATTCCCTTCAAAAGAAAAAACAATTACAGCAAGTGTGAGGGTATTTATTGGGAGGTTGATCTCGGCTTCTTGCTCCCCTCAAAGTTACGGGGTGATCTTGGTCCCGCTGCTTGGAATGCCAAGGCTCCTATCCTCTCACATGTGACATGAGAAGGTGGAGTCGTGTTCCAGACCAGATTTGAGTTTTTGTGCTAGATCTATACAGGATATGATGTGAGGCCTCAGTTAAAGATAATTGAAACACCAACACTTAGAAGGCTTATCCAGAAGGCTTGTAAGGATATTGCAGAGTTCTCGATAGTTGTAGAGCACCTTTCAAAAATGGTGCTCTGTCCCCAGTGACAAGCGTCTCTGATCAGGCCAACCTAACACAATGCTCCATGCTCCTTAAACTCCTAGCTCCCAAGTATCGCTTGGTGATTTCACGTAAAAACCTATGTTCTGAGTCCAGCTCAGAGTGGGTGCACAGTAAACAGGACTCCTGTCTTCCAGCCTTTCCTAGACTCCAAGGACTGGACTTGCCTAATGGCGTCTGCACAGGATGCTGTCCTCTGGGTCCAACGTGTCAGCTTCCCGACAGTGGTAGGTGATAGATACTTGTGCTAGTTTAGTGGCTAAGAAGCATTGCTAGGTGTGTGTTGGCTTTAAGAGAAAAAAAAGAGAGCGAGAGCAGTTAGGCTTTTTCTCTAGCTTTTTTTGGCTGGCTGCTTCTTGCTTCATAAATCTGGGGAGGGAGGACGGGTGCGGGTGAGCTGCTGGGGTCCCCAGCCTGTGGCGGGGTCGGCCGCAGTGCCTCTCAGGCCAGCTGCCGGCCCATCTGCATCTGGGGCTGGCTGGCGATTGACGGCCAAAACACTGCGCTGGAGCCCTTTACTGCTGCTTCATGGCAGCTGGTGTGAATGGCAGTGGAAAATAAACCCTTCTCTTCCCCAGCAGCAGGAAAATGCTCCCTAAGACAAGCAGCCCTCCCCCTTCACCCCGCCAGCTCTTCCATTCTGGTTGAAATCTCAGGCCTGTGGTATGAGCCCCATGGCGTGAGGTTTTCAGTTTTCACGATCTGCCTTTTCACTTCGAGCCTGTGGGATTCCCAGTGATGCACCCACGTTGTTTGGCATTCAAGTTCCCAGCCTCCTGGGGACTTAGGAGCCCAGGAGGAAAGAGTGGACTTGAATTAAGAGGGAAAAATCCCTTCATTTTCTTTTTCTTTGGATTTTAATTTGAGAAACTTTGTTTGAAATGACAGATCACAGACGGCTATTCTGTCAGCCGTTGGAAGCTCTGGGTTTGACTGGACCCTCTCGGTGACCTGGGACTGGAGATGGCCGTGGGTCTGTGCCTTTCGCTCGGCTGCTGCCCTCAGGCCAGCACACAGCAGGCCCCTGGACCGCGCTGAAATGCCCCTTTGTTAGACTTGGCCCTACACCCCTGAAATTCTGGAAGCCCAGTTAAGCAGCACAGGGATTCTGATACCAACTGAGCTAAATAAAGAGCCAGACGAGGATGTACTGTTTCTCTCACTCGGCAGGTGTTTTCAATAGATGCTCGTAAGCGCCAAGCTCTCTGCAGTCTTTATTTTTTTTATTTATTTTTTTAATTTATTTTTTTAAAGATTTTTTATTGGGGAATTGGAGGGATGGGAACAGTGCTGGGGAATTGGGGAAAGGGGAACAGACAAGTTGCTGTCGTTTTGTTCTTCAATCTAGTTGTGGAGGATGTTGCTT
>NW_017731450.1:66141-124637 GCF_001890085.2 Hipposideros armiger | reverse complement strand
CCGCTCACGCTGGCTGCTGGCCACACACGGTAGCCCATGGCAATCCACTGCCACAGGGACTGCAGCCCACGCCGTCACCGGCGACTCAGGCAGCCCAGCTCCAGGTTGAGCCGTTGTTCAGCATCTTAGCTGTGGAGGGCAGTGTTACTGGCCCTCATATGTGGGATCCGAACCGGGGCCCTCTGGCGTCCCAAGCGAGTTCTTAACCATCGCGCCACTCGGCCGGCCCTCTCTGCAGTCTTTAGCTAAGACCAACTCCCAACCTTGCAGGGGCTCAGAGCCCCCAGAGGGAAAAGAAAATGCAACGCCCGGCAGTGTTGCTGTGGTGTCCGGACACATGTGTGGAGGGCCCCGTGGGGTGTAGAGGACGCTGCCCGGCCTGCCCCTGGGGAGGGGCGCCAGGAAGGACAGGCCGTTCACATGGTGGCCGTGGGGCTGGGACTTCATCACAGCCCAGATGTCCAGGAAGCCTCTCCTGACATTTCAGCCCAAAGCGATTCTCCTTCCCCTGGGCTCCAGTTGTTTAGTTTCTACAGCTTGTTTTCACCGTTCTGAATAGATATCTCATTTCTGTCCCTAGAGGTCCTGCTGGTAAAGATCATACGTGACACATCTTGTGTACCTACTTCGTATGCTTGGCAGGGTAGGTAAGTGGCACGTGCTGCTTCTTTGCCTGCATAAACCCCGGGCAGGTATCTGCCTCAGTCAAGTTCCATGTCAGGGCCTGGCCAGCTCAGGACCGATCTGGACATGGTGGGTAGGGGGAGGCTGAGTCCGTTGTCTGCAAAGCATCCGTACCAACGCTGGCCATCCTGATGGAGTTTATTTGCCAAGGCCCTTATCCTAATGATGTCAAGCTGGGAAGGTGAGAGCTCATAGGAAGAGAATATGTTCTAGCTAAATGGAACCCAAACTGAGGAACTTGGGCAGACGAAAGAATAATATATCACATGAGAAGGTCTTCCTTACTCTGCCCCAGGGGGATGCGACCTGGTTTCTCTAGACTTCGGCTTCTTCGTCATCGATGGCATTTGTGTTTTGTGAACTACATTTTCGTAGAGCAGAGAGGAGTTAATAGTATATATACAAGTATGAGAAAACACCTAGTGCCTAGTCAGAGAGAGAACTGGGTTAGGATTCATTATATAAAGACCTTTGTAGAAAAGGAGCCCATCAGTTTTTTTGCTTTCTTTTTTAAAAATCATGGTAACAAGTGTGTACATGGTTTTTAAAAAAATTAGAGCTTAGGACAAATCTGTAGACCCCTGTCATACCCCTCTGGGGCGAGGCCCCAGAGTCTATTACTCCAGACTCTTCCAGTTATTTCTTCTGGTTTGAAACTTCAGATTTTTAAATAATATATAGATATTCTGTTTTTTAAATTGAAAAATTCTAATTGGTTTCAACTATGAAAGATGAGGGTTCAGATGTCACGCCGTATGTTACCACACATGTCTCCTGTAAAATAACTGGTTATTTTTTCTGTGCACCTCTCCGTAATTCCATAAAAGATGTTTAGGATCCCACACAGTATCATCAAATACACAGAAAATAGGTTGATTCTGTTGTGTCACTGTTGTTGAGACATTCTTCCGAGACTTTCCTTCCTGCCCTGGGCCAGAAGCTATGTCCACCTCAGCATGCTAGATTCTGCAGAGAGATGCTGGTAATCATTGTTACGATTCTTATCCGAGTCCTGTTACTTTGAAGGTACTTGTTTCTTCTCTGTAAGCTTCTCATCTCTTATCTTTATGCTTGCTATTCTGAAATTCTGCCGTGATGTTTCTTGCTACCTTTTTTTTCCCCCCATTTATTAAGTAGGATACTTTATTGCTTTCCTTTAGCAGCAGCAATTACCACAAACTGGGTGGCTTAAGCAAAGGAAATGTATCCTTTCAAGGCAGGTAGTCTGACATCCGTTTCAGTGGGCTGAGAGCAAGATGTAGGCAGCCCCAGGCTGCCTCCAGAGGGCCAGGGGAGACCCATTTCTGGCCTCTGCTGGCCCCTGGTGGCTGTAAGCAGTCCTTGGCTTGTGGCTGCGTCACTCCAGCCTCTGCCTCTGTGGATAATCCAGGATAAGTTCCTCATCTCAAAATATTTAACTAAATCACATTTTCCAAGATTAAAAACAAATTTTAACCATATAACTTGCACAGGTTCCAGGGGTTAGGACATAGATATCATTTAGGGGGCTACTATACAGCCTACCACAGTCACTCACTAGGGAACTCAAGTTCTTTGGGCCTAAGACATTTTCTTTTATTATTTCTTTAATAATTCTTCCCTTCCATTTACTCGGCTTGTGCTTTCTGAAACTCCTATTATTGAGACATTTGATTTCGTAAATGAATCCTCTTAATTTCTTACCTTCTCCTGTTTCCCATTTTCTATAATTTTGATTCCAATTTCCAGGAAGGTTATCTCAAACTTAGCTTCTAGCCCTTTTATTGTGCTTTTAATTTTACGTATTAAAGTTTTAATTTCCAAGAGCTCTATTTTCCTTGGTTAATATTTAACAGTATTCTGTTCTTGTTTCATTGATGTACTGTCTCTGAAGATATTAATTATATATATATATATATGTATATGTATGTATATAAAATATTTTATTGGGAAACTGGGGGAGGGGAACAGCATTGGGGAATTGGGGAAGGGAGACAGGCAAGTTGCTGTCCTTTTGTTCTTCAGTCTAGTTGCAGACGACGTCGCTTCACTGGCCCATGTTGGTGTTATTGCGCTCTTCCTGCGTGAGGCAATCAGTCACTCACCGGCTATTGGACGGCCGCTCACAGTAGCTCATGGCAGCCAACTACAGCCCCGCTACAGCCTACCCCGTCGCTGGTGATTCACAGCAGCCCAGCTCCAGGTCGAGCTGTTGTTCACCATCTTAGCTGTAGAGGGTGCAGCGTCACTGGCCCATGTGGGATCCAAACCAGGGCCCTGCTGCTCAGAGCTGGCATCCCAAGCCAACGCTTAACCAACACACCACGTGGCCAGCCCAAATATATTTTTTAAAGTTTTCTTCTGTTCACTGTGTTGTCTCAGTTTCCTTTTTTCCTTGATCTTAAGTTTTGATGTGTCTTTCCTATTGGAGGATACTCTCAGATCTCTGGTATTCTTGGTGTTCTGCTTATATTTAAGAGTCAAGTACGAAAAAGCTCATCAGAAAGGCTCTGCTTAGTGACTGAGAAGCCTTACTTAGTAATTGTACCTGGGATGAATATGACTGTGTACTCGGACCTGCATCTTTTCTCTCGGGCTCATCGACTCTCAAGAAATTTCTTCTCCATCTCCTGCCTAGGGTGTGTGGGGAGCCAAGAACGTAAGGCGCTCGGGAGGACTTTCTCTTACCACGACGACCTCACCCATTCCCTCTGTCTTCAGCCTCATGCTTCGCCTTCTCTTCCTTCCTTCCACTTGTGTTGAGAGACCCTGGTTTGCTTTCTCCATCAGGTAAGCACCCAGCACGACCCAATTGGAGGACTCCATAGCTCAGGGCAGAGCAGTCTGGAGGCCACGTTCTCTGTACAGGTGTCCAGTCGGTTCTTCTGTCCTCGGCTTCGCTTCCCACGCTTGCTTCTAGAAGTAAGCAGAGCCTTCACTTTCTGAGGTTTTCCTGTGGCATGTGCCCTTAATAAACTACTGACTCTTACTTAGCATAATACTTAGCTAAGTGAAATAAGTCAGACGGAGAAAAACAAATACCATCTGATCTCACTTATATGTGAAATCTAAAGAACAAAATAAATGAACAATCAAAACAGAAATAGACTCATAGATACAGAGAACGAACTGATGGTTGCCAGAGGGGAGGGGGTAGAGGAGGCTGAGTATAAAAGGGAAAAGGATTAAGAAGTACAAGTTGGTTGTTACAAGGTAGTTTGGGGATTTGGGGTATGACATAAGGAATACAGTTAATAATATTGTAATAACTATGTGTTGTGTGAGATGGGTTCTAGATTTATCTACAAATTGGTAGTTACAAAATAGTCACAGAGCAGTAAAGTAAAGCACAGGGAATATAATCAATGATATGGTAATAACTATGTATAGGGCTAGTTGGTTACTGGACTGGTCAGGGGGATCACTTCTTAAATTATATAAATGTCTAACTACTATGCTGTACATCTGAAACTAATATAAAATAATAATGAATGTCAACTCATTGAAATGAAAAAAAAATTATGAAAGAACAAACAAAAACTACTGACTTTGAAATACAATAATGTTAGTTTTCTTGTTTGGATAAACAGCAGACACTGAGTGTGTGCAGTGTGCCAGTCGCCAGGCTGGGCACAATCGGAGACATGTGGACCGTTGGTGAGGTGGAATCAGTGGAGGAGACATACAGAGAGTTAGTAAGGACTGAGTTGGGAAAAGTCCGGCAGACTAATTAGAAAGGGCTCTGTGTGCTGTGCCTGTCTGGCTGAGTTTATCTGTGGGTGACGAGGCACCTGCAAAGGGTCTGAAGGAGACAAGGGGGCTGTCTGGCAGAAAGTGTCGAGGGGGGCGTGTTCGCCGGCTGGCTCCCTCCCTCTCCCGCCCTCTGCCTCCCTCCCTCGCTCCCTTTTATCCTCATTTCTTTTCCTCTTTGTACCCCTGCGTCTCTCACAATCTTTCTGATAATAAGCACTTTCATTTATAAATCTCCTAAGTGGATTTCTTTACTTTGAATTTGAAGTATTCAATCCAGATTCTTTAACTAATTTAGCTACTCTTGCTTTATGCCATTTGTTTTTTTAGTAACAAGCACAGAGTTTGATTTGTTTGAGGCAGATTTTTTTCTTATTATTAAAATGAACAGTTCACACCAATCAAAAGAAGTCGGTGCTTTGAATAGCTGAAAATAGGCATCGAGATTTGGAACATATTTTGATAACTGAACAGGAGGACAGCTTCAAGATCTGTGACTAAAGGTTGTCCAAGATTCCCATATTTTAAAGATTTGCAGGCAAGCTCAAAACCTGTTTAAAATAAGGAACTCCCGCCTCAAATGCCGATTGCACTTGTGCTATGTATAGACTGTGCTTATTTTATAAATGTCATCCAAGGGAAGGTCAGAGCTACCCACCTGGTCCTTATCTGTCCCAGCTATGAAAAGAGAAAGTTGTGAAAAGAGAGCTTTTAAAAAATTCACATCTCTGGCCATGTATGAGAAAAGGGGGGGAAAAAAAAAAGGAAAGGAAGCTCGGTGTATTGAACACCTACTACGTGCAGGGTGCTGTGCCTGGTACCTTCATCTGCAGTGACCTTACTTCATGCAATGAGGATGAGAGGCATGTCACTTTATTACCGTCCTCAAAGACGAAACCCAGGCTCAGAGGCTGGAAGGCCCAGCTCCCACGGTGGAAAGGGGTGCGGGGAGCAGTGTCTGAACCCAGGGCCACCTGGGGTCCCACAGCTGTGTTTTTGGGTTTTAGGGGAGTTAGCATAAATCAGACGGTTCCTTCTTGTCATCCACTCACTGCCCAGAGGACAGGGCCCTGGAAGGCTACTATGCGTTAGGAGGGAGGTTGGGTCCCTTTCGTGCTTCCTTGTCAGCAGTGAGAGCTTTTCTCCCCCCAGCCTGGTGCAGAGGGTCATTTTAAACCCTCTGAAGTGTCAAGAGCCCCATCTGCTCCTCCATCTGAAATGGGAATAGTTTGCTCTCTCTTTTTTAAATCTTGATTTGGTCTTTCGGTGTTTGCATTGCAGCCCTCTGCCCAGATGCCAAGAATGAGGAAAATGTATTGAGTGATAAGGGGGAAGTCAGTAAAATTAACATGGATGAGGGAGGGAAGTGGCAAACAGGAAACAAAAACAAAATCTTGCTGACATACCCAGTCCAGGTGTGACGGGGAGTGAAAGCCTGTTCCTGAGTGATTCCAACAGAACCGACGAAGCCTCCACGTCTGGGCAGAGGGCTGGAGGCAGCCCTGGAAGACGTGCCAGAAACACCTCGAGGAGCTGGCCTGAAGACGCCGCCTGTGCCGGAGTCCAGCTGTTGCATATTAGGGGTGCTCATATTTTATGTATGCCGGCCTGAGAGGGGTGTGCTGCCTCGCACACAGGAGGTTGGCGTCTGCACCTTGTTGGTTCAAATCCACGGACAGAGCTGCACCTCTCCATTATAAGAAAGTGAGGAAAATGTTTCAGGGAATCATAAAATTAGAGCTTGAAGCTACTGGGTGTGTTAAAGGGGCAGGGGTGGGGATGGGCGTGTGTGTGTTGGGGGGGGGGGACGTACTTCAGGGAGCGATGGACCAGGAAACGCCAGATGGAGAGGCTGGAGTCACCCCTGGTACGTGTGGCTGGGCAACCTCCAGAATCTCCCTGAAGCTGTTTCTTCAGCTGGAAAATGGAGCCAGGGATGGTTCCACAGAGAGTGGATGCAAAGAGCAAATGAAGTGGCATGTTTACCATGTCGTGGTGAGGTAGCAAGGTGTTGATGGTCACTTAATAGGATCTCTTGTTTTAGAGTTGGGGAAAGGGAAGCCTAAGGAAGCAAACTGAGTATTTTCCTTTTTTACAAAAAACAATAATTGTGTAGCTCTTTGCATGAATTAGAGTGTTTTCAGATGCATGTTCACCCATGGTTCTCATGGTGACTCATGGATGGGTGTCAGGCTGAGGTATCCTCGTGCTGCACCTGGGAATGCAGATGTGTGGGTCTGGCGTTGGCATCTCTTGCGAGAGTGTGGCGGTCGCCCCTGGACCATGGACTCCCTGGGGCTGGTCAGGAGGTCAAGGCAGGTCATCCTGGGCTTGACAACCTGCCCTATGGGGGTCTCTGGGCTTCCAAGGGGTCTTTCCAGGGTTCTTGGGGGGGAGTAAGCACCCCACCTTTTCCAACTTTAAAGCCAGGCTTAGATGCAGATTTTTGGGTATATGCAGAGGGCTAAGTTAATTTCTTTAAAAGTTTGAAGTTCTTAAGTTATGCCCTGGTTCCCTGATTTGGCACACGGGGAACTGTGAGTCGGAGGGGTGAAGACACTCCCCCCCCCCCAACCCCTGCCCCGGGGACACCCAGCCCACTCATTCTCCACAGCTGCTGCTTCTGACTCCAAGATAGCACTCCCGCCACCAAATGGAAACTCATCCCTTTCGGGTCATTTATGGATTCCCTGGGGTGTCAAAATGAAACTTGAACTTCATGTATGAGGGAACACATTTTTGGAACCCCCAAAATAATAATGTTGAAAGTATTTACATAATTACCTGGAGAGCAGGTCATTTAAAAATGTGTCTGTTGTTTTTTAATATAAGGCAAGAATTTGCTGCATCATACACATTTCCAATCACATCTTAATTAAAAATTAAGGCAAATTAAAATCAGTAATACCGTAATTATTCCCTGCGATTAAAGGCAAATAGAAAATGGGCATGGATAATAAGTGTTTCCTGTTGTAAAGAAATCGGGGGACTATGTCTTTGAACACGAGGGCACTGTGTGTGCAAGCATGCCCTTCCCAGTGCTGGGAAGACAGAAGAAAAATGTTCCTTGTCGCCCCCTATGCCAAGTGGGGTGTAAAACGCACCAGGGCGATCCTTGGCTCGAAGAAAGTTCATCAGAAAAGCCAGGTCCTTGCTGGGCCAGGATCTGCTCCGAGGAAGGCTGGGCTTGGCGTCCACCCATGAAAGCAGGGCCCTGCATCGCAGAGCAGGGGCCCACCGATGGCTGTACCTGCTCAGAATTCCCGGTGCCAAGTTCCGCCTTTGCTGGCAGAGCAGATTCCCTGGCCAGGGGGCTTCGAGCCATGTCAGAGCGTCTTTGATTTCTTGGTTTCTCAACTCAGAAAAGCTTTTCTCTCCTCTTGTTTTGCTCTTCCTGTTCCTTGCCTCTCATTCGAGTTTGCTTACTCAGGACAGCAGTCCTCATTCCCGACAAAATAACCCACGTATCCTTCCAGATGCTGGAAATCTGAAAGCAGTCTTGGCCCGCAGAGAATTTTCCTGAACAGCAGGTGTCACTGTGGCCCGGGCCAGCCGACACGTATTTTTACCATCAGGAGAAAAGGCCCAACATGAGACACACACTGGGCAAAAGGAAGTCCAAATTGAATGTGAGACCTCATAAAAGGCTAGAAATTATCTGCCTGTCTTTAAAGGCTGAGCTGTCGGCTTTGAGCACCCATCCTCTGGGAGAGGCACTGGGACTGGGCCCAGTGGGTAACCGTGAACGACCTCACTAAAATTGGCGGCAGCAATTAGGTCCTTGATGCCCAGGAGGAAAATCCTTTTCCTTGCTCGGGAGGGGCAGAAAGGACCAGGGACCAAACCCCCTCATCTCCTGGACCACAAACCTCAGGGGACAAGGGGCGGGTGTGCTGTGCTGTGCTGTGCTGCTGTCTGGCGCCCAAGTCCTGGATTCCTGATGACCGTGTCAGCGCGAAGCTGTGCCCTGGAGTGCACAGTTTACCTGACTCACCGAGGGACACACAGCCATGCTGGACCCCACCGGCCCTTCGGCGGCTCAGGCTCCATAGACTGAACGCGAGAAAAGCAAGGCGCTCGTCACCGCGCCTTCTCCAGAGTCTCTGTACACAAGATTGTGTAAGGCCACTCACTCACAAAGGTGCAGATGCACACGCGGTTCAAAGCCATACCTTTGCGCGAAAATGTACTTTGTTGTTTGCAGATGTGGTTGTTCGTCTACAGCCAAACATCTTGAAATGTCAATCAGCAGGGTGCCTGCCTTTTGGCAGCCTTGCGACTGTTTCAATAGAGGGGACTTTGAAATGCTAGCCTGGAGCCTCACTGCATCGCCATAGGATGGAAGTAAGGCATGTACTCCTTGTTAATAGAGAAAACTAAAGAAATAAAGAAAAACCGGGAGAGAGCGAGGCCGGGACCAGGTGCTTGTAGAGTGTGACCCATCAGTTTCCCACACAGGAGCCAAAGTCCCTCGGAGGCCGGCGCTGGGGGCGGCTGGGACCTGCACTCGCTGGGCCGTGGAAGCCAGGGTTCCCGAGGATGCGAGCAGCATGTGTAGTGTGGGAAACAGCGGCGTGGTTTGGGTTTCGCTTCAGGGGGAAGAGAGAGCAGGATACTGGTCATCTGAAAAGTACTGGGTTCTGGGGACGCCTTAGCAGAAACAGCCACCTGTCCCAGGAGATGGAGGCAGTGCTGGGCGACTACTCAGGTTCAGCTCACAGGCCCGGTGGTGGTTTTTCTAACTCATCCAGCAACACTTTTTATTTAACAAATTGTCTTAAATTTTGTTTTGTTATATATTAAGCCATTCCTATTAATATTATATATGTTGTAATTTAAAAAGTCACCCTTGCCACATCCCTATTCACTCTTCTCCAGTGAATTTTTCTACTTACCTGTATGTTTCTCATTATCAAGTTATACCATTATTTCACTCTTTACAAAGTTAATAGATTTTATATTTTAGAGCAGTTTTGGTTTTACAGAAAGTCGGGCACATGGTCCACAGAGTTCCCACGTACCCTCTCTGTCTTCTGTCACAGTTTCCCATCTTATTAACTTATTTCTTTACTGTGGAACTTTTGTTACAATTGAACCAACATGAAACGATCTTAACCAAAGCCCATAGTTTACACTAGGGTTCACTGTTTGTGCTGTTCATGCTGTGGGTTTGGACAGATGCATAACGTCACGTAGCCACCTGAACACACCAGACAGAGCAGTTTCTCTGTCCTTATTGTTCTCCGTGTCTGCAGAGTCACGCCTACCCTGAGACCGGGTTTTAATCCTGGACCTGTAACGAGCCAGCTATGTAGCCCCAAGCTAGTCATGTGACCTCTCCAGTCCTCAAGCTCCAAATCTGTGACATGGGATTGATAACACTGTCTGCTTTATGGGATGGTGGTTATAAGGACCAAGGGAGAAAAAGGATATAAAAATACTGAGCATACATCCTTACGTATGGCCAATCCATGTTAACTGTTTATTAATAACGGGTAGCGTGGGCCAGTGCTTGGTCCTCCTCCACAGGTGCAGAGCTTTCTGGCTGTGGGACCCTCCGACTGCAGAGTTGACAAGGTGCTCCATCTCCTGCACACAGTGAGAGGTGACGGGTGGCCTGAGGGCTGCTGCTGCAGGGTCCGGCCTCTGGGTCTCACCAGAGTAGGGCAGAGTTTGATCTTAATTATCACAGCCTGTCTAGGGCAGAGAGGAGAAAAAAATGTCTGAGGCCTGCATACTTGCCTCTTTTCAGGCAAGCCCAGGGTGGTCAGGAAGCCTTATCCTCAGGTGACACAGCTCATTTTGTGGCCAGTAGGTCCAGCCCTCAGTCTCCTGGGCTTTACTGAGGCGATTTCCCGTTAAATCATGCAGCTACCACTGCCGATAACCTCAGTTTGAAATACAGAGAACCTTGTACAAGAAGGTGGTGTTCATGGTAAATCTCAGAAACGTGTGTCCTCAGGCCCTTGGCTGGCTGGGATCAGGGAGTTAACTCAAACTCCAGAGTAGAGTTTCTGGAATTGCTCGGCCTCGACTCTATTCTCAGGATAGGGTAAGAATTAGAACTTTTCCTCCATACCCATCAGAAAGAAATGACAGAAGTGCCATTGGACAGAATCCCTGTAGAGACCCCGCCTGGCGAGGTGACCGGTGGGCCTGAGTGTCCTCCAGACGCTGATCTACAGCCCTGTGGGTAGATGTGACAGGTACACAAATGGCCATATTTGAAAGTAAATGTCGTAGAAGGAGCTGGAGATGACCCTAATGGTGTGGGGGCAGCGTTCATTCTAAATGGCATGTCCCTTTCTCCTCCTGTCCCTCTGCACTGCCCCCTTCCCTGGGAACCCCGCGTTCCTGTACCCAGACTCAAGTTGGTGCCGAGAGAGCTGGGTCAGTGTCCGTACCTGACTCCTCCAGGCCCCACTGCTGTCAGACAGGCCGCGATGGGCTTGTAGTTGGAGGAGGCAGAGGGTCGGACCTGCTCCCAAGTGACCATCACCCTTCATGTGCTGTGAGGAGGTGACCTGTCCTGCGATATAGCAGTTGTGTGAGGCAGAGTGAGCATATGGCATGGAGGTGGCCCAGTGCACACAGCCCAACAGGGAGGCCTCAGCGAACCCCTGACGGCCCCTGGTCCAGACTGTGTTCTCTGTGGGGCTGCTCACCTAACCTGTTTGTCGTCGCTCACTACCAGAATTTTGACTGCAGTGGTCCCAAATTCCATTTGTAGCAGATCACATATTTATGTCTAACAATACCCAGGGCTGCTTTATGTGAGAATCACAGGAGAATTGGCTGAGGAGGGCCAAGTCACACTGTGCAGTGAGGAAAGCGCCACACACTTTATTAGGCATCTTTCTTCATGCCCAAGTTCAAGTGCTCTCCAGTGCAGTGGCTCTGAGGCTCACGTCCTCAGCCAGCTGTGACCAAGGTAGTCATCTCTACGGAGGCTCTTGTAAGTTCACGTCGTTCCTGTAGCCAGAATCTGCTGGTCAGCTCCTGTAGGTGCCATGCTTTCGGGTCCCATGTCAATAGATGCTAGAATGCTGCTTCCCTCCATCGTTTTAGCCAGTGATTTTCAGAAAGTCCTTGGCTTCTAATTTCAGTTGCTAAAACAACACTGACACTGCCTCACTCTTATCAACTACGTTTCTGTAAAGGCTTCCTTTCCTCCACCTGCTTTACCCACCTCAGCTGTTGACTTGATAGAGGGGGGTTGGGAGGGGGCCAGGTGGGGGGATAATTATTTGCCTTTCTATTTGAGTGACCTCTAGCACTTTGTGTCCATGTGGCTTTCACCAAATGCTCCGATCTGTCCCATTATAAACTGTGTTTCCTTCAATATTGGAAGCGTTCTTTGAACTCTGTGGGTTTGCTTGGCTTGTTTGTATTGCTGTGTGGGCTAACTTTTCAATCTAATTGGGAGGCAGGAAGAGATCCCATCCTTCCATCCTTGGACACTGAGCGTCTTCCTTGGCAGAAGCGGCTGAGGGCTCTAATATCTAACCAGTTCCTGTCTGTGTACTGACAGACGACCCAGGCGTCCCCTGGTTGGCCACCCGTGTTTCTCATACTCCGGGGTGCACAGCACACTGCACACACTCCCTGTCCTCCAACGCAGGGCTTCTGCACCCCCCAGTTTGCTGATTTGCAAGGCTGAGGCTGACCTGAGAGTCCCACCTCACAACCAGGAGCTTGTTTGGACCCCAGGCATCCGTGGGTCTCCCAAACCCCCGAGAGCGGCAAGCATCCTTGTACAAGAGAGGCAAATGTCTCCCCCTCAGCCCTCACTGCCGTGTTCTGGGAAATGAGTGCATTTTATCAAAATCACCAACCAAACATTTGGAATGGTTAATCTCTAACAGAAAATAAAAACAGGCAAACATTCCAAATTAAATGGCCACCAGGGCGCCACTGGCTGTGGACGTTTCTCTGTCTGCGCACTGTTCAGTCCGGAGAGCCTTCGGAGCCCGAAACTGGGGTGTGTTTCATGGGAATTGTATAAGGTGGGGGCTCTGGGACCCGCTCTGGTCCCTTGGCTCTGCTGTTCCTGGGCTTCTAAGCACAGAGGTAGCCAGGAAACTCACAGTTCTCCATCTTTACTCTCTGGGTTCTTTTTGAAGTAGTTGCTGGGCATTGGAAGGTAGACTGAGGCAGAAAATGGGGAGAAACTTGCAAAGAAAACACTTAAAAAATAGTGTATAAAAAAAGTCTAGAACAATGTCCAAATACCCTGAAGTTTTGTGCTGGATTTTGTATGTGTGTTGACTGTAGCTTAGAAGTGGGGTAAACTAGGAGAAAAACGGGCTCCTGTTTTCTTGTACTATTGGGACAGGCAGTGATTAAAGAGAACGGAAACACAGTGTTGCAGGGGGAGCGGGGGTGGTGTCCTCGTGCACAGCTTGTGTGAAAATAAGCTGCCGAAACCTCTCTGCAGACGACATCGAAAGCTCTAAAAGTGCTCATTGCTGTGGACTGCTCTGAGGGATGTATATTAAGGAAATTATTAGTCAAGTGCCAAAATATGCATACAAAAAGATGTTCATCAAAGTGTTTTTTAAAACAAAAACGACCAAGTTAATCAACTATATTCTTAACACTTTAAGGCAGTGTAGCAAATGATAGCATTACACCCATGTAAAGGAATGGCACAGCCACTGAAATAATAGTGAACATTATAGGAACATTATAATGAGCATATAATGAACATAACAGTGGAATTATTAACATGGAAACCTGATAATATATCACAGGTAGCATATGCAGTGTGATTTTATTCTATAATATAAATATGTGTATTATAAATCTGTAGGAAGTAAAAAGGCAAGCTCCAGCAAAGTTAAAGGAGATAAAAAAGACACTCCCTCCACCAGGGGATTAACATTAGTCATAGCAAGTTGATTTTAATACCCCCTTATCTCTGAACGGTTTACACAAAATTATTTTCCTTTTTTTTTTGTATTTTCTATTTTTGCAAATAAGCATGCATTATCTGTATACTAAAAGTAATGAAAGTTAAAATAAAAATGAGTAAAATGTCAACCTGAATTTGAACATTCTTTCCTTAAAAGAAGAAATCAACGGTTATTTGACTGGCCTGTGTTTTAAAAGTGATTATCAATTTAAGGATTTTCAGTTTAGGACCCGTTGAGTCCCCCAATTCTTTCCAATCTACAGTTTGGAAATGCCAGCTGCCATCTGTCCAAGTGTTGACCGCAATCATCGAGAAAGTAAAATTGTGCTTAAAAAAGAAATACAGAAGAGAATTCTGAGACTTAAAATACAGTGGAAGCGCCAAAGCCGTTGCTCTTCCTGAGAGCAGACCCAGGGAGCTCGCGCTGTCTGTGGGTTCCGGTTAACGCACAGCTTGATCTTACTTTTGTATCGCTTTCAGCACAGACATAGTTAATGGGATAAATGGGTTATCTGCCCCCGTGTCTCCAACGATATTCTCCTGTCTCCATGGGAAACACTTGAAGATGCAGTTCCTATTCTTCTTCTGGATTCAATATGTTTAGTAGTTGGTTCAGCCCTGAGTGTGATCTAATCAGAGTGAACACCCTCCTACATCCCTAAAAAAGGTATTTGTGACCACATGTGCATGCGGCTGGCTGAATATCAGGGGCGCTCAGGTGCGTTCACACAACTTCCGGTTAAACCACTGGGTTTGGAAAAGCATTTTTTGCAGCAGGAAGATCTGTAGAAATGCAGAACCCCGTTCAGGTGATGCTCAGCTTGGAATTTAGGTTGATTTCCACTTGTCTTCCTAGTGGACCTTCTTTAACTTGATGATAATGGTGTGCTTGCGTTAGGAGCACCTTTGGGTTCTGACGGAAGAGGACTTGAACCTCAGTTGCAGCCTTCATCAACTACATGTTCTTTCTTGGACAAATCATTTCACCTTTTGAGGTTTAGTCTCCTACCTCACAGAATGGCGGCAATGTGATTTATCTTGTCCAGTTGTGTGGCTGAGATCCTGTAAGGCATGCAAGATGCCTACGTGTTCTAGCAAAAACACACGTAGTCAATGACAATTCTTTTTTTTTTTTTTAAGATTTTTACTGGGGAATTGGGGAAGATGGGAACAGTGCTGGGGAATTGGGGGAAGGGGAACAGACAAGTTGCTGTCCTTTTGTTCTTCAGTCTAGTTGTGGAGGACGTTGCTTCACTGGCCCAAGTTGGCACCATCATTGCGCTCTTCCTGGGTGAGACAGATCAGTCGCCGACTTCTGGACGGCCGCTCACTGCGGCTCCCGGCCGCTCACGCTGGCTGCTGGCCACACACAGTAGCCCATGGCACCCCACTACCACAGGGGCTGCAGCCTACGACGTCGCCAGCGACTCACGGCAGCCCAGCTCCAGGTTGAGCTGTTGTTCAGCATCTTAGCTGCAGAGAGCAGTGTCACTGGCCCTCATATGTGGGATCCGAACCAGGGCCCTCTGGCGTCCCAAGCCAGTTCTTAACCATCGCGCCACTCGGCCGTCCCGACAATTCTTATAAATATCATAAATTAAAAAAAATTAAACTTGGCTTTTAGATAAAAACCTGAAACCTGCTTCATTTGAAGGCAGTTTTTGAATATGAAATAGTCTAAACAACAAGCTAATTCAGTAGCCAGTGCAAATATTAATTTGCAGTCTAGCAAGAAGCAGGTCATGATGCTGAATGCCAATATGCTAAAGTGCCTCCTAGTTACAAGACAGTAGCACCTTGCTAATTTCTCATTATTAAAGGGCCCCTGGCGCCAAGAGAGATGACAAAAATCGGTGTGAAGAAGAAATTCTCACTGACTAAATCAGGCTTCTGCAGTTTTGTAAAAATGTGTGACTTTTGTTAGCTTTTCTTTCGTGTCTTTAATGATGTCTGTATAATTGACAGGGTCTTCTGCAGGTGAGCACTTCCTCCTTCTAATCGAGTGCGACAAATGTTTTTATCTTAACTGACAAAATCTCATTGTGGACCTGGGGCTAGAGACTTGTCCAAATTTAATTTTTTAGTTCAACTACCTAGATATTTTTGCAACTGTTCCCGTCTTCAAAATGAACCAGTTATTGCATTATCATCAGGAAAACATCAAGATTATTTGGTATTACCTTGTGACTATGGGGGAGTTTAACAGATTGAACCCAATGAGAAAGGTAGCATTGATTCAGATAAGTCTTTTTTTGACTGCTGATTGCAAACTGAGTGTGTGACCTTGGGATGTATAGGTGGAATGGGGACAGTTGTTCCTAGTTGACAAGGTTGATGGAGGGAAAGTGTGTGATGTCCTGGAACACTGAAGCAGCTCATCCGTGGTCGTATGCAATCTCTCTTATCACATATACTCTTGTTAAGCGTATCGTGTTGGAAAGAGAAAAGGCTCAGGTATCAATTCTATTCTCGATCGCAACCTTTTCACCCACAACAAATATTTAGAGAGACTGGGAGCTCCCCAATGCATCCTCTAGGGACCTGCTGAAGACAGACAGGTAGTCACTGTTAAAACAGTGACTCAGTGAAAATTCAGTTTACCAGAGATCTGTGCAGCAGCCTTCCAAGTGGCCTGGTGTGCTAGTCACATCGTAACCGTGCTCTCCACTGTTAGGGGTTTTGGACTGAAGTTTCCTTTGGAGTGTTTGGCCACTCCACATATGCGTGAAATACAAAATTAAAACCCTGGCGAGCAGCCCAGCATCCCACACCATTGGCTTCTTTGTTAAGAGAGAATCCAGTTCTCAGAGCCCACATTTTAGGTCGGACGTAGGCCTGAGCGATCCCTATATGTGCCCTGCTGTTTGGATCAGACTATCCTGCGGGCTGGGATCCGGGTTCCACCTCAGTTCTACGTGCCCTGTGCCACAGAACCTTGGGCAAGGCCACTTCCTCTCTGGTCCACTTCCTCGTCGCAGGTCCTGTGTCGAGGTCCCCACTCTGCTCCTCCATCTGGCTGGTCAGGAAGTGACATTTGCCCGAGTCTAAGTTTGTATCAGAAAGTCACTTGTTCAATAAAGAAATCACAAGGGAATAAGTAGTTGTAGACACTGCTGCACAATAGCTTTTAGTAATTAGCAGCAGCATGTTCTAACAGGGCTCGTTTATATGCTGTAAGCGTTAATGCTGGGAGAACAAAGCTCAACTGAGAGGTGGGCAGCGAGAGAGTCTTGTGCTCCATACATTTACAAAAAATATACCTCGTCCCCAATTTTTAGCAAATAGTAAAATTCCTCAGTTGAGATACTTATGTTCCCTAACATTGTTTCCTATTATTTTGTCATAATTAATATTAAACTCTGCTTGTCTTCCAAAAGGTTAATGCATGATTACATGTACTTAATAATTTGTCTTCGCCTATAAAGTTGTGGATATAGGGATCCACTATAATGAAAAAGGTTCTTTCTGGCAGCCAACCACTTGGGCCTAATGAAACTATATTTATAATCCAAAGGTATAAAACATACAATAACAAGCCAACCCTTTTATGGTGCACCTTTTGTGTCTGGCTTTGCTCTCAGATATTTCACTCATTTAATCCTCGTGAAAAATCTACATGCAGTATTGGGAAGGCAGTAATATGGTTTCTATTTTATAGATGGGAACACTGAGGCACTGGGAGACTATTGTGCTCAAGGTCATAAAGCTTGTCAATAGTGGAAGCTGCAGTGGAACCCAAGCAGGTCAATCCCAGTATGTGTAGAACCACTATGTCGTATGGTCTTCATGAAAAGTAGAGTTAATTTGGCTTAAACACACAGGCGTGAGAGCCAAGAGCCCCAGACTCATCAGCTTAACTTCCTTCTCTGTGTTGGCCCAGCCCCCCCCCAGCCCCCCCCCTTGCTGTGTCCAGTCTCACTGCTTTAACTAGCATGCATACTCCCCAACGCATACCTGAGACCCTCCCCTGAGCTCCAGCCTTTTGTAACTACCTACCTGCATGATATCTCTTGTTGGATATTTCATTGGGTCGCCGCTTAACATGTTCAAAATAAAACTCCTCATTTCTCCTCCCCCCACCCCAGGGAACTGCCTCCCCACCTCAGTAAATGACAACCCATCCTTGCAGTTGCCCAGCCCAAGCAGCAGGATGCCGGTCGTCGTGGCCTTCTCTCTTTCTCTCACAGTTCAGGTAGATTCCTACTGCATCCATCTTCAAAATAAACCCAGAATCTAAACCCCTCACTATTTCCAATTCCACTCGTTGATCCAAACTAGCTCCATCTCTCACTTGTGTTGTGACAATTGCTCCCAATTTGTCCAAGCTTCTCTTGCTTCCATAACATGGCCTGTTGTTGTCATGGGAACCAGAGTGATCCCTTTATGTGGAAATCCCGTCATCCCAGTCCTCTGCTCACAACCTTCTGATGGTCTCCATACCACACTAAATAAAAGCTACAGCCATCTGACCTGACTCGCCTCCACTGGCCATCTCCCCCATGCCTCTTCCAGCATCACTGGTTCCTCCCTTTTCCTTGGACATGACAACTGGTACCCACTCCAGGGTGTCTCCCTTTGGTTCCTTTTTGTGGACACTCTGCCATCAGATATTCCCCTTCCTTCCTTCCTTCCTTCCTTCCTTCCTTCCTTCCTTCCTTCCTTCCTTCCTTCCTTCCTTCCTTCCTGTCTCTGCTAAAATAACACTGTGTTACAAAGGCCCGTCCTTATACACTCACCACACCTGGAAATGCCTTCTTCCTTATCTTTATTCTTCATAGCATTTAATACCATCTAAAGCGCTCCATCATTTTGATCAGCGTCAGTCCAAGCCCTACCGGAATGCTATCACACGAGCACCGGGGATTTATTATTGTTGTAGAATCTGTAGAGCCCACACTACTCAGATAATAAGTACTTGATGACGAAAATAATGAGCGAGTCTCCCCCAAACCCCCAGACTTCATGGGGCACAGCCGCCTCGGCACAGAGACAGCAGGGGTTTGAGCTGAGCTGTGAGGGGAGGAAGTTGGAGCCAGGTCAGACCTGGTGCTGGGCTGACTCCTGACCCAGAGGGCCAGGAGTTTAAGTAGCCTTGTTCCCATGTGGTCAGGGGGGTTAGTGTGGGCACAACTTTTGTTTGATCCATGCCAGTGTCAAAATGCAGGGTGACCTAGTCTGAAAAGTGGGATGCAAGGGGTGATATTTGCAGTAGAGGTATCAAAAAGTTCAGTCTGTTTGGAGTGAAAGGAAGTGTGTGATTGGGGTCTAGGCAGTGAACAGAGCTAGGGAGGGAGTTGGGACCAAGCAAGGCGGCGGAGATGGAGTCAGCGCTGTGGGGTCCAGGTGGATAGTGTGGGGGTGGCGCTGGACCCCCACAGACACCTGCCCGGTTTGGGCAAACACTTTTGCTGCTAGGACCCAACTTCCCGGAGCCCACCTAGTGTCTTCCCTGGGGGCAGGGGCTGGGATTCCACAGGAGCTGTAAGGCAGCACCCACACCTATCCCTACAGCATAACAGATTACCTTTCTGGAGGTTTCTGCAGCTTATGTTTATGGTATTTACCTTCTGTTGCTTTTGGTTTATTTGTTTGTTTAAAGGAAGATTAAATAACCTCACACAACATCATGCCACTTGAAAATAAAATGAGTCTTGAGATTGTTTGTACAAAGAGGTAATGAGGTAAACAAACACCTCTGTCTCCTGCCCACCTCTCTCAGGTGGGCCTGCTGTCAGCATTCTCCTGTTAGCGCAGCCTTACTGCTGAGTGCACCTCAGTCCTTCTCGTATGCACATGTTGTTTATAAACTTCATGGCTCCTCCAGCCCTCCTCCTCCAGGAAGCTTCTTTATGGATCTCAGCTAACGTTTGCTCTCTCTACTACCAGCCCCAGCTGGCATCTCTCGCTGGAAATGCGAAATATTTTTTTCTTTCCTATTGTCTCGAATCACTCCAGTTATGTTTGTAGCCCAGATTTATGCCGTGAACCCAGATCAACAGCCTACTTGACATCTCCTCTTGGATATCTCAAAAGAAAGCACCTTATACTCTAAATTGAAGTTTCATCTCTTTAATGCTGGGTCATCTCACTGTGTGACACCAGTGTCCATCCTGAGCTATCTCATTTGGGATAGCAACTGTTTCCTCTTAAAAATGACATCAAAGCCAGGGACAGCCTTATTCCCAAACAAAGCATGCAAACTCAAAGCATGACAAGTTCAATAACAAAACACAAAATGTCCCATTAACCCGGCAGCTGGGGTAAGGGTGTTGGGAGACCCTTCCTCTGCTCTGCCACCTTCCTGCCCTGCACCTGTCAGTGATGTGTGGGGTGCTGCTACTAGAGGGATGTGTTTCCAGCAGCACAATGAACTATGGTCCCTGAATGACTTTATTGATGAAAACAAAATGCCATCACTTTACAGTTTTTAGAGATATTTCCCTAGAACTACAGAGAAATCATCTTTTTAATTGCGTCAGTCGTCCGTTTGACTGCTCTGAGGCCAGGTGCAGTGTTCAAGAGGAAGCCCAGAGGAGCCAGCAGAGCAGCACAGCACGTTGTCGCCTTGAGGACACGTTTTGGCAGGGGTCTAGGAGCTTCCGTATTCAAGGCCACACAAAGCCAAAGTCCCACCGTGGTGGGAGCCAGGCGATCCCCCCACCTCACTGAGACTTCAGATGGCCTCACCCTTAGCATAAGCGCATGTAGAACGCATTCACTCCCCGGTAACTACAAGGAACGTGACCTGTCCCAAGCCTTTGTTCTAGGTTGGGGGTGAAGGAAATATTCCTGCGAATTAGCCACAAGCTGAACTTCACAGAGGTTTAGAGCTCAAGCCACACTCCTCGTGTAGTGTGACAAACGTCAGGCCAGGGCTGAGAGCCCCCAGGCATCTGATCCAAGTAAACACAATTCCTCTCCCAAAGACCTTGTTAGAACTGTAGATCCTGGGACCCGCCCCAGACCTACTCAGTTAAAATGGATAAGCACATGCACATCCGGCAACCCCAGAGAAGGTTCCAGCAAGCAGGAACTCATAGGAAGTCATAAAACACACAGGGACAGCACCGTGAGCAAGCGTGCGCGGGAACAGAAGACGATGGAGTCACACCACAAAGGTACCAGCTATATCACCATAACCAGGGACCACATGTCCCTACACTGCTTCTGGAAATTTCTGAGTCGCCCAGTGATGTTTGGATCTATTAAAATGAAATTCTGACTCAATCAGCCTGTTAGTTGGTTCTGGTATTTTGCACTAATCATATACTCCCAGATGTTGCCATTGCTGCTGATCTGGGGACCGCGTGGTAAGCAGGAAAGTTTTGATATTATGTTTAGTACGCTTTATTAATTTTCTGTTGTTACTATTAAAAAACTACTACGATTTGGGATCTGGAAACAACCGGGTTTATTATCTCACAGGTCTTAGGTGAGAAGTTCAAGTGCTGTCAGCTGAGTTCTGTGCCCCAGGTCTCAGGGCCGGCCAGGCGCTCGCAAGGAGGCCCCGGGAAGAACCCACTTCCAAGCTAATTCAGGGTCTTGGCAGAATCAGATTCTTGCAGTTGTAAAACTAAGGTCCATTTCCTTCGCGACTGGTCCCTGGGGGCCACCCTTAAGTCCAAGAGGCCCCCGTTCCGTGACTATGGGAGCGCTGCCTCTCAGAGCCGGCGAAGGCCTGTTGAATCCTTCTCGCCCTGGGACACCCCTATTTCCTCTCTGCTGCATGGCTCTGCTTTTTTTTCTGGTTTATATTTCTGGCTTATTGGTCAGTTTGTTTAGCTGGTATTCTCTTTATAAATCACAAGTGCTGTTACCTAAGCGATAAGGTTATCAACCAGATTTTACATTAAATTGAAAAAAATCGAGTGAGTTATATCTCAGACCCAGAACTCATGGCATCATTATGACTATATACATAATGGGGACTTTTATAGATTGCAATACCCACTATATTACATAATTACATAATTATGTAATTACATAATTACAAAAAATAACTAAAACCTTGTTTAAAGTCTATCAAAAAAGTTTTATAATTTTCCTCAGAAAGGTTTTATAAAAGTTTTACTTGATTTATTTCCATTATTTTATAAATGATATATATTTTTTGATTTTTAATTTAAGCATAGTTGGTGCACAATCTTATATTGGTTATATTAGTTTCAGGTAGACAGGGTAGTGATTTGACTTTTGTTTTTTTACACCTCACAATGTGATCACCCAACTAATTCTAGTAATGATCTGTCACCATGCAAACTTACCACAATCTTATAGGAGAAATTCTCTCCTTTTGAGACCTCATGAGATTAGATAGGATTCACCTGGATAATTTAGGCTAATCTCCCTACCTGAAAGTCTGTAATACCAATTACATCTGCAAAGTCACTTTACCAGTTAAAGTAATATGTTTATAAATTCCAGGGATTAGGGCATAGACATCTTTGGGGGCCATCTCTCTACATCATGTATATTAAGAGATATTAGTTAAGCCTGATAATATCTTTAAAAACAAGACAATCAAGAATAATATTTATTAGAAAAGTAAGTGAAATATTTAAAGATGAAAGCAATATAACAATTGCAGTTAAAGTCTGTTGAGGAGAACAGCTGGAAGCTTGGACACAGTGGAAGGACTAGTGAAATCACATGGGACGTGGTAGAGAGATAAATGGGTGGCACAGAGTAGAGTGAAGCTGAAACACATGCAGAAGAGATCAAAATTGGTAACTGGCATCAGATTGGAGTTCCTGAAGTAGAAAATGCAGAGGCCGAGAGAAGAAGCAATAATAAAGGATATAATGGCTTAAAATTTTTTCAGAATTACTAAAAGATATCAGCCCTTAGAACCAGAAATCTCATTAAATCTTGAGCAGGTTAAGTAAAAAGGAATCCTCTAGACCCAGTGCAGTGACACTGGATAAAACAAAAACTAAGACAAAAAGATCTTTAAAACAAAAAGAAAAAAAAGACTACACTGCAAATGTGGCAATTTGATTGACCTGCCTTCTCAAAAGCCACCGTCAAAACTGAAAAATAATAAGGTTTCCAATGTAACTGAGAGAAAATAAATGACAAGGTAAGATTATAATTACTATATAATACCCATATGAAAACTATGAACAAATAATTTAAACAAGAAACAAGGTTTGAATATGCACTTCATAGAAAAAGACATTCAGTGGCCAAATATATATATGAAAAACTCAATTTCATTAATCAGGGGACTGAAAATTAAATACACAATGTCATTGGACATCGGCAACAATTTTAAAGACTGACAATATCAAGTGTTGACAAAAATGTGGACTAACTGGGTGATTTGTATACTGCTAGTGATAGTCTAAATTGGTAAAAACCATTTTGGGAAATAATTAGCATTATCGCGTATAATCAGATGAAACTAACCTACCACCCAGCGGCTGTGAGCCTAGATGTGTGCCTTCACCAACAGCACACTTAGCACGGCACCTTGCGAAATGTATGAGAACATGGTGGAACATTGAAACCAACCCAAATGTCCAACAGAAGAACAGATTAATGCAATTTGGCCTCTTCAGAAAATCGAATATTAGGCAGTGATGGAAATGAATTGCAACTGTACTCAAAGCATCAATGAATCTCAGGATCACATTTTAAATAGAGAAACCAAGTGGCTGAAGAATACTCGCAATGTAATTTCATTTCTATAAAGTCCAAAATTTTGTGTAACCAAGCATTATTTTTCAGGAATAAAAATGAAGGTGGCAGAACTATAAACAAACACAAGTGCTGACGGACCTCTGCATTTCTCTTTCAGGCACTTGCTGTTCTTCCTGTAGTTTTGTGCTTCGATTTGCAATCATTTTCTTTCATCTGAAAGAATTTCCTTTAGTAATGTTTGAAGTATCGTTCTGCTGACCACAGTTTCTCTCTGCATCTGTTTGTCCAAAAATGAATGTATTTCTTTTTATTTTGTCTGTATTTTGAGACCTATTTTTGTTGGGTATAGGATAATATATTTAGAGTTTATTATCTTTTTTTACACTGTAAAACGCAGTCCTATTATCTTTTGGTTTTCAGGTTAGCTGTCAAAATCCATTGTTGCTCCCTTGAATGTAGTAGAACTCTTTTCTCTAGATGTTTTTAAGAAATTCTCGTTGTCTGGTTTTCAGCAATTTGACGATATGAGCTTGGTTTTGTTAGCTGCAATTTTCTCCGTATTTTCCCTGATTTGAGTTTGTTAAGCTTATTGAATCTGTGAGTTTATATCTTTGGAAACAAGGTTTGGAAATAAGTCATTATCTTTTCCCATATTTTTCTGTTGTGTTCATTTTCTCCTCTTCTTCTTGGACTCCAATTACACACAAATCAAACCCTCTAAGTCTGTTTTACACCTTTTATGCTCTCTTCTCTTAATATCGTAATTTTTCGCTCTGTATGCTCTGGCCTGCCTTCTCTTTTCTCCAGTGAGCTGTGTAACATTATTCTGGTGACACTGGAGTCCTCCCTCTCAAACCGGAACGCTCCATGATATTTTTGAAATTGGGTTCTGTCTTAACACTGCTGTAAAAACCCAAGTTGGTAGCTACCTTGCAGATAAAAAGGTTGCCTTTGTACAGGCAAACTAAGCTACACGTGAACAGTATCTGGTTGTTGAGTTGTGATCTCAAGTAAATTACATGCTCTGGTAGCACATGTGGTTGAATTTTACTTTAAACTCGAATCTCTACTTGTTTCATAAAGTTATTGTTTAAAAGTTGACATTATGCTTTGTTGAAAAGACAGAAAGTTATTTCTATACAAGATATGACAGGTTTATAAACTATATGACCATAGCAGACAATCCGGTAGGAAACAATAAATATTGGCAAATATATTGAACAGTACACCTAACATTTGTATAGGCATGTCACACATGTAGGTTATTTTTAATCATCAAACCCTTCCAGTTGAATTTGAAGAGAAGGTGCTTGACTGAAAAATAAGGTGATTATTTTAATCCAATATTGAATAGTTTTCCTGTTATTCTTCTAGTCCACATTATATTGTGGATGTTAAACAGGTTAAAGGGTTGCTGTCATCCACCCAGGTCAGTGAAATGCACGCTGTCATCTGATAGTCTAGGAAATAACCTGAGACCACTGTGGACTTGGAAGGCTCTGCACAGAGCTTTCCTAGGCTCAAATGCCCAATCCGAGTGTAATTCTGAAGAAGAAACTAGCATGTTAATGGAGTCCCTTGGCTCTTGTAACACAACTTGTTCTAATGTCCCTTCAGTCATCCTGCCACTTGCCCTGTTCATCGTCTTGAATGCAGACACTGAACTCTGTAGTCCCTCCAGGTTCAGCCCCAAACCCTCTCCCCCTCCGCGTCTGTCCCACTTCTCCTCAGGCACTTTCAGCTGCGTCCCCGGCTTTATTACCACAGTCACCAACGATGTCCAATGATGAGTTCTGCCCAGATTTCTCCTGAGCACCAGTTCCATATATCCAAAAGACAACTTGATATCTCCATCTGGTATTTTTAAGGCAGCTGAAGTTCAGTGTTAAAAAAATTGGTTCCGGGCCGGCCGAGTGGCACATTGGTTAAGAGTTGGCTTGGGACGCCAGCTCTGAGCAGCAGGGCCCCAGTTTGGATCCCACATGAGGGCCAGTGACGCTGTGCCCTCTACAGCTAAGATGGTGAACTACAGCTCAACCTGGAGCTGGGCTGCTGTGAGTCGCCTGCGATGGCATAGGCTGCAGTGGGGCTGGCTGGCAGCGGGCGTGAGCTTTCATGAGCTGCCGTGAGTGGCCATCCAATGGCCGGAGAGTGACCACCTTACCCGGGAAGAGTGCAATGATAATACCAACATGGGCCAGTGAAGCGACGTCCTCCACAACTAGACTGAAGAACAAAAGGACAGCAGCTTGTCTGTTCCCCTCCCCCAATGCCTCAATAAAATCTTAAAAAAAAAATTGGTTTCATGATGTGTTTACTTCAAATCATATCAATGGCTGCACAGAGTAGTGCCAGCGTCTCTTGTCTTATAAAAGCCAGAATCACCAACATCAACACGCAGGTCCAACCTGTGTCCTGTATGGCCCATGAGCTAAGAATGGTCGTAACTGTTTATTTAAAAATAATTTAAAGAGAAACCACAACAGAATAAAATAAAACAAGAAGAAAATATGCAGCAGAGTCCATGTGTGGCCGGCCTTCAAACCCTAAAATGTAAAAATGATGATGGACGCCTGACTCGGAAACATTTGACACTTGCCGTTCGTTGATGTGCCACATCTAATCCATGACATAATTTTATCAGTTTGCCTTATGAGTATTGAGAAGTCCTTTCAGTTCTGTTTGTCTCCACTGCCCCACTACAACAGGCAATCTGATGCTCTCTTACCTCAACTATCACAGCTGGCATCTAATTATGGCTTTTTTGCCCTGAGTCCACTCAGAGAGAGGACCGTTGGGCCTGTGCCTCCTGAAAACCATTCAGCAGCTTTGCTTTGGTCCCCAAATTAAGACCAAATGCTTAACCTGTTTTATAAGGCACACTGAAGTCACTGTCATATTCTGTACTTCAGCCTCGTTGGCCTTATTTCAGTTACAAAACATGCCTTTCTTCCTGCTACAGGACATTTGCACAGATGCGCTTCCTATGTCTGGAACCCCCTTGCCTCCTCACCCCTCCTCCTGTCAGATACCATTGCTCCTGCATAGGTCACTTCCGTTCGGCAGTCTCTATGCTGTCTGACCAGGCTAATTTTTATTCTTACGTATTTTCTTTTGTAGCTCTTATAGAACATGTAGTTACATATTTGTCTCCTGATTCATGGTATAGTTCTTTATTTTTTGCTTTTTAAAATTTACATACAGTAAAATCTACTGTTTGATGTATAGTTCTATGAGTTTGGACAGATACATGGAACTTGGTGTAACCACCAGTGCAATAAAGTTACAGAGTAAGCCCTCAGTGCTAGCCCTCCCGCCCCACGCTTCAGCCCTGAAAACCGCAGACCTGTCCTCCACCCCTGTAGTTTCGCCTTTTCGAGAATGTTGCAGAAATGGAATAATATAGAACATAGCAGCTGGAGTCGTTTCGTTCCCTTATCATAATGCATTTGGAATTTATCTGTACTATGGCATGTATCAATAATTTGTTCATTTTTACTGCTGAGTGCTGTTGATGTACCATATTTTATTTATCCATTCACCATTAAAGATCATTTAATTTTTTTCCCATTTTCACTGATTATTAGTAAAGCTTGTATAAATTTTTCATGGATTCTCATGTGAACTCAGCTTTTCGTTTCTTTTGCGTGAATACCTCCGAGTGGGATCACCTGGTCGTGGAGTCAGTATGTGTTTAAATATATAGGAAACCGACAAACTCTTTCCTAAGTGGCTTCCCATTTGCCTTCCCCCTTGGGACATGTCCTCAATAAGACTTAATATTGTAAATTATCATTATTAATTTTTAGCAGTTCTAATAGTGTGCAGTGATATTTCCTTGTGGTTTTAATATGCTTTTCTCTGATCATTAACGATGTTAAAGGCCTTTTTATGTGCTGGTTTGCCACCCACATATCTGGCTTAGTAAAATGTCTGGTAAAATCTTCTGCCTATTTTTAAAATTGGCATGTTTGTTTTTTAATTGTTGAGTTTTCTCAGTTCATATATATTGTGGAAAAAAAGTCCTTTGTCAGATGTGCAAATATTGTCTCCCAGTCTATAGTTTGTCCATTTATTCTCTTAGCAATGTCTTTTGAAGAGCAGAAGTTTTTAATTTAGGTATTAATAAAATCCAATTTATCATCTTCTCTGTCATGGAACATTCTTAGTTGAGGAAGTTTTGCCTAATTCAACATCACAAAGGCTTTTCTCTGATGTTGTCTTCTGACAGTTTTATAATTGTATATTCTGCAATTAGATCTCTAATTCATTTTGAGCAAATTTTTGGATAAGGTGTAAGTTGATGTTTGTTTTGTTGTAGTTTTTTAAAATTTTTGTTTGTGTTTGTTTGTTTTGCATATGGAAGTCCCCTTGGTCCATTTCTTCAAAAGATAATTTGTTGTTCACGTAATTCCTTTTTCACGTTTGATGACAGTATATCCTATCGCATTAATTCAGACAAACACCACACTGTTTTGATTACTGTAACCCTATAGAAATTCTTGAAAAAAAATTTTTTTTATTTCCAGGTTTCCATTCCTAAAAAAAGATAATTGACTTTTGTGTTCTGATGTTGTATCCTGCAAAAATTATTGAAAATTATGTATTAAGTGATATTTTGATGTGCTTGTCATCAGCTCGGGAGACTGTAAAAAGCTGAAACGTGCAATCATAGCTTTGGTCTGTGAATTCTGAGCTCAAAGCACAATTCTTCCCCATTTCATTTTGTTGACAGTACCCAGAACCTTCAAGTCATGTCCACACATTGTCTCTGCAATACCTGTGTATTCCTGAGCTTCCCACCATGTAAGTGATACACACCCTTTCAGGGAAGGCCAGCCTTCCTGTATTTATATTTACATTTTTCTAGTTCAAATCAGATTCCCACAGCTGCTCTTAAATGCACTTACCAATTACAGTTGCATAATCTTTAAATGTGCCTTCAGGATTCATTGATTCCCTTCCCCTGATAAGGGGCACGCTTGGGGCTACTGGAGGGCCAGGGGCAATGCATTTCTTTCTGTTGTTGTGGGTCAAGGTAGCAGTGTTGGGTTCTGTAAGAGTGTCCAAGGTCAAATAAGAAGTGATAGATCTGAAATTGACAGTGATGACAGGGGTTAGGTGGAGAAGGGGTCACGCTGCAGAGACTAGTAAGTGACAGTGAGTGCAAGGCTGGGAAAGCCTTGGGCAGAGTCAGGAGGACCAGACAGACTGGAGGCCATCCATGCCAACGAACCAGAAGGAGTTAGAAAAGGGTGGTGTGGCATCTCCTTAGCTTGACACTCAGGCCGCCTTGTTCCTTGGCCTTCTCGCCTGTTGCTTCATATGTCTTGGTACTTGGCCCTTTGTGGCCACACTGAATAAATATCTCACCTCTCCCTTAACTCAAAACCCTGTGTGTTACTGGCCTTTGCACACGTTATTTCTAGCTTTGCCCCTAATATACTCCCCTTTAATTTCTCCGGTTGAAGATCATAATCCCCCTTGAGCATGGAGTTTGAAGATTACCTTTTCTGAGAAGCACAGGGTTGCCCTTCTCAGCACACCCATCATCAAAGCATGGACGGCTGCTGTGGGATCATGTCTTCCCCACAGCGGGCGAGCCTGCTCATGGAGGCTGCGGGTTAGAACCAGACATACTAGGTTCTTCGTTAAATGTGTGTTTATTTCATTCATCTTAAAAGTGAGGGATCTTTGTAAGAGTAGGGGCTGTGGAGGACAAAAGGACCCAGCTCCTATATTCAAGAAATTTACTTTCATTGACAAGTGGACACGTCCACATATGGCTAGTTGTTGGAAAGTAACAAAGCCAGCATTCGTGGAGCACTTTACAGACCACAATTTTATCTCATTTGCTTCTCACAAGACATAGGGGTCAGATCATATTGTCATCACTTCACGAATGAGGAAACTGACATACAAACGGGTTCAGAGGCTCTTTCCAGTTACGGTCCAATAGTCATACTTAGGAATTTAATCTTGCCCATATTGGCCTTCCCACTCCAGGTGTTATGTGTTTCCCCTCCAACGTGTGATGGCTTTGACCAAAATGAACGGTGCAAATCACTTAGACAGGAGTTCCTGAGGGCAGTGTGCTTGCTTTTGCTGCATTGGTTACAGAAGGCTTCACGGACAGCGTGCCCAGTTGAGATATGCCTGGAAGAACAAAACCATTTGATCAGTGAAGTGATAGTGAGAAGCCGTTCTATAGAACGAGGACAGAGTGAGCACGTTGTCTTTGGGATGTAAAATTTCTGGCTGGGGATAATTTCAGAAAGAGTTAAGTGCTTGCTAGGGCTCTCACTAGTCTCAAAGACAACTTGAATGGCTTTAGGGCAAGAAGATAAAATGATGAATGTGGGACATCCAGGGTCCCGATTTGGAAGTAATGCTAAGTGGCATGAGTTATTGGAGGTGCCTGAGGGCACGATGACCACAGGATACCTGCACACATTTGGGTGTGACTGCCTCTGACAAATAGGGCGCAATGGCAATAAATTATGCTTTGTGAAGTGACCATTGAAGTGTCCCCAGAAATCTTAATCCACCTCTGCTATTTGACCAGAGGTTATATTTATATTATTAATATGTGAATATCTTTGTTTATAATACAGAATGTGGTCTGGTGTTCTTGATCAATCACAACAAACAATGTTTGAGCACCAACTCCATACCCAGTATTGTTCCAGCTGCTGAAGACGCCACAATGAACAAAACACAGTCACCTTGACAGGCTTGTATTCTAGCATTAATGTGCTCCTGGTACAGATGTCATACACTTGGTGACAACCTTTTTTTTTGGGGGTGGCGGGGGGTGGGAGGGGAATGGTATGAAAGACAATAAGAGAAGCTGGTCATGAAAAGAAAAAGCTTGTTTTAGCAGTTTATGCCTGAGTGAATTGGGATGAAGCCATAAAAGACTTCATACCTGAAACTACTTGAAGAAACTCAGTTGAATGAAAAAACATGTTGTTCCTGTGGGCAGCTGGATGGAAAGCTTGAGGCGTCGTTTTCACTTGGAACACTGGTCATTCTTGTCAAGCTGTTCAGGATATTCTGGTCTCCCAAGTAATGACCATGCAGGACACAGGTATGGAGTACTTTTTTTTCTAAATTTAAAATAAATCCAGGGGGTTGTGTGCCAGATACTCACCAGCTGCTGTGAGACCAATGTGTGTGGAATTATTAACAGGAAGCAAATTACTAACTACAACCTATGGAGAAAATTTGTCTCAGGCAAGAACTTTCTTTGAAGGATTGCACCCAGCATGAAAACATTTTACATTCCCGCAGTCGCTCCACAGGGACCCACCAAGGGTGCCATTGGTTATAAACAAACAGTTTGGCTGCAAAGCTTTGGAATTCCTAACCTGAAATACAGAGAGGGGCGCGTAGGAGAGCAGTGCATCCCATCAACAACAGCTTCGAGCCTTTGCTCAAGAATTCCAGACCAGAGTTCAGCACCCAGATCCCTGTCACTGACCCTTGTGCTTAGAAGGTCCTCAGTAAGTGTGTCCTGGTATTGGCTGGATGACCTCTATTATTACGCTCATGTGGTGTGAGTACTACAAGGGACCATCGGGACCATCTAAGTGAAGTTCATTTTTTATCCACACAGATTTATGACCTTGGTCCCGAACCAGTTAGTGGCCGAGGAGGAAACCAGAAGGAAACCAGAATATAGACCTCCAAAGAAGGGCCCATTGCTCACAGTACTTCATCAAAACTGGTGTAAGAGCCCTAGTCGCATTCCCAATCAATCTTTAATGAATGAGGAAATCAGAACATGAACCCACAGAACCTTAACCGAAGAGCAGTGAGGACAGCCTGGGTCTCGTCGTCCTTTTCCTGATTCCTTCTTGCCTCCGTGGGTCGCACAGACCCTGCTACGGAATCACCTGGTACTAAATGAAGAGCCATTGAGAAAGAGGAGGTTTGCTTAGCCCCAAGGGGCTCGGATACCTCACCAATTGCTGCAAGTCCCTGCTTGGACACACAGCCTGCAGAGTGGATGTTAGTGAAGAGCGACAGGTCTAGAACACGGGTTTCCAGGTCGAGGACGCCGGCGTGTGTGAAGACGTGGACGAGCTGGAGGGCCTGGCTCCGCTCCTGCCCCTACAGCTGACCGTTAGGGAGCTGCTTAGCCTCAGCCTTACACAAGCTACGTATGTGTTGGGCTTCATTGTCCTAACAATGCCTGTAAGGCACTCACATTCTGAGTAGAGAGAGAGATAAGTACACTAACAGTTGCCAAAACCAAGACACTGAATCCAATATGAGCGCTGTACTTAGGAGACTGTGATAGTGTCACTAGGGACTGTGGCATTAATACTAGGAGGGCCTCACTGAATTGAAGCTGTCTGCGCTGAGTTGAGCAGAATGGGTCATGCTTTACAGGGGGACTGTCAAAGATCTGTCCTCTGGGTACAGGACACTTCATGACCCAAATCAGAAAACAACAAAGGATGGCCACAGACCAAGTGTTTGGGAGAAGCTGGATGTGAGAGCTGGTGGTGTGGACAGGTGAGTGTAAGGCCCCCTGATAGGCAGGTGGCAGATTGTGGCTGACTTTGTTCTCTGTGCTGTGGGTTTTGACATCACACTGTGTGTCATAGAAGGATGTTCACACGGCATGATCAGATTTGGATATTATAAGGTTTACACGCACATCAGTGTAGATGCTGACCTTGACAAAGCGAGAGCAGAGGTAGGGCAAATAGCTAGGTGGTTGTTGCTGGTGTTCTGGGGTAAAAGTCGGTGGTAAAGGATGTCAGTACCATGGTAACAATGGGACCACACATCCCACCGGTTTATTTGTTGCTCGTACTAGCTGTTCATCTCAGGTCAGCTGAGAGCTTTGGTCTGTCTGCAGGCTGTCAGCTCACCCTTTCTGTCATAGTGCTGACAGCCACAGACGGAAAAAGAGGACACATGCCACAGTGCACACAGCCCTGAAAGCTTCTGCCAGCCATACCCGCCGTTTCTCACACCTCATTGGCTGAAACATGCCATGTGGCCACACCCGGGCTTGATGTGGTGGGGACATATCCTCCTCGAATAGGCATGGAAACTGGATATTGGTGAAGAGTGACAGTTTATCACTATGATGGTGACCTGAGGAGACTGAGTTCCTAGCATTGCCTGGGCAAGTGTAAATAGTCACAGGCCTTCCACACCTGGTACTGTATTTTAGTGTTTCAATTTTGGGTGAGTCTTGTCGTTAATACAACTATAGGGCCATGTCTGCAGCTCTAAACATGTTGTGGGTGTTAAAAATAGACAATCAAAATCAGAAGGGTGTGGGCTGGCCGAGTGGCTCAGTTGGTTAAGAGCTCGCTCAAGAGCGTGAGCTCTGAGCAACAGCGGTTCGATGCCCGGCCCGAGCTGAGCTGCCAAAAGGTGGCAGGATGGCCCAGCTAAAAAAAAAACTAAATAAAATAAAATCAGAAGGGTGGTTCCCTCCCCTTTGTCAACATTCCAGTTTTATTCCAATTAAGAGGAAAGCTGGCAATAGGCCTTGATTATCTTTATTAAATAGGGATTTCCCACCCATTTTGTGGGTAGCAGGAATTTTTTTCGCACATCTATTGACTCCAAATAAGTTTGGCCTCAATCCTTGGATTTGGTTTTTGTACTTTTCTGACTACTTGACAATCTGTAGTTGAAAAAATCTGGGGAGCAGGATGACGGGGTGATTTTTCTGGTGTCTGACTGATCTGTGGACAAGTCCTACCCACAGAGACTGAGGACGAAGATGCTTTTCAGAAGATGAACGTTTAGGTCGCCTTGCCTGTGGCATAGATTACATGGAAGCAGTATTTTCCCATCTTTACGTGATTAAGAATAAGTCCTGAAATATGCGTCGAGGCACAATCAGACCCTCAGCCTCCAGTTTCTATACGACATGTGCAACTTTGGTCAGCAGTGCTGAGCGTCTCCAGTCCCTTGTCACTTGCATGTTCAATGAACAGTTGCCGTTTTGAGCAGTGGTTATAATTGTCTGTGTAGCTCACTATTAGGCAACTTTAAAATTTTTTACAACTATCCAAACTTACCTTTGGATCAGTGAGAAATGGAGAATATTGTTTTAAACCCGGGAGGGGGTGCCACATTTGAGAGTCTGAGTCATGTTGTAAAGGCTCTGGGATGCAAATGCCATAATTTGGTGACTATACGATACTAAATTCAAGATAAATAAGTAGGAAAAAAACGAGGCCAGACTTTCAGACAGAGACTAAGTATGTAACACCTTGGAGATGAAGTGTTCTAGATTTTTCAATCGCCAGTTGCTAAGTCCAATCTCATAAAGCCTGACTTAAACTTGAGTTTGTTTTCCCTTCCTGAATTCTATACATTTTAAAATTATTGAAAAAAATGCCCACTCAGTTTACTTAAATTGGTTTAAATGTAATTTTACTGTTTGCAATTGAAAGGATCTGGAGTGGACACGACCAGCTGTGTCCTGGAGAAGAGAGATGGCAGGAAGACCCCAGTGGCTTCTGCAGTAGAAGGACACTGTGTGGCCTTTACATATGCAAATAACCAATTATTTTCCCTCTGGCTTTGGGATGAACATGGGAAATTAACAATGCTATGGATACTTTTAAATGCAGTACTGTTTAGTCATTTTCATATTCAATTTAATAATTTATTCTATATGTATCTTTTAGCAGAGCTTTGCTAAAATAGTTTTCAAAAATGAGTATGCCTGAACCTTATTGAAAAATTAAAAAAAAATTCTTGTGGGTGTCCATGAATGTATGAATATCATTAGGTTTTACATGATATTTTGGTATCATTGTTCATTCGCCTAGGTGTGGTAATTCTCTTATGATTACTTTAATGAGATCTCACTATAGTATTTGGGGTGTAGTATTATGATGCCTGAAACTTAGACGTGGTTCAGGAAAAGAAAAAGCTAACTAAAGAAAATACAGGACAGTGTTAAACACACACACAGATTCGAGATGGTTGGGTAGATGAGTGGTTATATTAGGTTTTCTATGTTGTGTAATGAATTACCACACACATTTTGTGGATTAACAAAAACCCCACACATTTATTATTTCGTGGTTCCGGTGGGTCAGGGGCCCGGGCTCAGCTTCGCTGGGTCCCCTGCTTGGGGGTTTCCGGTGGCCTCACGTGAAGGTGACGGCCGGGCTGTGTTTCCCCGCGAGCCCTGAGTCCACGCGCGTGGAGGCTGTTGGCACCATCCTCGTCCTTGCAGCTGTGTGGACGTCACCTCCGTCCTGAAAGCTGGAAACGGCACAGACTGGAACAGGGCAGGCACCACATTCTTACGAAACCACGTGCACGCGGTCAGAAGCGTCCGCGTCGCCCCTGGTTCCAAGCGAGTCATGGGCCCTGCCCGCTCGAGGGGGCGATTCCGAGTGGGCGGCGTCCCGGGGCTGCCCTCGGGTCTGGCCGCCGCGGTGTGCACGGTGTGCACGGTGTGCAGAGGGGCGGGCGGCTCCCGTGGCCCCATTCTGGCCATACTGGAAATGGGTAGCTGGGAATTTTATAAGCAGCTGGAAGGATACTTTAGGGGAGGTTACACTTCATTGTTCTAGTCTTCAGCTTTCTCTCTCTCTCTCTCTCTCTCTCTCTCTCTCTCTCTCTCTAAATATATATGTATATATATTTATATATATACACACATATATTTCAGATATTAAGAATGCCAACTCTGATTTCAGTTTATATGTATGTATATATACATATTTATATTGAACACACATATATTTATATTGAACACATACATCATTTATATATTAAAAGACAGCGATTGTTGTGTTGGAATAAAGCACAAGACCCAAGTAGATACTACAGCACTTTTCAGAACTACAATACACTTTAAATATAAACACACTAATATGTCGAAATGACGAGGTTGTAAACAGTTATAAAACAAAACTGGAGTGACCACATTATCAATCAAATTATATTCTAGAGGAAAAAGGTGTTAGCCGAGATTAAGAGCATTTCAGATGATAAAGGACTGACTTAGTCAAGAGGACATAATTCTAAGGGCTAATTTACCCAACACTGAAGCTTTACAAACATGTAGAAGAGCTTCAAAGATAAATGGACTCATCAACAATCATAGTTGAAGATTTCAATGTTTCCCCCTCAAAAACTGACAGAAGTTAATATAAAATTGGCAAGAATAGGCTCATCTTCCTAAATATCTGATTTGTGGAAGAAATCATATGCATATTAGGATTTTCAAGATCAACTGGCATTCACTTCCACTTTGGAGGCATGAGAAGAATGTGTTTGCTTGCCTGATTCCAACACAGACATTTGTGGAGGACGCATGTTAGGAACCACGCATTCCAGGGGTATGTGACGTTCACTGGCACATCAAGTAGCCTGGGGTGGCATTCTGTCCTCACACAAAAATCCTGTTGTGGGCCGGCCGAGTGGCGCGATGGTTAAGAGCTGGCTTGGGATGCCAGAGGGCCCCGGTTCAGATCCCACATATGAGGGCCAGTGACACTGCCCTCTACAGCTAAGATGCTGAACAACAGCTCAACCTGGAGCTGGGCTGCCATGAGTCGCCGGCGACGGCGTAGGCTGCAGCCCCTGTGGCAGTGGGTTGCCATGGGCTACCGTGTGTAGCCAGCAGCCAGCGTGAGCGGCCAGCAGCCGCAGTGAGCGGCCGTCCAGAAGCCGGCGACTTATCTGCCTCTCCCGGGAAGAGCGCAATGATGGTGCCAACATGGGCCAGTGAAGCAACGTCCTCCACAACTAGACTGAAGAACAAAACAACAGCAACTTGTCTGTTCCCCTTCCCCAATTCCCCAGCACTGTTCCCATCCCCCAATTCCCCAATAAAAATCTTTTTTAAAAAAACCTGTTGCTAATTAAAGATTTAAGAAATACAGCTGGATCAGTAACATCAGCCCAGATTGCATTTCAAGAAACCTCTGGTGAGGCTCGAGGCAGACAGTAATTTTGTGTGATTTATCAGACAGTCAGGGGCCTGGGATGACCAGCCCAAGAAATGTCAGGTGGAGAAGTACCTTCAAGAACTGGAGACCTGGGGCCAGGCAGAGACCGCACCCTCCCTGAAATCACTCATGAACAAGACAGCTTTCAGCTCTAGTGGCACTTGTCTCTGTCAGGGTGTGTTTGCTCCAGTTAGTAACCAAGGAATGAGGAGGCTTTTATTCACTAAGGGTCATGGAGATTTCTGTCTCGGTTTCTTACCTCTTTATAGAATTCAATAATCAAATTAATTAAGTGTGTGCTTTAAGTCCCACTGTGTAAAGAGCACGATGCTAGATTTGTAGGGCTGCAGTGCGGGCTACTTCCCAGATTGTGTTCCTGGGACACAAATTCCATCAGTGGATGGTGAGCAACAGTTTAAAAGGAAACATGGCGGGGTTGTCGCCAAATGAAATCGGGAAGTATTGGTTCAACGAGATCACTGTGGTTTGCTTGTTTTTTAGTTTAAACTTGCAGAAGTTCTCAGAACCTGTGGTAATTAAGGGAATGAAATGATCGTTGCTCCCACCTTGGATAACTTGACTTTACCACTAGATTCCCCAAACCCGCCTTCGGGTTCTGTGTTTGCTCACTTGGTGCAGAGAGTGGAATGGAACAGTCTAGAGTAGGTCCTTGGATACCGTCGTGTCATTTTAATGTTGGTGAGCTGCTTTGGGAGCTTCACTCTTGTTCATATCAATTAGCCTGTGGTAAACCTGGTTTCTTTATAAGATGTTGCACCAGAGTTCCAAGAACCCATCGCTGAGTTAAGGGAGGACTCCCTGTGGCCACGCTCACCTCTGGTCGCTGCCCAGAGACTTGAGCTTGGCTGATGCTGGCGCTTGGGGAACCTGCAGTATCATCAGCTCAACAAAGATGGGGTCACATGATGTGACCAAAATCTTAAGACAATTTGGATGGTTTTTGTTGAGAAAAAAATACAAAATTATAAATACAAAATCAGGATAGAAATGGATATGTATTTAGAATGAAATATAGGTAATAACAAATTGCTAGAACATTAGAGATTTAGGTCCCAGTCTTTCCAAGCTGTCTTTGGGCAATTGACCAGATATACTTACATAGAAATGCTTCTCCATTGCAAATTGTCCCTAAACACACACACACACACACACACACACACACACACACACACGCATACACACACATAAGAATATTCTGAGCCATTGTGACCACTGCTGGGAGGAAGGGGGTGGGGTGTATCTTCAACAGCTTGGTCTGTTATAACAAAATTCCAGAAACTGGGTGGCTTATAAACACCAAACACTTATTTCTCACAGTTCTGGGGGCTGGAAGTTCAAGATCAGGGTGCTGGCAGATGAGGTTTCTGGTGAGAACCTGCTTCTTGGTTCGTAGGCTGCCGCCTTCTTGCTGTGTCCTCACCTGGCAGAAGGCTGAGGGCGCTCAGGAAGTTTTCATAAAGGCACTGATCCCATTCACGGGAGCTCCACCCTCCTGCCCTCACCTCCTCCCAAAGGCCCCACTTCCTAATATCATCTCCTTTGGGGCTAGGTTTCAACATATGAATTTTGGAGGGATACAGACATTCAGACCATAGCCAGCGGCAAGCAATTGAGGAGCCCTCAGACTTCAATGGCTTCAGGCCAAATGGCCGTTGATCTGTTATTCTGACCCGGGCCCCTTCCCATGGGGCCAAGAACAAGGACCCATGTTCCCGTGTTACAAACCCAAGGGTCACAATTTATTGAATTTTTCCTTTGAGGGTGTCTGATATCAAAATATAAACTTTTTAAATTATTGAAATATGTCTTTAAGTTTGTAACAGTTGCCAGAATATACTTTATTTAAAATAAAGCATAATTTTTGTTAAAAATTTTCATGCCCCCTAGACAAACATGGAAGCATATGCATGGTTGAAAAAATTGGTCCACCTCCAACCAGGCCAGTTTGCTGCCCAGAAGCAGACTTCCCTTCTGCTGTACTGGGGACACATGCGGATTTGGGGCTCAAGGCTGTGAAAAGCAGTGTGTGGGTCTCCTTTGCACGATGTTTAGCCCATTGTTAGACTAGGTTAGTGTTAAAAAGATTACAGAAGGGCCTGCTGTTGGCCCAAGAACATATTAAACACATGTTATCGAGTTCTGAGATAAACGGAGTACTGATAATTTAGTTAATATTTTTGCTGAAATTGGCCTGCTGTTAACTGACAACAAATCGAATGACTGTCTCGGAAGAAAGTCAGTGAGAACAACTGAGGGAGCCTGAGTCCTGGCTTTCTGACAGGACGTTCAAACAACCAAATTCACGCCTGAGATGGCTAACAGATGAGAACTCCCTCTAAGTATTGGGGAGTGGGGAGCACATCCCTGGGAGCGTAACTGGGGGAGACAGAATAAAATTAAGGGAAGGAAAACTGAGCAAAGGGAAATGAAAGCGATCTGAACAGCCAGGGCTATTAAACCACTGAAAAGTCTCCCGAGGGACATGATGGAAACCTCCTTGCTTGAGTCATTTCAAAGTCAACAAAGCAATGGAAAATGTTCTGCAGGGAACAGCCTGCTGCCAGCAGGGAGCGGACATGATGATTTAATAGTTCTTTTCTGTCTCTCATTTCCACGTTCTGTGAAATTGTACCGCAGCCAGGAAACAAGATATCCCTCACTCCGACAGTGTGTTTACGGAGGCTTTATCTGAAGCACAAAGTTGAAAAGAAGACAAAATGCATTTAAAAATTCTGTCAGGGCCGGCCAGGTGGCTCAGTTGGTTAAGAGCTCACTCAAGAGTTTGAGCTCTGAGTGACAGCGGTTCGATGCCCGGCCCGAGCTGAGTTGCCGCTGAGCTGCCAACAGGTAGCAGGATGGCTCAGCTAAAAAAACAAAATTCTGTCAGTCGTCCACATTCTTTTCATAAACTTGGATTTCACGTAAGGTTTAACACTGGGATTTAAGTTCAGCTTTGCATTCCTTTCTTTCACTTAATGTGTAAGAACATCTAGAACTTTAATTAACAAATGCTTCTAAAGTTCAACTTGTTTTTGTCCCAGTGTGTAGAAGAATATTAGCATGAATAAAGTTTAATATCTTTTTGAACTGCCATGTCAACATCAACCAAAGTACAGCTTAGAAAAGGAACATTAACAAAACTAATTTTAGCACGAAAGGAAAAGAGGAATACAATATGAGTTTCAGATATTTTTGTACCTGGAAATCTCAAAGACCAAGTATAGTATTTTAAAAGGGGGCCCTTGAATTTTACTGGTGTTTAATTCTTGCTTAGACCTGATCTTAATAGCCAAGAGAATAGTTATGGAAAGAAACCTACATGTGATCCGTACACTGAAGACATAAAAAATTTCACTAAAATCAGCATTGGGTTCTATCTTGAAAGCGTTTGCTATGAAGACCTTGGTGTGATTGCTAACCATGGATGATTTATTATGTCCTTTTAGTTGTTATCCTAAGCTCTCATATCACTGATTACTTACTGTGTTTCAGACATGCTCGGCCATTCATATGTTCATATATATATATATATATATATATATATATATCTTCCACTCAACAATATTTATTGAATCCCTATGCTGGGCTAAAAACTGCACAATAAGAATATTTTTTAAAGTAAACTGTCTATTTGAATGATTTCTGATTTACAGATTTACAGAAGTCATACAGAGAGTATGACTTCCCCCTACGTCCCCCTCGCCCAGGTTCACTCTCTCCTAATGTAACGTTACCACAGGATGTTTGTCAAAACTAAGAAATCAATATTGGTACCTTCCTAGTACACAAACTCCATTCTTTATTGGGACTTAGCCAATTTTTCACAGATGCCTGTTTTCTGTTCCAGGATGCCACAGTGCTTTTCATTGTAGTGTCTTCTTGGCCTCCTCTGGTCTCTGATGGCCTCACAGTTTGTCCTTGTGCTTGATGACCATGACATTTTTAAGGTCATGGTCAGGAACTTTGCAGAATGTGGATGTATTCTCCCCTGATTAGATTTGGTTAAAGTTTCGGAAAAGAACACAACAGAGAGGACATGCCCTCCGATCACATCCCACCGGAGGCACCTGACCGCCATGTCATGTCAGTGGCAGATGAGGATTTACCTGATCCCTTGGTTAAGGAGTTTGGCCAGGTGACTCCTGTGTGTTGTTAATTATTTTTCCCTCTCCATTCTCTGTTTTGGGAAGTGAGTCACTCAATTCAGACCACTCTCAAGGGGGTGGGAGATGGATTAAGCTGGACTCTTATGGGGGAGAGTATCTATATACGCTGTGAGATTTTTCTGTGAGGAACGTTTGCTTCCTCTCGTTTATTGATTTGTATGCACAACCATTTATATGTATGCCCACATATTAATCTTACCCTATGGATTATAATCCAATACCACAGCACTTCTATTGTTGCTCAGGTGGGCCTGGCTTTCGGTAGCCCGTCCTGGCTGGCCCCTGTGCTCCACTCATATGTACCTACGCACTTAGTTGTTCCAACACTTCCTTACTCCTTGGAGTGAGGAGATGCTCCCGGCTCATCTTGGATATCCCCTGTCGCTGTTCTAGAAGCAGATGTTTCTCCAAGGAGCCCTTGCATTTTCTACAAGAATAATATTTAAGAACCAAAATATGGATGTTGGTACCCAGTTGCCAAGCTGCCTCAGTGGATGGGGCTAGAAAACATACATTGTGTGCTAACCAATGTGTGCCCAGCGCCTGTGTGCACCTGTGTGTGTGCGCATGTATATAGATGCATGCACACAAAACCCATGATTTATTGCATATGTGTGTACATTAAATCCAATTGTATTTGAAAGATTTCTGTATGCAGCATGTATGTGCATATATGTATTATGTGTACGTGAGTATAAATGCATATATACTCCTATATATATTTATTTATACGTACCTATATACAACTAATATGTGTAATATTTATACCCATGCATATAAAAGTACTAGTTTTAACATGTATTTCTGGATAAAGAATTATCACTGCAACAAAGAGCATGCACTTCCTTCAGTCTTTCCCCCATCTCTCCTTCTATTATCTAGATATTCCTCTATCCCCTCCCCCCTCTATATATCTATTTTTTCTAACAGCACTTAAAAAGGTTATATAAATTTATATCCCCAATGGTTACAACTGAGAAAGGTTGTCTCACTGCACCCTTTTGAAAATGATTTATTTTTTCAGAGTCAAGGATATTCTTAAATCCACCTTCCATATACCTTTATTCAAAGAAGGTGTATTATTCTTTCCGCTTTGTTCTCCTGCTAGCTGCAGTGTTTGAAAAGCTAGTAACTGCATTTCGAAAGGCTAACCTCTGATTTCCTGATTTCCTTTCCTTCTTTCCTCCTTCTTACATGAGAACAGACAATAGGGGAGCCCTGTTGGCAGACTGTTCAGGTCCAATAACATGTCCACACCATAGTGTTCTGAGGCTGTTGTGTTTGAATAGGTTTTTTTAACTCATGGTTCTAGAAATATTTATCAAATGAATATTCATAGTTTAAAAAGCATAACCATGTGAAATTCAACAGGAGGGTGCTTGACCTAAGGGAAACCTTCCTACAATATGAAATACAGCACGACACTTTCAAAAGCGATTTGAATGCAACCCCCTCCACTTATCTCACTCATTTAGAATTGGCGAAGAGAATTGAGGGAGCTGTCATTTACTCTCTGGGCTGTGACTAATGCCCAATTTCAGAGCTGTGACTCCCCTTCTGTCTTCTTCAACTTCAAAGGACTCTGGAAGCAAATAAAAGGTTCTTAGACATGACTCCTAATGCGCCCTGTCTCTCTCTTTACAAATACATCCCAGTTCTCTTAAACACAGTTCTATCAAGGTCATGGATAGTCGAAGACCAGCGCAGTCAGGCATGAACCAATATGAAGCATATTGCAGAGTTATCTGTCAGGAAAGAGTATGAAGCACATTAGAGGTGGTGTAGTCCAGCCCCTTCCACTCACGTACGAGGAAACTGAGGCTCCGTGTTACTCACTGCTGGGCCCACATCGCACAGCTGGTTGGTGGTAGAGATAGAATTAGAAAGAAACCATCCCAACTCAATCCAACACCATTTCCATTATCCATTGAGATGGATGGCCTTATTCTCTACTCAGGGTCTAATCATAGGAAACTCAATGTAGGGAAAGTTGTCCTTTTTCCTAAGATGTGAATATGCAGACACACACAGGCCTGTACTTGATAGGATAGGCTGCTTTGGGTCTCCTTTATATCCAGTCATCTGCCTCTGTCTAATAAAGAAGTCACAGTACCATTTTTAGGAAAAGCCAAGTACCTGGGGTCGCTGTACCTCCTGAGGGCCACCACTCTGAGGCTGGCCATGTAAACCTGAGCTTTATGCATCAAGGTCCATTTTTATTTAATGAAAGTTGCTGCAGGGTCATTACCCCAGAAATCTCAATACAGTAACTCCAAGACAAAACATTACTATTATTATTATTATTATTACTAATCTGATTGCTTTCATTCTTTTTACCCATCAGTCTTGGCATTTGGTCTTGTTTTGCTATATTTTCTCCTTTTCTTATGGAGCTCACTGCTGTGTGCCACACCTGTGAATATCCTCCCCCCTTTCTTTATCGAGTAATATCCTATTCACGAGCTGACATCTGTCCTTGGTTCTGTAGAGAAGAGACCTGAATATAAAGTGCCTTGCCTGTGTGAGAAGTTCTAAAGGTGGCAGAGAAAGACTGGTACCTTTTCACACTACTTCCAACACCCAAAACCTTGAGCACACACAATCAATGCATGCCGTTCCATTTTAAATGCAGATTTGTCACTTTCCAGCTAACTATATGTAAAAGCACATCATTAGGTGCAAAATGCTTTGTTTTATTGATGTAATGACTATAGCTTACATTTATTAAGAGCTTACTATAGATAGATGAGTGATAGGTAGATGATAGAAGGATGGATAGATGATAGATAGATTAGATAGATGGATAGATAGATAGATAGATAGATAGACAGGTAAGGATTCTTTCAGTTGGGGCAAAGAACAATATCTTTCATCCTCTTAGTAATGGGGTACCCCAGGGAGACTGCAAGGCCCCAGGAAGGGATGGTTTGCAGGGTATAATGTTGTCAAGAGGTGGGACCAGATCTGCATAGGTTCTGAAGCTTCCAAACGATTCCCAAAGATCTGCTGGACTGGGGGCCATGTAAACTGGGACAATGGCCATGTCAGTCGTCCTCGTGTGGACATTAATCAGTGGCCCGAGGTGCCCCGTGTAAGAGACCAGGCCCTGTGGAATGTCCCTGGGAGGGTGGGCAGGAGGAAGCCCACAGGGATGACCAAGAGGGACCTTGCTGCCAGCCATCACAATGGAGTTTGGGATTAAAACTCCGTTATGTATTTATAATAAGTTATTTGTCATAGCTAGGTATTAAATACCTAGCACTTCTCAGATACCAGGAACTCAGAGCTAATTAAATATGCAATAAAATACAGGGTGTGATCCACAGCAGCTACAGATGCACTCTTGTCATTGGCATTTAAAGTAATTAATTTTTTGTTTAAATATTTTTATTACTTTCATTTGATGCCAAAGCTATCCTGTAACCATAAAAACAAAACAAAACAAAAAAAAATCACGGCATAATACAGAAAGTGGTTTTGGATTGACTCTTGACCTGCTCCCCCTGGTGTGATAAATCTTGGGTATCAGGAACCACAAGCAGTGACAGCAAATGAAGAACGGAAGGCAGCACGTGTCAAGAACAAGGGTGTAGTTAAAGAACACAGCAGACTCTGTGTTCTTTAAAGATGCCAACATTTGTTTATGGTGTTCTATGTCCCACATATGACGTTGTAAGTGACATAGATGTAGGTTTTTCTGGATCTAACCCCTAGAATCTTGGAGGAAGTGTCATTGTGTTAGGACAGCTCATCCTAGGCCATGGACCTCTCAATACAGCTTCCCAGGGGTTCCACCTCCAGGGGGCAGAGTCATGGCTTCTAACCATCCATTAATCAATATTCCTTACGTTTCCCTACCGTGTCAGATTCACTGTGTGTGTCCATTCTTATTCATGTATCTCTAAACAAAATATAATGTATATAAAAACATAGAGTTAAAATACTAGAATACAATTGATATTAGTCCAGAAGAGCAGTGAGCTGTGGGGAAGAGGATGGCACCATGTGCTTCTTATGATTCAAATAATAATACAAAAAATCGCATACCTACCGCTGGGTTCTTACTTTTCAAGGTACGTTTGCATGATGGGTAGGACAGGTGTTACTTATCATGAGACTACTGTTTCGCAAACATTTTTAAAGCAACACACTCTTTTAGCAGGCGAAGTCTTCCTCTGTAGCTCAATGTGCCTGGAAAAAGCAGAGCTGTCTTTCTGAAGCTGGGGTGGGGGGCTCTAGGGTGCCACTGATCCCCTCACTTCACTCCTCCCCAGCAGCCCCCAGTGCACTTCCTTGGAACATTCCGGGCCCCTTGAGCACCCCAGCTTACCACACTAGACCATTGTTGTCGCTCCGATGCTTATTTATTGACGAGACCGTGCAAGCCAGCAGCGAAACTAAACTCATCAGCAGTTCTGGTTCCCAGCCCCAGACTTTCCCCCGTCCCACCAGAAATTCATCTATGGATTTTCAATTTTGCATACCAAGGATTATATGGATTTACGAAGCCGAAAGTTACACATGTTTAATCAAAAACCCAGTACAACTGAAAATCTGAGGGTTATTTTGTAGTTATTTCAAAAATCTCCTAAGCATTCTGCAGGAAAATATATTTACCACAGCTAATAAGACACTGTCTCTCCTCTATCATTACATTTCTTCAAAGCATTTCCAATAAGAGCACTCCAAATTATCCCCCCTCAGCTAGCTCATCTGTTCAGTCAATAAGCAACATTTTATTGCTTTTATGAATTAAGCCCACTTTGCATCCAATCATTTTGCAAACATCTGTAGCAGAAGCAGTCGAGGGAGCTTTTGAAAAATCAATCAAAGGGGAGCAGCTTTCACTTCACGTGTTTATTTTATTTTAATAAAGTATTTACACATGTTTGCTCTGCCTGAAATGGAAACATGATGGAGGCGGCTCGTCCCAGGGAAAGGGCTGCTGAGCTGGGGCAGTGGCAGGGCCCCTCCTGGCTCAGTCCAGGTAGGAGATCACCTACAGCTGCTGCTGCCTCTTCAGGAGACGCCACAGCTGGGCGAAGCTCACCCAGCAGGAGGCGGAGGCGCTTCTTAAATGAGTCTCCCTGATTGGTTGACGAGACCCATTCCTTATTAACAGTAGAAACTTTACTTGCAAACAGTGCAATAATTTTGAAGAATAAGAGTACCCAGGACAAACTAGGGTTTGTAATTTGCCCACCTTGCAGAGGGCATAAAATCACAGGCTTCAGAACTTGACAGGGTGGCGAGATGATGCCGGGGCCCTGGAGAGGGGGCGGGGGTAGAACTGCAGGGACTCCGAGAGAAGGATTCCAGCCACCCACGCGGGGTGCCCCAGGCCCTGGCCCCAGTTCTGGGCCCTGTGCTCATTCTCGGGTCACTAGGACCGCCCTTCCTGGTCGACGGCTGACCCGGGAGCCTCCCCAGCCACTGGCGGCAGAGGGCGCCAAGGCGGTGGCGATGGTTGGGGAGGCAAAACCCTAGAGCAGGAATGAAGACAGAGTTCAGTCTTATCCACAGCCAGTTTTCAGAAAAGTCTGTAGCTGCCGCTTGGCAGCTCAGAAACAGCTGTGAATCGAGAAAGCACCCTTTGCTCAAGAGACTGTTCTTGCATGGAGGCCAAGTGTAATACGCTTTTACTCCCCACAGCCACTCCTGAATTACTGACTAAAATGATTTAAGCAGAGAAGCACGCTTCCCTGCCCCCCAAAGTCACCTGTCAAGCAAATACAGTTTCAAGTTACTTTTAAAAAGCTGTAATCCACTTTGCACTGAAATGAAGCACAGAAAACTTGAATTTGCAAGAATTCCTTAGTCACTGAAAGCTAAGCTGTATCTCCAAACTCTTGATGGATGTTTACCTAGAGTTTTCATTTTCTCAGGAGAGTTGGCATATTTATCAGAAATACAGATCTGCCTATTTTCATCCTTTGTGACTAATAGGGGCTCCTGCAAGCACAGGGTTTAAACACATTATCTTTTAAAAATTATGTAATGCAACATTACTTTGACTAATATAAGAAATTATTTTTGTAGCATCAGAGTGATTGAAAAAACCTGTGCCAGCACCACTGGTGACTTAATGTGTCCTGGCCTCCAGTGCTGCCCTAAACAGGGGAAATGCTGGAAGAACGGTAATATTCCGGTTCTGTGTGTGATTTATAATCTGTTGCTTTTTAGAAACATTGCCGGTTTAAATGGGGAGCCCTCGATGTTCCCCCTAAATACAGAAAGCACAGGAGGTCCAGTTCTTTTCTCAAGCTTCACTGCACACCTCAGGTAAATGTCAGGTGAGGACCTCGCTGCCACCTTCACCTGCCTTCTCCCGACTCAGTCCCCATCACACCCTGATGACTTTGCATTTACTCCACTTGGGACATTTAGGATGTGTTTTCAGCCACACACTGTGGGCCAGCAAAGAGGATTCTTTCTCTGTCCTCTGGGGCCAAGGTGTGTTGTATAAACAAGATGTCTTCCTTTTTCTTGACTTGGCGGAAAGGGATGCTTCTGATTCACCCTTACATGGGTGGCCCGATGTGATCTCACAGGTCCTTATGAATGAACGATGGAGGCCGGGGAGTCAGGGTGGGGGGATGTGATGATAGCGGCAGAAGTCGGAGCCATGTGACGGATCTGATGACCCTTGGCAGGCGTCTGTTGCAGGATGAGCTATGGATTCTGTCCCTCAGATGTGAGGCTCCTTGGTTGCTCGAATCTGTTGATTACCTGGAAACCAGTGAGTGCTGGCTCCGTGCCCAGGGCACGACTCTTGCTTCCTGGAGTGTCACCTGCTTCTTTCTTCCTCTTTCCTGAGTGCCTCCTTCATTGTTCTGCTGCCCCCCGCCCCCACCTTGAAACGCCTTCTCCACTTGGCACCCACGACTCCATTTCTCCTGGTTTTTCTGTGTCTTACTGACAGCGCTTCCTCAGTCTCCTCTGCTGGATTGTCTCATTGTCCTGACCTCCAAATGCTCACATGCTCAGGGCCCAGCCCTTGGCCCTGTGTTGTTCCTGCCTAACACGCTGCCTTCGCGATGTCCGGTGGTCGCGTGCCTTAATTATTACCTACCTAGGAATGACCTCCAAACTAACATCGTCTATTTCTTGGATTTGTCCTCTGATCTCCATTTGTGTATTCAATTGCCTGCCTAACAGCAATCTCCCCCAAAACATATGTTGAAATCCTAAGCCCGGTACCTCTGAATAGGACTTATTTGGAAATAGGGATTTTGCAGATGGAATCACATTAAGAGGAGGTCACGCTGGCTTAGGGTGGACCCTGAATCCAATATGACTGTGTCCTGATTCAAAGAGGAGAAGCAACACAGGTATGGACACACAGGGAAGATGCAGTGTGAAGACAGAGGCAGGAGTGACAGAGCTGCAAGCCAAGGACACCGAGGACTTGGACATCCACCACAAGCTGGAGGAGGGGAGGAGGACCAGTCCCTGGAGCCTCGGGAAGAGCACGGGCCTGCCGATGCCTTGATCACCTCCAGAAATGTGAGACAATACATTCCTGAAATGTCCAGATTCCCGACTGCGGTGCACTGTTCCGGCACCCTGGGGAACTTCACGTGGTGTCCAAAATCAGAAGCGAGTGATACTTGACCCAATGCGACTTTGGGCCAAGATTCCTTTCAGAGCATTCCGACGTCGCTGCTTTGCTAGAAAGGGCATCCAGTATGGTTTATACAACATAGAACCTGAAAACAAAACCTGTGCTGCTGTCCCACCGTTCTGCAATTCAGCACGCAGCCAGGAAAGCTGGTCAACGGGTACGTGATGTTCTTTGTGCAGCTCTGGTCATGTGATGTGTGCTTTAGTAGGAAATGTAAAATGGCTTTGTCAGACCACTTTGAAGGGAAATTTATTGCCAGTGCACTATGCAGCAAGACTTGCACCTTTGCTTAATAAAAGCTTTTGGGGAGAGCGCCGAAGTAAAAGTGCTGAACACTGGATATCCGTAGCAGCCGTGTGCAAGCTATGGTGCTCGCATGGCAATGGATAAATAGCAAACACAATGGTTATTCAGTGCTCCCCACTTCTTCTGAGTTCGTTTTTCTCATTCCCGCTTTATAGATCAGGACAAATGCCCAGACAGGGGAGTTCATTTATTTGAGGACTCCGCCAGGACTTGAACGAGGCCTGGCTACCTGCAGAGCTTGCTTTCCTTCTGCTACAACACACTGCCCCTCAGCATCTATTTGCGGAATGTACAGATTCTTCTATTTTTTCTTGCCCAGTAATGAGGGAGAGTATGGCAGTCCCTTCCCGCCTACATTTAACTGTGTAGGTGTGTGCACTGCACAGACCCATGGACATAATTAAGCACCGTGCAGTTCTGAGCGTTATACACGATAAAGCCGCATTCTTTGTAATTGGCTCTTCTCTTTCTGAATTCTATCAGTTAACATGCCTTTCAATTGAAAGAGCATGGCCTGCTACACATAGACATGAGCTTGGTAACTTGCCTCAGTGGTATTCACTTGTATCGTAGGAACCGAGTCATCTTGTTGAAACACTTCTTTCTTATAGTCGAAAGAATCTGTCTGAGGGTAGGCTCAGAAAACAAAATGAATTTACATTCTGGAATTATTCTTATGGGTACGGAATTGGATATTAAATATTCAGTTGTGTATACTTTTTGTACATGCTCTCAGGAATTCTGAATCTTTTCCTCTAAAACCTTAGCGAACAAAGATCATAAATCCAAAGACAAAAATCCCACAGTGTGGTTAAACCTTGGTGGCATTATTCTCCTTTTTCTTTGCTCTCCCTGAAGCCCTTTTGGAGATGGAAGAATTCCTCAGACAGTGATTTCTCAGCACAGGCTGGAAAAACAAAGTCCCTAGGACGTTAGGCCACATCATTGACTCAGGCAAAAAGGACTTTAAACGGCCTTTCTTGGTTTGGTAAAAAAAAAAAAATCACAGGGGCAGCTGCTGCCATTTCCTGTAAAATCATATTGTTGGTGGAAACACTCACGGATTGTAACTTCCACCAGCAGGCAGCGGGGTTCCTAGACAAGACCCTTAACAGTCTCTCTCTCCGTCACCGCTTCCGTAACTCCTTGGACTGGCCCCCACTTGAAGCTACCGCTTCCCTGGCTCCAGTGCACCCAACACATGGAAGTACAAGGCGAGGAGAGCGCTTACGGTGGGAGTTTAGAAGTCACGTTTCAGAGCACAGAAGTCCACGCAGAGGCCACAGCCCCTGACTCTGTGCTTGGTCCTGAGCCGTAGCCTACAGCAGGGGTTGCTTCTCTAGCCTTCTCTGCCCCCCCCCCTCCACACACACACAGGCAGCACCTTAGCCGCTGTGTTCTGGGTGGGAGCCCACATCCTCACCCCTGTACTGGCAGGAGACTTCTTCAGTATCAGACAGAATTTGGCATTTCTTATTTTTTTTAGACCGAAAAGGAGCATTAATATCAGAACCAACAGCTGGTATGGGCTCTGAGGAGAGACTGGGGTGGAACCTGAGTTTAGAATACAGTGCTATTCAGAGTCTGAGTGTTAGACAAGAATGGGCAAATCCTTGAATTCTGCAACAGTTTAAATATAAATTGAGGTAGAAACCCTAGTGCACCATTTTTTTTTTTTAAATCCCCCTTGGCCTCTCGTTTGCAGGGAAAAGTTTCAACATGTCATTTCAGGAGGCATAATGCTAAGGAGGACAAGAGGCAAAACAAACAAAACAAAGTTCAAAATTCAGCTTTAAAAAACACAGTAGTTCAGCAGGGATGCACACAGTCAGTCTTCAGGGAACCTGGACTGTGGGAGCTGGAAGACAAGGCCTTTTCCTTCCTCCTGATTGGACACATCAGGAGATGCGGATGGAAACTTCAGATGGCTTGCTGAGGTCGTAGTGGGGACAGAATTGGAATAAAAGATAGCCTGAGCCCAAATGGTTCTCTTTTCACCACACATGCTGTCTCCTGTTTGGGGATTTTCTTTCCTTAAGAGAAAATAATAAAAAGCAAGATGGAAGAGAAGAGAAACACTCGAGAGGCAACACTGACAATGAAGAGCATGGATTTGGGGCTGAGACTGAGTCGGCCTCGAATTTCTGCTCTGCCATTTAGATGTCTCCAACCAAGTCTGTCTCCTCACCTGTCCAAGGGGGTCCATAATATCTACCTGGAAGGCTGTATTCAAGATGAGGGGAATAATATGCGTGAGACCGTGGTGGGGTAGAGCTGGCGATCAGCAGACACACTCGCCCACCCCCAGCGCCCAGCTCACCCCGTGCAGGCGCTCTTGGGCCAGCTCCCTCCTGGCCATCGCCAACCAGAAGAGACCTCCCTGTGAGAGCCACGTAAAGTGAAGCTGCAACTTCATGTGGGGTTTGTTCCAGGCGCCCCTGTCATTCAACATCTAGCTCGGGACTCCTGCTGTCATTAATCATATGTATGATTGTGATTTGGGCGAGGGTGATGCAGACTTGAGTGTGTCTCTTGGCTTCTCTTTGCTTCCGAGAATGTTGGGTCTTGATTAGGATTATGTTCAACTTTACACTTCTTAAAAATCGTGTGGCAGGGGACATGTCTTTTGAATAATGTGTCACTTATGGATTTCAAGAAACAGCCTAGATAGAATGGAAGCTGAGTTTTGCACTTTATGGGGGATTTGATAGAGTATAGGAGAAAAAAAGTGACTTGTCCCCAAACTCATGTCCCCATGGATGCCGGAAGTTAGGTGTTCATTTCGCTTTCCCCTTAGAGCCCCACCTGTGTGCCTCTTATGTTGTTCCTGAGTCCCAGGCTGCGAGCTGGGGATGACATTTCTGTTGCAACCTGCCTTTAGTCAAACTGTTTTCCGAGAGAAGCTACTGGTCCCATCCACTCTAAGCCATGCGGGGTGAGGTCGTCCCGTGATTTATATGTAAAGGATACTTGCCACAAACACACCCATTTCATGGAGAGGGCACTTCCTGTCGGCTAGTGTTGTCTCCTCTCCACACTCTGACTTTTTTTCCAGCAGACACCAAATTGCTTATAAATGCCCACTTTGTAGACAGAGACATGCTTCTTTTAAACTACCGTGTTTTTTAAAGCCCAGTTTTAAAACTTTGTCTCGTTTGTTTTCCCTTTTGTCCTGTGTGGTCCTCGGTGGCTGGCTGCTCTCCCACTTGTTCTTACCTGCGAAAGACGGGTAAGGATGGTGGGTAGAAGTTATTCCACCACCCCCTCTGGTCCGAGCACGGCTTCCTGCTCCTCGTGCTCTCCTGGACATCATCCTCCAGTGGGAGCCACTGGTGTCACCTTTGACAGCTGTCATTTGATCTTCACTTTTACCTAGGTGGGGTCTCCCACACAGGGACTGTGCCTTTCTGTGCTTGGCACATTTCCGGTGTGGGGGTGGGGGGGCCTTCTGCCCCTGAATGAGAGGTCACTGTGTGTAAGGGAAGGAACGGGGGATGGGATCAGCTTTCCTGGGGCCCAGGGTTTGCTGGGTCTTGACTTGCCCATGTCCCCGCAGGTGTTTTCTGTCCTTCTCTATCCCTTTCTTCCTCTTAATTGCTCATGAAGACCTCGTCTTTCCTTTAAGCGTGCGTCTGTTTTGCCCTGCAGTCACTCTAGGGATGTTTCCTCTTTCTGCACATCAGCTTTGCAGGATTAAGGCCACAACCTACCCACATCCACGTGAGGAGTTCACCAGCCTGAGTCATGCAGACCCGTGGCATCCGGGCCCTGGTGTGTCCTGGCCCCGCCGAGAGGCCAGGTGCATCCTGGCTTTCCCCGAGCACCGTGCACCATACCACAGAGTGCAACCTGCTGCTCAGATTTCTGCTCTGAGCTCCATGCATTTTACAACATTTTCTCGTCTCCTCACCTTGAGCTTTATGGTTTCACGTATCATGTAGAGGTTGAGTTGCTTCTTTCACTCTCTTTATTGTTGATGAACTTTAAAAACATCCTCCTATAACTCGCATCCAAAAGTACTGCTTTAAGATCCATAAAGTTACGTATGGAGATCTGTACGAATCTGTGACTCTAGTCTGTCCTCTCCAGGAGCTCCCCTGGGGGTTGCGGCTCTGCTGCCCACACACTCTCTCTGGGCTTTGTCCATTCCCCGTCTCATGTCCTTGTGTTTTTACTGGTACTTCCTGGGATCACCTTTTACAGAAACTCTTTGTAGTCACATCTTTGTCTCAGAGTTGGATCGGGGGAAACCCAATGTAAGACAAATTCTGTACGTTGTTTTGCCTATTTTGTATAATCCCTGAACATTTTCTTTTCCCAAACAGCAGTAAGCAAGTGTAAGTGTGATGATGTCTGCCTTCAAAAGGCCTTTCATACCGATGGCATCTAGGAATGATGGCATGTGAAGTAGGGGTCAGCCATGGCCAGCACTCATCCAAGCTGCTGGGGCCACTCATAGCTCATCATGCAAATTCCCCATTTTGATCAATAGTTGTTCTCATATTGTTGGCAGGTCTAAGTCACAAGGATAGGTTAGGGGCCTGATGAAGACAAAGCGTCCATCTCCCACGTTAGAACTAAGGGCTCGAGAGCGACACCATGTAAGTGCCATCATTTCCTTGTTGGCTGTTTTGTGACTTTCTGGTGTTTTTCTCATCATAACTAAGCTCTTAATGAAACAGATATATGAGGTGGTTTTTGGGACCAGGAGGAACCGGGGAAAGTGATCTTGTAGTTACCTGTGGGAGATAATTTTAGATACACCAAGGATGGTGACAGCCCTGAGAGTGGCGAAGGCGGTGTGGGTCGTGGGCATGTCACACAGTGTGTGGGTCTAGGGTGGGCACCCAGCCTGATGGCACAATCCCACCCTCTTGATCCCACACACGACATTATGGCCTCTTTGTGACCCCATCACCCCACCTCCCCACGTGTTGAGTAAGAGCATTGATTATAAAGTAAGCAGATGATAAAAAGTATCTGTCACTCTTTAAATCCTAATTATGAACGAAGTTATAAAAAATGACTATGCAGTAAAATTTCATTTTAATGGCCTCAAAACAGCAAATGGAATTTTAGGGAGCAAAACTGTACATCACAGAGTTGTGGGGGGGGAATGGCCCCTGGTATTTTATAATCGTTCATGCAGAAAAGACCTGTTGAAAATCACTGTGGGAACAGGGGAAAAACAGCTCCCCCAAATCAAAGGATTTTGTGAAGTAGAGCAGGGACAAGGGTCACCTTGAATGAAACGAGCCTGTAGAGCAAGTGTGCTTTTTTATGAGATGGCTAACAGCACAGTCTGAGAAGTGGGTGTGAACATGGTAGTCAGATTGGACTTTTCTTGAACATGCAGCTGTCAGAGCAGTCGTTTGGAAAGGAAGTCCGAGAGTAGCGTTCGTGCTACAAGATGAGCAGAATTCCTTAGGGTATCAGGCTGTCTTCAAAGTCTGTCTTGACTCTAGAGATGCACTACTAGGACCTGTCAGCTGATGAGGACCTGCCCCACTAAAGACTCTCAGAATTGTCGGAGTCACCACTGAGAAATTTTGTAGACAGCATCCATATGCGTGAGTCACAATACCTATTTTCTCTACTGTCACAGTGGAGAGGCCGGGGGCATGCACTTCTCACTGCTTTCCGTGTGGCACCCCAGCCTCCCCAGGGCCGGCAGAGCATCAGGTGGCCCGCTGTCCTTGGGCAGGCTGGCCCTCAGGACAAGACTGAGGGCAAGTGTGGACAAAGAGCTCAGACTGGAGCCAGTTACAGCACCTGAAATGAAGGTCAAGGGGACTTACCCACCAGTGCAAAGGAGACGAGAGATGTGTTGAGAATCAGAGACTATAAATATGTTTGTTCGTTCATTCACTCACTCATTCACTCACTCATTCACTCACTCATTCACTCACTCATGCATAGCCTGCGTACTAAACACACTGCTGCCCATGATGCTTTAGGGAAAGGCTGTGTTGCGCTCTCCTGGATGCTTTCTCACAATCTGTTCATGTATTATAGTCTTCACAACTGCCCTTTATTTGACAGATGACCCAATTGTAGCTGGCTTACTCTGAATTATGCAATATTAATAGGATTTGGGATAGTGTGAGAAGTAAAAGGTTATTAGACCTTTAGCTAATTTTCTTGTTTTCAATGGTGTGGAAAGTCAATCTTCGTGAAGAGGAGTGAACCTTATATAAAGCAGGCTTTCCACTGTTATTTCATTGTGACAGCAATTCAGTATATGCGTGTGGTATTTGGTGGAAATTCAGGAATCAGGCTTAGGTTCGTAAGACAACTAACTACTTTCTAGACCAAGGACTTGAGGTTTTTGGAGGCCCCTTTTTCTTCCTCAGGCAAAACTGTGGGTCGCGCCTCTAGGCAGAGGCTTATGGAAGAGAGGGCCCCGTGTAGCTGGAGAAGCTGCGGTTTTGATAGACCCAAGGCCTTTGGCACAGATGAAGCCGTGGAAAGCTGCCCTCCAGAAAGTCCGAACCCCGGAGGGAGCAGCGCTGAGTGACATCTTTCCCCTGCAGTTGATGGGCTGGGAGGAAACTGGCCTCCGGGGCTTTTGAACCATGTGCATGGGTCACGGTGGACTCAGAAAGTTATGAGCTCAGCCTTGTGGAAGGGAAGGCTGTTCGTGGTGGAGGCCACCAGCTGGGGTCCTCACCAACTCAGGCCCACCCGCCTCTTTGAAGGCGGCAATGGAGGAGGTGGACCCACCTGTGATCCACCTGAGCGTCACAGCGTGCTAGGTGAGACGTTCTGGTTATGCTTTTCTTAGGTTCCCCACACGAGAAGCACGTAACCTGAGATGTGGCTTCCTGAGTCACTCACGTTCAACTTATTTAGCTTATTCTTCCAAGAGTTATTAAACATCTAGCAGGTGTTGGGTTTCATGTGAGGTGCTGAGCTGACAAAGACACGTCATAACCCAGACCTCGTTCTCGAGAAGGTTGACGTTAAGTAGGAGAGGCAGACACAGGAAAACGAATTCGACAATGGTCCCACGATGCTGACGTGTGTGTGGCACACCTGGGACCACACACATGGGACCAGTCCTCCAAGGAAATGCTCTTTTGGAGGAGGCCACCCCATGGTGCATGTCACGTCACCTGAAGAGAGGCTGATCTGGTGTAAGGGGTCTTCCGTGGATACACACTGCAGAACTCATATCGGGGGGGGGGGCGCGTTTTTGGTTGTCGCTGTCATGACTTGATGCTAGGTATGTGTTTAACAAATGCTGTGTGTGTATTCTGTGCCGGGCGCTTTTAGACATTGAGGAGATAGTTCTCGCCATCCAGGGACCCACAATTTCCTAGTAGAGGCAGACAGCACACAACTACAGGTCGTGCGTACCTCACCGCTGTTGATTTGTTTTGGTCAGGGAGATGTCCTAAAGGGAGGAGCCATTGCATCTGGATGTCCTACACTAAGTGGTGTGACCGTTGGACATCTGCCTGGCCTTTCTCCCGACCTTGGGAAAGTGGTTGGCAGTAGCAAGCTGAAATGCAGTTCAGTATCTCCTTCCAAACCTTTCAGCATAGCTATCAATGCAGCCCTCCCCCGCTGCCCCGTTTATCAGCACCCCCACATGTGGTGGCCATGGTAGCGTGCGTCCTTCCTGCACAGGCACTGTCCTCCAGAGCCTCTGCCTCATCCTCGGGGACCACATACTTCTTAGGAGTCAGGACCATTCAGCGCACTCGTGTTTTGCCCTTTTCTTAGTACCCGGTGTGTGCTGTGTACCCCATGTTAGGCATCTATGCTGGTTCTTCATTTATGCTTTCACTATTGACGTGATACTCATCCATATCACGTCAACACCTACCACATGCCAGACGCTGGAGCGAATAGTAAGGACACAGCGGTGACAAAATGAAGCAGTTCCTGCCCTCACGGAGTTTGCAGTACAGCGGGGAGGATGAGTAATTCAATACACAATTAGAACTCAGCGTGGAGAGTGTCTGAAAAAAGTGTCAAGATAAGGGCAAGTGATTTCCTGCGTGTAACATTTGAAGAGATTCTACTACACTATGAATTGTTAGCAAGGTAATTAGAACAAGAAATAAATTACATGATGTCACAACTGAAGAATTGTGAATTAAAAGCTGGCTTTTAGGAAGTGTCCAAAATATACGATGGTAGGATTTGGTTTCAATGAATAATAGTAAAAAAACAAACTTGCTGGAATGCCAAAGTTACGTCTTTTCTTCTGATGCTACATCTTATCCTAACTTCTCCAAGAAATGCTAGCATTCCTAGTTGAATACGTGAATGTTCAGTGCCTAGGATGACGTTAGCTCCAGTCGGGAGAGGGGGCTCCAAAGACGGGAACCAGAGCCCCCAACCCTGGCACGTGGAGTGGATGTGGGTCAAGAGGTGGACGAAGGCTTGAAGAGGAGGGGGAACCTGCCAGGTAGGCTTGAAGAAAACCGGCACCGAAGGGGAGTGCTGAGTGGCAAGCTCTCCCAGCTGAATCCTCCTGGGCGCCTCTGCTCTGTGCTCATCTGTGATCCCTCTGTACCTGTGGGGGCTTTGCCGGTACCGCCCTAAGGATAATGCTGGCTTCGGCAGCGACTGTTTATTTGCGATGTTCTAACACCTGAGGAAGCCATCACAGGGAGTGGAAAGATGGTGTTTATTCTCAACACCCCGGTCTGCTGTTATCAAAGATATGGCCTACCCAATAAAGCAGGAAATACGTTAGCTTAACATTTGCATAAATTGCTAATTGCTGTGTGTGACATTTTTTGTCACTTCAGAATTTCTGGCACTGACTATGGAGCAAAGAGGACTTCTGTGACTCCTGGATCAGTCCCCAGGAAGGAAGATTTTAATCAGTGTTACACTGTCCATGAAAAATTAAAACATAGACTATATGTGGGTTTTTTCCTGTTCTCTTCATGCTGTTTTATTCCACTTCTGTTTCTTCCCACTCCATTTCCCAGGAAGGGCAGCTGCATTGCTAAGTGTGCATCAGGAAACCTTAGCCTCCAGTCCACACCGTCTGTTTCGCTGCGAAAGCCTTCCTTGTATTTTTTCTGCAGTGTCTAAATAGAAACCGTTCATTCAAATCTTATTCAACTTCCTAGAAATAAAATATGAAAGTGGGTGAGAGCTACAGTGCTCTCTGCTATCCAATGCAAATGTATGCAAATTTTTTCATATTAGAATCATTGTCTGGTTGTCATCCTCGCACGGGGCACATCAAAGCCATATGACCTGATTTTCGCACCTGCTGTTTAATTAAATTTACAAGGCAGACACACTCTCCACTCCCGGTGATACACAAATCCGTTTTTACAACCACAGCTTCTAATTTACAAGGTGGCTGACTGCTGCGCTTCACTGTCAAGAGCTGCCCAACTGTTCTTTGTTACACCAAAGATTAAAAAAGGAAGCACGGCCTGCATGTGGGCGGAGGAATTCACACAAATGTTAAACGTTGTTTCCCTCTCCCATCCAAGCCCTGATTTTTGGTGTAACGATGCAAAGGAAGAGTCGGAGAACTTAATAGCCATGGGCATAGCATTCGGTTTCCCCTGATTTGCGCGAAGGGGATGAAGTCCCCTGCTTCTCTGAGGCGTCAGTTACTCTGTGTTGGGGGGAGTCAGGGGTTCCCAGCACGGCGGGCCGGCGCGTCTGGGGAAAGGCCGGAGCCCTGGGGCTCTCGTAAGCTGCAAGTGTTTTCTGAAAGACATTTATTGTGTGACAATAATGCCTGTGAAATTTTCCCTCGGCTTCTACCTACAAGGCATTTTTAGTCTTTAAATTGTACGTGTCTCTTCATAATGGTGGAAGAAAATAGTCGAGCGTGATTCTCACTGTTTTGTAACAGGTGCTTGTTTGTTATTGGGCCGACGTGGTGTTCTTTGTTCCTTAAGAGCAAACAGACATGGCTTAGGTTTCCCCGAGAGATGGCTCAGAAGGCAAAGCCATGGGAAACGTTTTAAAAGGTTAGGGTAGGTGAAAAATATACGTACTTCTTTGTCTTTTTTACTGTCGCCCAGCCCAGGAACTTAAGCAGAAGCATAATGCCTTTTCAGGGTTTGTAGAGGAAATACATATGCTCTGAAATCTTGAAGGGCCTCAAAAACATAATTTTTGTGAAATACATGAAACATTACCTTGATAAAGGGACGTGAACTTCTGAGGGTCAGCCAACAGGTGGCGCCACATATTCACTGAACCAAATTACCTCACAGTCAAGTTTGGAACAAGTCACAGAAATTAAAGCCTTGAGCTGCAGCTAACTGTGAGACATATGGGTTGAGTCCCAGGCCTGCCCAAGAATAACTTTGAAGAAATTTTGTTTTCTGGCAATACAGATGCTAACACACCACAGAACCTTTAAAAAGAATAAATATGTAGATGGTTCATAGCTTTCAGAATAATTTAACCTTCCCCACCACAAAAAAAATTAAGATAGCATTACAATAATAAAATAATATAAG
>NW_017731450.1:63573-64835 GCF_001890085.2 Hipposideros armiger | reverse complement strand
CTGCATAATTATTAACTGTTCATTGTTGCTGCTTTATTTTAGTTGTATTTCTGTATTATGTGTTGACTGATTAACCAGATGATGTGACTCTTAGGAGCTGATCTCCGTGATGGGTGCTGGGGAGGGTGCAGATGTGAAAACCAATCCTTTTTTCTTAGGGAGTTGATAGCTGAATTCCAGAGACAAACTTACACATGTGTAACAATAATAAAACCAAGTGTCTTTAGCTTTTCTCCTCATCCCCTTCTTCCTTTGCTTAGTGAGGCTAAAATAATCTTCACAAAGGTTAAGGAAGGGGCGCTGACCCAGGCTGGGCACACGGTCCCCTGCACGGCTGTCCTGGGGCTCAGCCTGATTATCATGCGACCTCCATCAATTATCAACACAACCCGAGGGAACCACCATTCCAGCGCCCCTTATAGATGCGCATGTGGGAGTCCCTCTCTAAATTTCCTTTCCTTGTATTCAGCGTAAGTTTTGGCAGCACTGTTCATCGGTCCCCACGCCCCTTAACATTCCGAGCCCCTTCCCATGGCCGACCAGGTCCAAGACCATGGCCAGCCTCATGGGTACCATGGTTCTCCTTGCAAGTGCCAGCTACGGGACCACCTCCCAGTTCCCATGGGCTATGCTCCACCACACTTTCAGGACATGTTCTGCCTTCAGGCGAGAGCTCTCAGAGGTATTAGTCCCCCAATCTCACATTAAGACTGAGGTGGGACGTGGAAGTGATACCTAAGGTGACAGACCTGGCAAGTGGGGAGCTGGGATTGGGCCCCGGTGTGTTCCTGTTGAAAACCTGGGGCCCTGTGGGGTGGAGTATGCAAGAAAGGTTTCTCAGTGCCAGTCGGCATGGGTTTTGCTGTAAAGATGGACGTGGATTTTGAGGAGCCGAGAGTGGGGAGCAGACCACCATGGGGAGGGCAGGTTAGCGTAAGGCAGGTTCAGGGACGATTACTCCGTATCGTAGTTTCACATTGCTCTTGGTGACAGAAAGCTTTTCTGCTAGCTCCATCTTGACAGTTTCCCCAAAATAATTATATAGACTAACTACCCAATTGAACAAACATAAAACACCTACTATTTTTACCTGATCTGACAGATTCTGACAGATTCAGTATGAGCGACCCATCTTGTTAAAATGTGAAAGCTGGTTAGTGGACCTCTGTCCAGATTCCCAAGGAAAATGTTCTTGCAGGTCAGAGGTCAGAATCCTAGAATTCCTGCCATACCAGGGACACTTGGCCTTTCCTACAAAGGGA
>NW_017731450.1:56453-57978 GCF_001890085.2 Hipposideros armiger | reverse complement strand
CTCTTCTTCAGAGTCAGTGGGTGGCCCAAGCAGCAGGCATCGCCACCAGCCTCAGATGGCCTCCTTCCCAGCTGACGATGATTGCCTGGGCCTCTCTGATGGAGGACAGGCTTTCTCTTTTCCAATACCCACCTTTCAGCATAACTGGGAAGCTTTGTTAGCAAATGGGGCTGCTAGAGTAAATGCTCCTTGATAGACCTCTTCCTTGAAACTCCTGGGTTTCCCTTTATTTATACTCAGGTTGTGGCTAACGGATATAGACTTCCTGGTACCCTTCTGCTGAAATTAGAGCCAAACTTGAATAAAGTAGTAGAAAGATCAGAGTTTAATCTATAAAGTGGAAATAATAATAATAGTACCAACTGAACACGATCTCCCAGTGAAAAGAACTTAGAACCTTGTGTGGCTCCCACCACATTCATCGCCGTTGCCGCTGTCATCAGCATCGTAAGGATGAAAGGGGTGCTGACTGTAAAGCCACTCTGTGGATCAGGAAGTCCCATGCTAATGGGAGCGATACCAACCATTTCAGTCACAGATGCTGTTCCTCCCAGATGTTAATGACACCATTTTGCTCTCCAAGCCAGGCATTGAAATCCTTCCTGTTGAATGGTGGAAATTGTTCAGATCACGTTGTATCTTGTTTCTAGTAACTAGATTTGAGGAGACACGTAAACAACTCCTCTGCTATCATTATTTGAAATAAACACTTCCAATTTCTCTTTAAAATGTATGTACCTCTGTTAGAAAGTCACAAATCTGATTCCCTCTAGGAATTCAAAGTTAGGAAATTACATTGGCTGGAAAAATGTCCCTAATGTGCCCAAAGGCAAACATAAATCGTTTGGATGCGTGTCATATGAGAAATCATTCAGTTTTAGAAATCAAGAGAATTTTGTCCTTGCTTTTGCTTTGCTAACCAATCAGCTGAATAAACTTGATCTATTCTCTTTACTTCACTGGGCCTCAGTTTCCTCATCTCTAAACTGAGGGGATGAGAGATAAATAACTCTAGGGTTTCCAGCAGTTCCATTATTACGAAATTCTGTAATTCCATGAAACTTGTTCACAGTCTCTGACCTCCAATGGAGTCACAGCGTGTTCTAGTGCCATAGTAACCCAGGTGCACTTCACTGCAATTAAATCAGAGAGTGCTTAAACAATGCCCAGCCAACAAAGCTGAGTACCAACCCAACAGGTGGCTTTTATTAAGACAATTCTAGATTCTACATTTAAAGCTACAGGTGCATTAAAAAGAAAAGGGAGGGCATTAAAAGGCAACCCCTCTGCAGAATCAGTGAACTAAGAATGCAAGAATGAAATGTCCTTATCATCATGAATGCATTTTATAGTATTTATCACAACTCTATCTGAGGTGTTAGGGTTGGGAACCAAATATGAACCCCTGTATGGTGAAATAAAGCCATTTGTGGCAAGAGACTCCATGCTCCTGAATCTCGTTCCAGCTCCATACCTGGCACGGAGACACTGATTAAAGAATAGCTGTTATTTCCTTTCAGCTGGA
>NW_017731450.1:53408-55858 GCF_001890085.2 Hipposideros armiger | reverse complement strand
AATAGGTTTCCTTCAAAATTGCATTTTATTGGGGATTAGATACAGTATCCTACAGACCTAAATTATTCTCCTAATTAGTGACGGAGTTCAAGCTGAATCAAATAAAGCCTGGCCAAGTCTCTGTCTTTTGAAATAAGGTTCAGAAAACTTTCACAGTTTTGTGGGAGTCATCTCATCAAAGAGATCCTCACCCCCTCCCCCGCCAAAAAAAATGCCTCACAACCGATCTGAATATTTCAACAGAGTAAAGATGGAACATGATGACTATTGGGGAGAATCTTGTGAGTCTGAGTGAATTTACATCTTTTGGCTAATCTGAAAGTTTGTCCTTGCAAAGTCACCAGTGAAGATAGTGTCCCATTATTGCTGTGTGTACAGGAAGATCACATTAGGTGCAGGCATTGTCCCAGAGCCTCAGGACTAGGAGATTGCAGACCCAGAGGAGACGGTCTCTGAGAACTGCTTCCTTGCTGGGCAGTTACAATAATTCATTCAGGGAACACATACAGGGGCCTCAACAGGCCAAGTGGACTGTATTCACATATGTACTATTTTAAACAAATTCCACAGAATTCCCAGCATATTTTTTATCTTTTCTTTCATCCGTTTTTCGTGATACCAACTGCAAATTTGCCAGAAGTTGTACGAAGTTCAGTGTTGCCTGAGATAGATGACTGGCCCAACGGGTATTTCTGTTGTCATCCCGGAGGCGTGCATGCTAAGCTGTTTTCAGGGCATGCCCGCTGTCTGCAGGTCAGTACCGCCAGGATGTTGAGCCGGGAGACCCTGGCATATTTATAATCCCAGAGCTAGAGAACCTCCCACAATGATTTCTATTTCTCTGACTTTTCCATACCAAAGGTTTCTGAGGGGAAAATTTGATGATCGTATGTAAAAACGATACTCTCTTACCCAAAAATGGTTCTAATGTGAGTGTATATCTTGAACACTAGAAACTTCAAAAACGTAAACAAATATATTTTGTTTATTATCCTAAGTTTACTTTGGCTAGTTATGTTCTTGTTTTATGCCAATTTTGGAATACTCCATGGTTTAAACTTTGAACTGCAGCACACCTGTGTTTGTTTCAAATCGATACAATAGAAGCTTACTGGGCTGCACCACAGCTGGCGCTCCACCAGGCACTAGGGTAAGACAGACAGATGCTGGTCCCAGCCCCGAGAAAGCTTGTGGGCTAATGGCGGAGGCAGACTATACATAAACAGAGTCAGGAGTCGACTTAGGTCAGGACAAAGAACTAATGAAGTGGAGAGAAAGTTGACAAATTCTGATGTGGGGAAACGGAACTCAAGNGCTTACTGCTACTGGATTCGAAGGAGGTGTGTTTGTGGGTGAGGGCGGGTTCTGAAGGGAAGCATTTCCTATTTTCCTGGGATTCTGAATGTCAGGTTTGCATTCGCCGTTCTGTTGTTTATTGTGCTCTTTCCATTTTCTTTTTCCCCCCCTTTGTTTTGCTCCTTGGAGCAGCGCGGTTGAGAGTGGTGTCAATTTGAGGACTCCAGACTCCTGTCTTTATTGTAGCCTTGTAGAAAAGAGTCACAAGTTGTTGGTTTAGGAAGTTGTTACAGTGGCGAAAAACCACTGAAGGACAACACAACCCCTGTCCTTTCCCCTTCCTTAGTGACGGAAGTGCTAGTTCTAGTATGTTACAGTTAAAACACCACGTTTCCCAGCCTCTCTCTCAGCCTGGTGTGGCCGCATGGCTCAGCTCTGACCACTGGAGGAGAAATGTGCGTCTGTGTGACTTTGGGGAGCCCTCCTCTCCTTCCTCCATCCTGTCCCCATATATGAATGTGCCGCCTGGGCCACCAAGGTGTGGATGGAAGTCTTTGTTTGATTGGAATGGTTTCCTTAAAAGCTCTTGGAGAAACTGTGTTCATGTGACCTGACTTTGTGTTGAACATTGTCTAAAGGAGAATGGTCAACAGAGAGAATTCCAATAAATCCGTTAACAAAACCAACCTTGAAAACCGAGAAGTGGAAGATCTGGTCAGGCCGCTGTTGCCCTTGGACAAGCTTTGTCCCACACTGCCACCTGAAAACTGCAGGGTGTCTGTTTTCCTCTGTCCTGTCTGCGTTCCTGAGAGTTGATTTAAAAGATGAAATCTCCAAAACGTCTCTGCTAGGAAAGGCAGATTGTGGTCTTAAATGGCCAACTTTTGGTCGACTGGTGTGAAACATGAGGCTCCGAACACACATTCACCTAGCTGTCAGCAGCGCTCACCTGGTAATCTTATCTTACCTCTGTGCCAGACTGGATGCTTGCACATGTCATAAAATGGCCCAATTTCATCATTATAATCTCACCAAGGATCATTGACAAGGAAACTTTGACATGACCACATTGTCCATCTTAGAAGTGCTTCAGAGCAAAAAGGCAGGACAATCCCAGATATTTAATGATCTGTCTTTATAAGTTGTCATGAGAA
>NW_017731450.1:20046-48104 GCF_001890085.2 Hipposideros armiger | reverse complement strand
GCCACTCAGCAGGCCCTGGGGGACATCTCTAAGAGTGGGAAAACAAGCCCCTAGTTGGGGGGAATACGTTGGCTCTACATAGTTATCCAGAGACTCACATCTAGAATACTTAAAAACTCCTGTGTCTGAGGAGGAGCAAAGGGCTCTGCTGGCTAACCCGGAAAGCGCAACTGCAAAGCAGGAGCGGGTGCCAGAGACGTCGGGGCCATGCCATTGAGATCTTCATGGGTCTGAAAAGTTTGGCTTATTCTGAGTGAGATGGGAAACCAGTGGGTGGTTTTGAGCGTGGGGCGGGGGACGGGTGACCAGCTCTGACTTAAGTTTTAAGGATCAGTCACTGCGTTGGGGCAAGGACGGAAGAGGGCAGCCAGGTAGCCGCCATCGCAACAGCCAAACAAGATGAAGGCGCACTGGACCAGAGCCTGCGGTGGCGGGTTCTTGATGGAGTTTGAAAGACAGGACCTTCTAACAGATCGAATGAGCATTCTGAAAGAAATAGAGGATCAGTGTAACTTCTAGGGTTTTGGTCCGAGCAACTGGAAGAACAGAGCTGCCAGCAACCAAGATGGGGGATGATTTCAGGGGGCATGGGTCTGGGGCAGCACAGAAATTTGGGTTTGGATATGTTATATGAGAGAAAGAAATGGGGATACTGAACAGGCAGTCGGATAGATGCGCCTGGCATTCAAATGTCACACGTGGGCTGGTTCTATAAATCTGAGAGTAGTTGAGCTTTTGATTGGTATTTAGAACTTTTAGAGTGGCTGATACCCCTAAGGCATATGGATAGCTACAGAGGAAATCTAAGGACTATGTCTGGGCATTCAATAATTAAGAGATTAGGGAAACAAAGAGTAAGCTGAGCAGCCCAGTAAGGTGGCAGGGGAAACCCACTGCAATATTGTGAGTGTCCTGGAGACTAAATCAAAACCCACTACCGGAAGAGGAATGACCAACTGTATGCAGTGCCATGGGTCTGCCAGGAAGGGGGGGGGGAGAGAGAGAGAGAGAGAGAGAGAAGACCATATTCAGCATGGCTGTACACTTTTTGCCAGTATCGATTCGATGTGTGAGCATGGGGCAGAGTAGGGAGAGTTAGATTCACCCTGTTGTCATCTTGCCAAAGGAGGATGATGAAACAAGAGGGTGAGAGGGTTGAAGATGAGTGAATGCAAGGGGGTTACTGTAGTGAGTGATCATGTAATTTTAGATGGTGAGTAAGGGAGACAGGACACCAAAGGGCTGTGGCAGAGTGGAAAGATGATAGGATCTGTGGGTTGGTGGGAATGCTGGGATGGAAAGACTGTTGGTGTTGGAATACTGGAGGAAGAGAGCAACCGTCAATGAGTGGGACCCTTGACACTTCGTGTGAAGGCGTTGTGCCTGTTGGGAATAGCAGTTCTTGGGTATAACCATAGGCGTGGGTGGCTGGGGATGAGTGGACAGCAAGATTGTTGGGTGACAGGAGGCCAAGCAACTGATTGGCCAGGGTTTTGACGGCATAACCTTTAAAGCACTAACAATTAAGCCAAAGTTATTATAGGATAGAGTGGATCAGAAGCCCAAACCATGAGGGAATGAAGACCATGCAGTCAGTAACCCAGCTATGAATTTGGTCCTGTTCCTTAAATCTGCTTTGCTTTCTGTCTCACCTACTTCAGTACTTGGTGACCTCTCCATCCCAGGGTCCTGTATGTGACTGCCTTCTAACTGGATTTGGTCTCAGGCATCCAGACATCCCTTCCCAAATCCACTCTTCAGGTAGCCATCAGAGTAGTTAATGTAAAATACAGATCTGATCTTATTACCCTACTGTTGACAGCCCTTTCATTACTCCCCATCACCTGTAGGGAATGTCTAACTTCTTCAGCCTGGAATTCAAGTTCTTCCATGACCTACAGACTTCCTACCTTCTCGTCTTCCACTCTTGGCCGATACAGTTCAGCAGTGGAAAACTATAATTCTAGTGTGTTTCTGCTTGTATTGGGCTGTCGGAAAAGTCATGACGTATTTTTTCTATGTTTTTCGTTGCAAAAATGCGTCATGACTTTTCCAACAACCCAGTAGTAGCTCTCTGTCACGTGACTCTGCCTTCCCTCAGGTGGGCCCGCATGTCCTCCCCCATCACGGCACCTAATTCTTTGTCTAGCAACATTCAACTCATCATTTAAGTCTCCACTCAAGAATCTCACATTTTCCAAGGCTCTCAAAACGTCAACGGTGGACACATTACACTGTAGGCTTAATTTTTCTAAACATGCCAGCAGTTCATGAATATTTGTGGAATGGAGGTCTAATGGAATAATTGTTCCTTTTTTTTTTTTTACACTCTGGGGCATTTAGATCTTATAGCAAATAAGACCTTTAAGCCACATTTCACTTCTGCGTTTTACATATATGTGTTTTATATTTGAAAGCAATGGAAAAGGATGTAAGATTAAAATAGCATTTATATACTCTCCTTTGTCTGGATGGAACAAGCCAAGCATGCAAGTCCTGAGAGTTTAAACAGGCAACCTGGTCCAGGGCTACTAAGTATCCACCGGGTCACAAACTGTTGTCAGGTCTGAACCGTGTGATTCCTGTCTGCTGTGGGATAAGGAGTTTGCACTAGAATGAGAATCAAACTCGTGCAAAGCACACTGCTTAGTTCAGCTGAAAGGGTTTTTGTAAACAGACTGTCTTGCAATTCTTCAGTCCTCCATGTGTTGAGTTACACCAGGGCACAAACTCCTTACCTTGGCATTTTGAATGGCATCGGCCATGTCTTTTATATCATCAGTGGGGAGACTGAGGCATCGTGCGAGTAAAGTGACTTGTGTAAGTCCCGTAGAGATTTACTACTTAAATCTGAGACTCCTGGCTCCTGCAAACCCATGCTTTCTATGACCCCATGCTTGCCCCTAGAACTATTTTTCAGATCCATCTTTGGTTTTAATCATTTGACATTCAGCTTTATTTAAAAAAAAATTAAGTTCATTCCTACTCCATGGTATTCTTCAGGTTTATCTTTCTCAGGTTTTTTTTTTTTTTCCCTTCCTGGTAGAGAAGAATCAGCATGTGTTGTAGTATTATTATTTAAATGTTTATAGTCTGCCATTTTCTGCACACCAAGTCCCCAGCAGCGCCGAGTCAGACGGCCCCACACAGGTATCGTCTGCTCCATCTGGTCCTCGCCTTGCTGCCGGCAGGCCCCTGTATGGTGCGGCAGCTGAAAGCCCATCTGGTCTCAGGTGTAGCCCCAGGTAGAGCATATTGCGGCTCGCCAGTCTGCAGGCCTGGAGGCATGGCTAGCTGCCGGGAGGCACACATCTGAGCCCAGCGGCCACCGCTGTGCCAGCATCAGAGGGCAGACGGTGTTCTTGGCCTCCAGGACGGGCTGGTCTTCCAGGACCAGTCGGGGACCACGGAGCCACACTGAATTGCAAATGTCAGTGCTGAAACCACATCCAGAAAACTTACTCTTTCCTTCACCTGCTCTCGGCTCTACTGAGTCAGGTGAAGAATTCTGAACTGGCGTGGTGACAGGGAAGTAGAGGTGACGGGAAAATGATGTGCCTGGATCCCAAAGTGGCCTGTTGTGAGTTTAGCCTTTTCTCAAATCTGGCATGTAGGTGTTTGTTCTTTGTTTCATTTCCATGGAGAGAGTATTCCTAAAGGAAATCTGCATTGGAATTTACAGTTCTTTTCCTTATTTTAGTCTGGACTTAAACAATTAAAGTGTACACATGCGTTGTACTCATGAATCTTGGAGAAATAAGAATGCCATCTGAAATGTTTAAATTTTTGATCAATGGCAGAGAAAGATATAAAAAAAGATGCGGTGATTTTCAGTGGGAGGTGCATCCTGCCTTCTCAGGAGCCCTCCGATTCTCCCACGGCTCATCTTCATCAGAGATGTCACCTGTGGACCTCTGTTCAATGGCATTTCTTACTGGGGTGTTAAAAGGCCTTACTCAGTATCAGACTTTACCACTCCATAGAAACCTCTGAATTTTTAAAAGTAAATTAAAAAAGTCATCCATAAGACCCGAGGACAACTTTATGATGAAGCTTCCAAGGGGACTCAAGGAATTGCATTAATTTTTGGTGTGAAATTGGCTAGTCATTTTAAGAATGCTTTAGAATTTAGTTGAATCCCCAAGGCAAAGAAAATATTAATGCACACCTGTTTGTGAGCTCTGAAAAATGGACAAATCAAAGGACTTTAGAGGGCCCTCATTTTTATGTCTGTATGAAAAACATACTGAAGAGCATATTTTATTTCCCAGCATCCATAAATTTCTGCAGTTTCATGGAGACAAACCCATTTGCTCTATGAAACTGCACCCATCCAGACTTGACCAATAGCCAAAAGCCAGGTGTGTTGACAGGATCTTTTGATTTGCTTTCCTTTCACTTCCTATGCCTGAATGGACAGACAAACTGTGGATTGAATCACCCAAATATTTAGTGGAGACATAATGGGAGGGTTGAACTGACGAGCAAGGATCAGAGATGGAAAGTTGAAAACATTTTACTAGGAATGTACACTATTGGAAGGGAGGAAGAAATCTTTAAGTCTGTAAATGGTGTGTATTATGAAAGGTCATAGAAGTGTATAGTCAGAAACAAAGCAAAACATAATAGCGACAATGATATGAGAAAGAGTAGCCGCTATTTTTTAATAATTATCCCTCAATTTATAGATGGGAGACAGGCTCAGAGTAGATACTTGATGTGCTTGAGACCACACAGCCAGCAAGCAGGGGACAAGGATGTGAAGCCAAGTCAGTCTGTAAAACCTGAGGTCACCACACACATGCACATGCGTGCGCACACACAGACGCACGCGCGCGCACACACACACACACACACGAACTGCCTCCCCACCAGAGGAAGACAAAGCTAACCATCAATGTCATGAAGAGAAGGGTCCTTAGAGTCCATCAGCTTATTCAAATGAATGTTGGGCCCTAGAGGTCACTGGTTGGATACGAGCTAGCCACAGAGGGTAAAGTCTTCACAGAAAATTAAAGTAGAACTAAGAAAAAAATGTATAAATTGGGCTTGAAACTGGTTTTTAAAATGAATATCCTGCAACTAAATAAAATTTAAAAATATTTGATGTGGCTGGGCCTCTCCGGTCACTCTGCCCATAACAGGTACGAGGTTTGTGGGCATCAGAGTGGGCAGTGCCCATCCTGGGATCAGCAGCCGGAGGCTTCGGGTTGCAGAGGTGGACGCAGCGCATTCTGTAAGCGGGCGTGTTCCCAGGGTCAGAGTGAACGTTCCAGGCAAGGGGTGAAACTCTGGGCTCCAGGTCACAGAGCAGCCCCTTGTGGTCGCTGCTCAGCAGCCCTCAGCTGCCCTGGGAGCCGACGCATCTGAATTCCTCCATTTCTTTGTGTCTGTGACTCTCCTTCAGTCTCCATCCTGGAATCTGGGGAAGGACGACTCCTGCACAGGTGGCCCTTCATGTCCCCTCTGGGGCCCATCCACAGCCAGCCTGGGTGGCGCAAACACAGCGAGACGCTGTCTTCTCTGCTGGCCCTGCAGGCTGCTGAGGAGAGGTGGGGCCTAGTGATGCCCACAGACAGGGCACAAGCAGGGGGTTCAGCCAAAGTGGGAAACGTGAACACCAGGAGGGACCTGAATGTGAATGGCGGGCTGGGCTGGTCACGGCCGGCCAGTGTGGGTTCATCAGCGGTGACAAACGCCCCACTCTGGTGGGGACGTGGACAGTGGGGGCGCTGAACATGTGGAGAGCCTCTCTGTACTTCTGCCCAACTTGACTGTGAAACTAAAACCACTCTAAAATAATTGTCTTAAAAAAACCCCAGGGGTAATTGTATAATCATGGTATTTGAATCTATGGCCAGAAAGAACTGTGTTAAACAGTAAGTTCTGTAGTTTTGCTGATATTACTGAGATTAAAAGGGAGTTAAGGTGATTTAAAAGAAAGAAAAAAAATAAGGTTAAATAAAAGAATAGAATCCTGTGTAAGGGGTTTTCTAATGTAAAAGGGATACTGAGGACATCGGAGCCATGATCTTCGAGAAGCTATTTCAGAATGGTCTAGACAACTCAGTTTGAACGTCAACTTGCCAGCCTGGTAGGGTGGGTATTCAGCTTTTTCTTACGTTCGAAAGATATGACAATGTTATACCAGACCATCCCAGGCGGTGAGCACATTCAAATAAGAAACTTCTTTTTTTGCCTGTGAGTTATTTGCCTGTGAGATGGGTATTATTAAGCCCGTGGGCCGTAGTGCAGTTAAGACGCTTTACGTCATTGCTTTTCTTTGCTTCTCCCCATTCAGCAGCGGAGAATGTCCAGATTTCGAGTCCTTCCACCAACCAGTTATCTGGGAACTTTCACTGTGTCCCTACCGTGGGCAACCTTTGGTGACAGGAACTTTAGTCTCCCATTTTATTAAGGGCCTAATTCTGGGGTCTTTTTCCCTCTGGGCCCTTAGCCACATATCTCCCCCATCTTCTCATACTTCCCCATATATCGCTACCTGCCACGTGAGCCTTCCTTACCCAGAATCAGGCGTGCTAGTCTCAATATGTGTAGTGCAGCCCACTCTTCTACTAAAATGTTCTTTACAATACCAAAATAATAATAATAATAATAATAATAATAATAATAATAATAATAATAAATAACAATATCTGCTTTCCAAGGAGCATGTGTTTTGGAAACCTATCTGAAAATGCATTTTCCTTTGTGCTTCTGCTGCCTGTGTTTACACTGTGGATGTTGTAGACCACTCATTGCGAGGTGTTGTTACATAAAACGGTGTTTGGGGACACCCTTCACTCAGGAGGTTCTCCTCATGACCCAGTTGCACTATAATTCCCCATCGTCACCGAGTCCTGCCCTGCCCGAGGCTTCACTGGCTTACATGTGCTCTGAGTGGCAGAGAACCTGGTTGTCTGCAGAGCTGTGAGCTGCTATTTTGCCCTTCCAGCAAAAGGACTGGCTTGCTAACAATGTTATCAGAAGTTTGCAGTTTGCAGGCAGGGAGGGTGGCCGGGGTCCTACCTGGAGGGCGTGGAGAGAAGTGGCTCTAGCCTGGGGTTCCGGCTTGTCAGCGCTCGCTTGTCAGCACTGGACACCTGATAAGGTTTGCTTCTGTGCGAGTCCTCAGTGAGGGGAAATGCCAGAGTAGTGACTGGTTATGAAGAGAGAATTCTGGAATAGGAGCAAAAAGGAGAAAGAGAGGAGAAGCTTCTAGGGAAAGTAAGACCTGAAGAAAGGGGCACGCAGGTGGTCAGTCTTCTTGGAAATCGGGCAAGGCTCAGGAGTAGGAATTTCTTCTTTCAAGGGGAGAAGCAGCGTTTCCTTCATGAACAGAGGAGTGACGTTACAGAGGACCTCCTGCTTCTGCCTTTCCCGACTTCTCCTCCAACGTCCAACTTAATTATGTAACCTGCTCCAATTCTTGGGTCAAATAGTGAGAAGTCCCTCTCATGTATTCACCCCAAGCCAGGACTGCTCCTCTGGGAAGGCTCTTCTGTCACTCAGAGCACATTCGTTTCTGACACCTGGTTTGGGCCACTCGCACTGCTGTTGATCTTGGACTCCAAGTCAGAGCAGGTACAGCTGTGCACAGAGTAGGTGCTCAGAAAGTGCCCACTTGATTCTATCATGGGTATTTTGAACGCAAGTGATGGAAGAGCTCTTGGAGATACTGTTTCAAGATCCCCCCGTGAACTTGAGAGGACCAAAGATAATGAGTCTGGAGCCTGTGCGTGAGATGCATTTCAAATAGGGAAATACAGAAATGCAATGAGCAGTTTATAAACGTCCCAAATGCAATAATAAAGGCGACCTAAAAGTCCTTGCACAAGAACCAGATGGAATGATGGAGGCAAAGGAACGTGCATTCGTGTGTCAAACAGTCTCTTCAAAACAGAGCCAATGTTAACAATCTGATGCGAGGAATTTAAGAACAATATACTAAGCAATGACTCTTGACATGAGATACAGGTTTCTTTTTCTATTTATAACTATGGCAAGCTCTTCTTTAAGACCTCCTGCAGGGGTTGGAAACAGATGCTCGAGTAATAGATATACTTGTATCTTTTACTGGATTATGAGCTCCCGGTCAGGAGTTTTGTTGCCCACCTTTGCATAACTCCCCCAGTGGCCAGCTGTCCCCGCCACACACTCGGGGCGCGTACACATGGGCACACATGCACCCTTGCCTGGAATGTGCCTAGTACAACATGTGTGCTCAGTAAATGTTTAAATGGAAGGAATCACTCAGTCACTTAACAGATATTATTGAGAAGTTTCTCCGGGACAGTACTTTGTTGGTGTTTCACATTAAAATGAGATGTTTGCCCTCCAGAGCTTCATAACCTAGGGCATGAGGATGCCTTTCCTGTTCGTAAATTTCAGTGAAGTGCAATAGTTAAATAGCATGAGGGCTTCCCCAAGGGAGAGTTGGCTAATCTACCCAGAAAGACCAGAGAATCCACACAGATGAAGCACCCCAGCTAAATTTGAATTCCTAGAAGTCACGTATTTCCAGGTAGACCAGGGGGTCAGTGTCACCCAATGTGGAGGGACCAGCGTGAGGCATATCATGGGTACGGAATATAAGACCCACTCCACTGTCCTAATGCCTGATGGCTTCTGCTCTGCATTGCCCTCAACTCCGGAATGTCAGGGACCATGGAGCCCCACTAGTCCCCGTTGCCCAGAACTTAGAACACGCCTGCAGACAGCTCAGTGAATGCTAGCTGGAATGTGCAGCAATGCATGAATGGCCCTAAAGAGACTGTCCAATCATCTGCATAACTCTTGTTACCTCACTTTAAATACCTGGCATTAAACCCAATCTCCCAACGTATGACTTATTATTTACAGTTGGGTCTAAAAATTAAAAAATTGTGCTTAAGTTACTCAAATTTTCAGGAGAGGAACAGATGGTGATTTGACATAGTGATGGGAGGAAATTAATGGGAAAGAAGACAATGGCAACAAAAACCAGCTTTCCCTGTGGGTATAAATCTGGGTGACATCATCAGAGGGACTGGCTCCACTGTGGACCCACCCTCTCCCTGCGATCAACCCCCAAGCTGTAGCCAAGGACTCTGTGGCACTCAGTGACATTCACGCCACCTGGCAAAGAGACTGTGACAAGCAGGCCTATTTTTAAGTGGCAGTTGAATTGAATTCATGTCAAGACAAGAAAAGGGTTGGGGGTGGTGAGAGAATGAAAGAGAGAGAAGCTTTCGAGGGGGCCCTGCAGTGAAGAGCCCTATCAAAATGTCCTGGAGAGCCAGCTGTCCCTTGTTTGGAGAACCGACAGGGCAGGTGTGGAGGGGAATTCAGTGAGGACTTGTTGGAAGACTCAGCACTTTCTGTCCTTCATTGTCCAAGCCTTGCGCTCTGCACCGGTTTCTCTGAGGTAGGCAGGGTCAGATGGCTGGGGCATTCTGGAGGTCCCGAGATGTTGTGAGGCCTCAGGGATGCCCAGAGGCGACTCCGGGACCCTCAGCCCATGGCTACTTTCAAACATTGGATGAGGAAAGTCATTGCTCCACAACGCGTGTGTTTGCATGTTTGCAGGGGAAAGGGAGTGGAGAAGGCAGAGGGGAGGCCCCAGGGGAAACCGCTGAGCACAGCCCTTGTCCCCTTATCTTGGCTGAGCTCTGTGTAGGGATCGGACTAAGAGTTACATTTAAAGCCTTAACATTTCTCTAGTCTGGAGAAATTCCAAAAGTTCAGGGGAAGAAACAGTAAACAAAAATAACAGATAAAATTCAAATTTATTTTAACAGGTTTGAGAGATATACCAGAAAGAAAAAAATGCAACCCTGTCATAGACTTCACATTAGATAGCTTTGAATTTTTTTTCAAAAATAATCACAACAAGGAAACGGCAGAGCAGCAAGCAGAATGATAAGCCGGGGCATTCAGCAGTCTCCCTTCTGTGGCATCTCCCCAGGAGACACGTAGCTTCTTTGTGTGCGGACTGGAATGAGCTTCTGGAAGCCTCCCGGGAAAGCCTCAGTTTACAGGAGAGTGCAGAGGACAGAGGGGAGCCAAGGGGTTCCTCTTCTGGACACCAGGATGTCTTGGCTCCTACTTCTGGTTTCTGGAGTTTTTCTGAGTCTTAATTTGTGTCTTAGACTTAACTCCAGTCTTAGTTTGTGGGTTTAACAGGGGTGAAAATAGGCTAACCGGGTATGGCGGTTAATTTAACATGTCGGCGTCATCACTGGCTTAAGGGACGCTCAAAGCTGGCAAATGATTTCTGGGTGTGTCTGCGAGAGTGTCATCAGCTTGGCATGAGAAGCAGTAGACTGAGGAGAGACGTTCCTCCCTGATGTGGGTAGGTGTCATTCATCTGTTAGAAGACCTGAATAGAATAAAAAATAGAAGGAAGGGTGGATGGGACTCTGATTGACTCAGGACATCCGTCTCCTGCCCTTGGACATCTGCAGTCCTGGCTGCGGAGTCAGTCTCTTGCCTTTAGACTCAGACCAGGACTTACGCCATGGGCTCCCCTTGGGACTGAATTACGCCACTTCTCCTGGGTCTCCAGCCTGCAGAGGAAAGATCTTCAGCCTTCTCAGCCTCTGTGATTACATGAGCTTATTTCTATAATGAATCTTTTCTATGTATTCAGACCAATATATCCATAATATCTATTGGACCTATAATATCTGTTGCATCTCTATATCTCTCTCTCTATCCTATTGGTTCTGTTTCATGGTGGATAAAGCCAGGGTGGCTGCCACTTTCCTGACAAGGCCATGTCTCCTTTGACCCTCCCGAGCTGCCTATGTCCCTGGTTTCAATGATCTGTGACACGCCATATTCCTGTGTGAGAGACACAGGCTGGGCACACGGCCAGGGCACACAGTGATGCTCTCGGGAGGCCAACCACTCAGGCACCTTGAAGAGCCTGTCGGAAGACACAGATGGGGTGCTTCTCTCTTCCGCCAGGCTCTGCGAGGCGGCTGCAGCCTCCTGAGCCCAGAGGTGAGCACAGGGCTTTGGTTTTTCTGGATTTGGTTTCCTTGTTCTCTCCTCGGGCGGGCATCAGGTGTCTTGCTGTTATCCCTGCAGACCACACATCTCCTCGAGTCTCCTTGTTCCACACAGGGCTTTCGAAATGCTGACCACGTCTGTGTGCAGGGCGGTGCACACTACACAGCCACGCTGTGACAACTGACCTCCCTGTAATCACCGGGCAGTGACACAGGGCAAGCAGGCAAGTGTTTGGAGAGGTCCCCAACAGCCGTTGCATTTGGGAGTGTCCTGTGGGCCCCCCAGTGTCATTCTGCCCCCTCTCTCAGACGGATGGGGAAAAGGGAAGGCAAACCCTGACCCCCTCGGGTAACACGCAGCATGCTGTCTTTGCAGAAGGCTTGTTCTAAAATGTATAGTTCCAGCATTTTGTGCTCCATTATGTTATTGGTATTTCGGCAACTTTAGACTTCACAGACATTCTGAGACATGACAACCAATCCCCTTTCTCTTCGTCTCTCTCTGTCTGCAGTGACTTGACAGGTCACCTTGGTCATGTCAGACCCACGCACATTTTGTACAGCGCTTACATGTGGGTTTTCATGAATTGGGCTGACAGTGGGGAGGGCCTGCCTTTCATTGCAGTGATGCATGGGACTCAGAGGCACACTCTAACATCATTTGTTAAATGATCACTTGATTGAAATTTCAGGTCATCTGCTGGGAGCCCTGTGTCTTGATGATGGTAGTGGGCAGATTGGATTAAGGGGTCGTCAGCTGTGCCTCTAAGTCTTGACTCATCTCACAGGGGCCCCATTTCCTGAGTGATATAAAACTCCAGCCAGATAACTGGCACCGGTGTCCATAGACTTCCTCTTCTTACATTTATGACTGTCGTTCAGAGAAAATGCGATACTATCTCAAGGTTCCCTCCAGGTGTTTCCATTTCTTTCCAGCTCCCCTCGATAGGAAGGAGCATGGGGGGCCAGGAGGCTGGGGTCAGGCGCCAGCACACTGTGAGAGGGCGGCTTGTCATTTCTCTGGATTTGTTTCCTCCTCTGTGATGGGGGGACTTGTATGAGGCATTCTCTAAGACCCGCCCCCTGGCTTGCAGAGCCGACATCAGTGTTCTAGTTCAGAGGGGAAACATGGGGGCCAGGCCCCCACTGTGCCTTCTCACAGCTCAGGGGGTTGTTTACATTACTCAGGGAAAAGGGCCCTAAGAGATCGCTCAAGACTGAATTCTCACCTCCTTAACTTTTGCATTTAGGATAAACCTAAATGTACACGTACCATGATTATGAAGGCATCTCATTATTGTTGTTATTGATTTTTTAAGTGTGTTCACTACTCAGCTTCTAAATCCATTACAAAGAACAAATACGCATTTAAATATTTATTATTATCCGAGATTGTGGTCGTACACTTCCTTTTCCTCCCACTTCCATCTGCTCCGTGATTGACTGAGCAGATGGGTGTCGCACCCAGTTCTAAAAGCCAGAATACGAGGCTCTGTGTTTTTACGAAGGGGAGCTCTGTAGCACAGGCAGAGAAAGTATACTGTTATATCATCTCTTCTCTTAGGCCTTTCCTTGTACATGAGCAGGGATTCTGCAGTGCTTTTGAACGCCACAACTCTAATATGTCAAGAATACAGCAAAGAGGGCCGGCCGAGTGGCGCGATGGTTAAGAGCTGGCTTGGGACGCCAGAGGGCCCCGGTTCGGATCCCACATATGAGGGCCAGTGACACTGCCCTCCACAGCTAAGATGCTGAACAACAGCTCGACCTGGAGCTGGGTTGCTGTGAGTCGCCAGCAACGGCGTAGGCTGCAGCCCCTGCTGCAGTGGGTTGCCATGGGCTACCGTGTGTAGCCAGCAGCCAGCATGAGCGGCCAGCAGCCGCAGTGAGCGGCCGTCCAGAAGCCGGCGACTGATCTGCCTCGCCCGGGAAGAGCGCCAATGATGGTGCCAACTTGGGCCAGTGAAGCAACGTCCTCCACAACTAGACTGAAGAACAAAAAACAACAGCAACTTGTCTGTTCCCCTTCCCCCAATTCCCCAGCACTGTTCCCATCCCCCAATTCCCCAATAAAAATCTTTCAAAAAAAAAAAAAGAAATACAATATTGTATACCAACTATACTTAAATAAAAAAATAAGTAAAAGATGAAAAATGGGAAAATGCATGAAGGGATATTTCAACATATATTCTAATCGCACACATACTTTGGCTGGACGTTATTTCTAGCCAGTGGCCCATACCCCGTTACTCAGAGCAATCCTAGCACTGCCTCCTCTTCTGCTTTGCAATCACCAGATGATCCTTGTCTGGAAACACTGCGTCTGCCTCCACGTTGTCCTTGGCTGCTCGTGCCAAAGTAGCACGGCCAGGTGTCTTTGTCCTCAGGCAGCTGCCCTTCGCAGCTGGTGAATATCAGTCCTGTCGGATTTTCCATCCACCCATGTTCCTGGATACCGGTCAGGCTGAAGCCCAGGATTTGCACTTGTGCTGACCAGGAGGCGTGAACCAAGCAAAGGAAGGTCCACAAACGTCAGGACAGAGGCAAATGGGACTTTCTTTTCACAGGTAAGCAAAGCACCTCCTTTGGAGGCTGTGCCAGAGGTACACAAACGAACTTTGGAAAAAAGTCATTGTAATGTGGGGAGTGGGGGTGGGTAGGGAAGGCCCCTAGGAAGAAGCGGCCACGGAGCAAGCCCACAAAGGTTGGTAGGGTTTCATCAGGTGGCGTGGAGGGGAGTGTGTTCCAAGGGCTTTACATAATGGCTCTTCGGAGATGAAGCATTCTTCCTGAACTCACATTTGTACATTGAAATGACCTAGAGAAAAACACCACTCAATCTTGTCAATTCAGCGGAAAACAACCACCGCAACTGAACCAATAGCTTGGCAAGAAGAAGAAAAAATCACCAGCTGATTCACCAGACTTTGTGCCGTGTTTCAAGTAATTGCATTAATATTGTGCACATTCAGGCATAGTGTACCTCACAAGGGCTATTGTTTCAGGAGCAGGAGACTGACTTCCCTTTGCAGAAATAAAACAAACGGGTTTGTGTTTGTGTGGGTTACTACAAAGAAGCCATTCAATGTAGAGAAATTGCCATTCAGAGACGGAATAGGGCTGATTTCTAACTGTGGTCAGTGGAGTGGGTGGAAAAGCGTCACGATTGTCTCCGCCAGCAGGGCACGTGTTGGAGGGTCAGTGGTGCCGCTGTTTACCTGGACTGATGCTGAAAGCCCCACACCGTTCAGGCTCTTAGTCCGTCCAACTGAGCAAAACGTTCAGCATGAACTTTTAAATACAATGACACCTCATGGGTCCAATCAGCCGAAATTTGCGGTGGGAAGCCGGCAGCGGGGAGTGCTCGGAAGGCCTGCAGTGATTAAATGCTGCCAGGAGGCCACGATTTCTTGGGGAATGTGAAGCCAGCCAACTTGGCAATTGACAGTCAGCTATGATGGGATATTTTTTTTGTGTTACATAATTATACCTGGATCATTTGGACGGAGGAATCAAAGTTAAGGCTTGAAACTGTGATGTTCCCAGTGACAAACTGGGTCTCTTAAAAATAGTGTTTCTAAATTAATGATTCTAATCCACATAACTGTAATCATTGCGGTATAATAGATGCCCTATTCTAGAATGCTTTACAGGTAGAATGATAAACAGAAAGTGTAATATAATTTACTGATGTGGTTGAAAAGAGGCCTTCTCGTTTCTATCATGCCCGTGGTCCTTAAACCAGAAATTACACACATGCACACACACACGCACGCACACACTCATTCTTGATGTGCTATTGTCCTTGCTTTACCTGGGAGACTGAGGTACACGAGTGATCTTAGTGCCCCCTTCCTGGCAATATTTCTAGGAAGGAAAGCTGGCTGGAACTCTAGAACCAACATTTATGAAGCATCCACGATGAGAAGAAGGATTCAGAAAGAAAGAAATCTTTCCAGGGTTGTCACAGTGCGGAGGGGACAGCCACGCTCACACCTTGTGAGTCAAGTGTGGTGGCTGCCATGGCCGAGTTATAGCTGGGGCTCTGGGCGCTCACAGTAGGAGCAGTTGCACCTGACAGGTCTCTATGAGACATGACGCTCGTGCTGATCCCTGTGCTCCTGCTTCTCCATTTGTTGAATCCACAGGTAAAGTTTGTAGCCAATAAACGATGGTTACATGAATAAATACGTACGAAGCAGCCGTGTGACTTTCACTGCTCTGCAACTGCTGGTTGTTGGTATGATGAGTGGTGGCATGCCTGAGGCTGCAGGGAGTGCATCTCAATTTACTCTGCCTACTTTCACCCTTGAACTTGACGCTTGCTCCTGCGACCTGGTTCGCGCCTCTGCTCCTGTCCTCCCTATGTTGTTATCTTTCCATTGGGCCTAGATATAGTCACCCATTCTCCTCCAAGTTACCTGCTCCTGGCTTGACCCGCCTTCACCTAAGCTGTGCTGTGAGTCCCCCCACTGCCACTTCATGCCAGAGGTCCCAGGTAAAGAAGACAGAGAATGTAACCCAGTTACGAAGAGCCAGCAGCTTCCTTTTATTTATTAGTTGTGAATTCAGTGTTATCGTGATAAAGATAGTTTCATGTTTTGCAGAGTGCTTTTGATCCCCCTGTAATCTGTAGCCTGGGCTTACCTGGACTTGTTATTTCTACTTCAAAACTTAAGAAAACCCAAGATTTACAAAATCAGTAGAACAGCAGCAAATAGGATCTGGGTTTTCTGATTTCCAGTCCAGGTTCTTTTCTCCTGGTCTCATAACAGGAGCTTGTTCACCCGGAGAGAAGCCGGGAAAGCGGGGGGTCAGGGGCTCACTCCAGGCCCCCTGAGAGCAGACCAAATGTCACTCATTTTCCCAAGACCAGCCGAGCTCCAGTTGTACCTTTGTGAGGAGATTAGGGTTTTACTTCAGAGAACCAAATAAAGAGACGCAGAGGGTGATTTTGACGTTTTTGCGTATGTGCTAGGAGGGCTTGGACATCTGTGACCTCAATAATTGGAAGGTTTCGCCATGCTGTGACGGGGTGGGGCCAGCAGGCAGCCCCTGTCAGATACCATGTCAGATTGATAAATGCATTACTTGGTGCTCTGTCAAAATGCTCATGTTCACTGGGCGTGATCTCTCACACGCATGGAACCCGGGCTACACCATCTGCTCACTCTGGAAATGTCATCTGAAGCCCACACCCTCTGCCCAAGCCTGGCCTGCGACGTGCCCCAGCTCGGAGAGGGCGCCTGTGTTCGCAGAGATGCCAGGCTCCGATCCTGTGTGCACAAGCCTTGGGCCGCCTGGGGACCGGGGGCATTGCTTGTCCCCTCGCGGCCCTGGCTTCTGATGAATCACCAGTGCTGGCCCTGCCATTCGTTCAGGGACCGCTCCAGTCTCAGCTGAGTGCTAATGTTTTTATAATGTGTCATTGCTGTGACAGATTGGGATCAGAAAGCAGGCTGTTCAGTGTCCTTTGTTTTTCTTCAAACACGGTCCTCTTAGAAATTGTCACTCTCATCACACCAGGGCCAGCTTTTGCATGGCAGAGCCAACTGTGACCATGGTCCCCGCCGGTCTTCCATCATGCCGCCCCTGCAGGGTGGCAGCTGCAGGGGTCCCCAGCACGGTGTCAGGAGGAGGTTGGGACCAGGCCCTTGATTAATGTTCAGTTCCTTCTAGCACTCTGTCTTTGTGTCAAAGAAGCACCAGGGCATTTCAGGGGAGACGGGCGGATTCCTAGGCCAGAAGTAGTCTGACCAGGGCAAAGGGCTCTGGAAACCTCCAGACTTGCTCCCCTGCCAGCTCTGCCACTTGCTTCTGGGCCTCTCTATGCACGTCACCAAGTCTGTGGGCCTGGGTATTTTCCTCAGTGAAGAAGGGTTGCTTTTGATGTGTGGAGTAATGGATCCATTATGAACTTCTCTTTCCTGACGCTGGGCTCCTCTTAATTAATGCTGGTTTCCTTGATATTCAGATTCCTTCACAGCAGACAGTTTGGGTGTACTAGCCGCTATAAATTAAGTTAGGAGGGCCAAGGGCCACCCACATTTATCACAAGCATGTAATTGACCCGGCGACCATGTTTTTCTAAGCTTCAGATCACAAACTTAGACAATTATTATGATATTTTGGTCATTATGGGAAGAGTAGAGTACAATGATACCTGTGGGGACAATAGGAAAGTGCAATTTACTGAGAAGATTGAAGACCCGAAAGCCTCTTCTTAGAGGCCACCACCCTCTGCACCGACGGGGGGGATCCTAGTTCTAGAGTTCCTGGCTGACGGTCCTTGGGGCCCAAACCTTCCAGTGGCAGGCAACCTGCTACCTCATCTTCTCGCTGAAACACCTGTGAGCCACTCAGAGCATGTGATGGTTCCTTGTCGGTGTTGGCACACTTATTCTGTGAAGGGCCGTGTGGTAAATATTTTCAGCATTCAGGGCCATCCAGTCTCTGTCACAACCACTTTCTCTTGTTGCTGTCCCCTGAAAGCAGCACAGATGACACACAGGCATACCTCATTTTGTGGCACTTCACTTTGCTGTGCGCCACGGTTAATTGGTGTGTGTTTTTTTTTTCCCTCACAAATTGAAGGTTTGCAGCAACCCTGCATTAATTAAGCAAGTCTGTCGGCGCCATCTTTCCAATAGCATTTGCTCACTTCATGTCTCTGTGTCACACTTTGGCAATTCTCACAATATTTCAAACAACTTCATTGTTATTATACTTGTTATGGTGGTCTGTGATCAGTGATCATTTTTTTTTTAAAGATTTTTATTGGGGAATTGGGGGATGGGAACAGTGCTGGGGAATTGGGGGAAGGGGAACAAACAAGTTGCTGTTGTTTTTGTTCTTCAGTCTAGTTGTGGAGGACGTTGCTTCACTGGCCCAAGTTGGCACCATCATTGCGCTCTTCCCGGGCGAGGCAGATCAGTCGCCGGCTTCTGGACGGCTGCTCACAGCGGCTGCTGGCCGCTCACGCTGGCTGCTGGCTACACACGGTAGCCCATGGCTACACACGGTAGCCCATGGCAACCCATTGCCACAGGGGCTGCAGCCTACGCCGTAGCCGGCGACTCACGGCAACCCAGCTCCAGGTTGAGCTGTTGTTCAGCATCTTAGCTGTAGAGGGCAGTGTCACTGGCCCTCATATGTGGGATCCGAACCGGGGCCCTCTGGCGTCCCAAGCCAGCTCTCAACCAACGCGCCACTCGGCCGGCCCTGTTCAGTGGTCTTTGATGTTACTATTGTAGTTGTTTTGGGGCAGCATGAACTGCATCGATGTTAGAGGGCGAACTAAACCAATGAAAGCTGTGCGTGTCCGGCTGCTCCACTGACCCGCCGCTCGCCTGTCTGTCTGCCTCTCCTCGGGGCTCCCCATCCCCTGCGACACAGCAGTATTGAAATTAAGCCGGTTAACAATCCAACAATGGCTTCTAAGTGTTCAAGTGAAAGGAAGAGTCACTCAATCGATGCAGCAAGATTCATTGTTATCTTATTTCAAGAAATTGCCACAGCTCCCCTGCCTTCAGCAACCAGCACCCTGATCAGTCAGCAGCCATCATGGAGGTAAAACCCTCCAGCGGCAAAAACATCACGACTCGCTGAAGGCTCAGGTGATGGTTAGCATTTTTTGGCAATAAAGTATTTTTTAAGTTACGGTATTACTTTTTGTAGACATAATATTGGGTCGTCGGGAAAGTCAGGATGTGTTTTTTATGTTTTTCAATGCAAAAATGCGTCATGACTTTCCTGACCCAATAGTATTGCACACTCAGTACGCTACAGTATTGTGTAAACATCACTGTTATATATGCACTGGGAAATAAAAATTTTGTGTGGCTTGCTTTATTGTGGTGGTCTGGAACCAAGCCTTCAATAAAGAAACTTTCCTGTGATTACAAAGATTAAGATTGAAGCTGTCACTTCAGGTTAAGCATTTATCACTTAAAAACTTCATATTCTATACTACACATTACAAATTATAAGCCCAAATGGACCCCTAGCATCAAGTCTAGGACACAGTAGGCTCTTAAAATATATTTATCAAATGAATGAATAAATACAAGAAGGAATGCTTTTTTCTTTTTTTTTGTAAATTGAGTCATACTGTCCAATTCCTTAGTGCAATAAATTGTGCCATATTTTATCATCCACTATTTCGGTATTATTGGTGTCAGCTAAGAAAACCAAATAAACCAAACAAAACCCTTTATACTGTAGTTGGAATCAGGAGAGACTTGGGAACCACATGAGAACACATGTATAAAAGGCTTATTGAAATGGAAACTATTTTTTATCATTTCTCTTCTGATTTTTACCCATGTGTCAGGTAATTAATGTTCTCTAAACAGCCTTCCAGGTGCCTCCAGAAACACACTATTTAAAGGGACCTCACAGTGAATTCTTTTGTGGAAGGAAGAAAGAAATCTCCCTCCTTCCCTCCATATTGTGTGTGTGTGTGTGTGTGTGTGTGTGTGTATTTAAATCCCTAACCCTTTCTTCTTTTTCTCGATTCAACATACTTGTGTACCCAAAGCAATGTGCTAAGCTTAGGATACTGAGATGAAAAGTCAAGGTCTCCACCCCCAGAAGCCTGTACAGATAGAGCAAAGAAAGCATAAGCGCATATCTCAGATTTTTGCATAGTGGCATTTCTCAGGGCAGAGCCAGGGGCCCAGCCTTGTCTTTGCGCTCTTCACGAACCCCCTTTCTGGCTCACGCATTTTTTGTTTCTGGCTCGGAGCCGATGTATGTCTGTGTGTGTGTTTTACAGTGCAGTGAGCTACATAGTGAAGTTCTTTTTCTCTGCAGATTTTGTAGGTGTAACATCTCAGCCCACACAGCCCACCTGCTCCAATCTTGGTTTCATTTTTAACAACTGGTGTTTTTAACAGTGGTGCTGACTCTGGAGTAGTTACTGAAGCATGAGGCAACCAGATAGAGCTGAGTTAATGGCCTGTTGTGGGGGATTTGGCGCCAGCTGTCCGAGGGATGGCGGCCAGGCCCATGCCCTGTCGGAAGAAGGAAAGGGCACGGGTCCCAGCACGGCCACTAGTGGGGAGCAAAGTAAACACAGGAAAATGAGGGGCCATAGGGGTGTTTACAAAAGGTATAATGAAATGAAAACCTTCTCAGCATGCAGGTGTGTGGTTAACATTTCAATTTTTCTTTTGCATCTTTTCATAGGAAATTTTAGTGTTGTTTTTTTTCCCTAAGTAGTAGTGACCTTACAGGACACTGACACATTCCCTGGCTTCCATGGAACCCCTCTAAGGGACAATCTGGGTGACTCTGAGGGCCAAGAAGGGCTCTCTTAAGTCTGACAGGTGGGAACACTATTTGATAATGTAGGATTTTACCACAGTTTGCTAATGCTTCTTTTAAACACTCTACAATCTATTTCTGGACCACACCAGAGAACAGGGAACTTTGATTTGTAGACAACATGATTCTGCTTTGCAGAATTATTTAACCATTGCTGGTCCACATTAAAGGATGTTGTAGGAATATCATTGCAGGAAGCATCATTGCATTTGGCCAGGACTGAATGGCCTGCCCATGCCTAGCTGCAAGAGAGGCAGAAAAACAAGTAACTGACATTTTCAGAAGCTGTTGTGGGAGATGGGTTCTGTCTGATTAGGTAACTGCATTAGTCTGAATAGGGTTAAGCAACAAACGTTTATGTCTCCTTCACTGCAATTGTCTATCCTGCTTATTCAGAGAGTTGTTCTCCATCATCATTGATTTCATTATGGGATCCGGGGCAAGGGGGTGGGGGGGAAAGGGTGATTATCTAGAGCAGTGGTTCTCAACCTTCCTAACGCTGTGACCCCTTAATACAGTTCTTCATGTTGTGGTGACCCCCAACCATAAAATTATTTTCATTGCTGCTCTATAACTGTAATGTTGCTACTGTTATGAATTGTAATGTAAATATCTTTTTGTTTTCCGATGGTCTTAGGCGACCCCTGTGAAAGGGTCGTTCAACCCCCAAAGGGGTCGCGACCCATAGGTTGAGAACCGCTGATCTAGAGTGTTGCTGATTGCCATGGCAGAAGGGAAAGAGAGTGTGGCAAATTATACACTGGATCTTAAAGTTCGTTTTTTCTTCCAGAAGTGATGCCTATTATTTTGCCTCACTTTTCATTGGCCACAGCAAGTCATGTGTGTATGCTAAGTTTTGATGGCATGGGAAATGCAAACTTATCCAAAGCCCATGGAGAGAATGAGATAAAATCTTTCTAAACAACACTAATGCTACCACAGCACATTCAGCAGCTGTCCTAAGGGACTGGAACAGGAATCCGGAGAAGAGGACAGGGCTCTGTGATGGGGTTAGTGATGCAAAGACAGATGACAGGCTGACTGTGAGGGGTCCCTTACTCCCGCGGGAAGAGTGGAGGCCACAACAGGAAGGTGTCGACATGGGCTTCTGACGCCTCTGGATTGGCCATTAGTTGGAATTCTCATGCATTTCTTGAGTTTATGGGCTCCATTTCTATTTATAACAGGATTTTTTTGTTGTTGTTGTTGTTGTTTTTTTTTTTTTTTTAGCTGAGCCATCCTGCTACCTGTTGGTAGCTCAGTGGCAGCTCAGCTCAGGCTGGGACTCGAACTGCTGTTGCTCAGAGCTCACACTCTTGAGCGAGCTCTTAACCAACTGAGCCACTTGGCCAGCCCTTTATAACAGGATTTTTAATTCATCAATCCCAGTACCTGAGGCATTCAGCTTAAAACCCAATTGCTTCCTCTTTGGGAACTCCTCAGGCAAGTTCAAGGCCTTTGCCTTATTTTTTTTTTCCTCTAAGAGGATCAGGTACGGTCTTGGTTTGGCATGAGGGCCTGTAGGCCAAACTCATGGTCAGCCTGGCCTCCATTTAGATGTCTCCTTGGACGCTCACTTCTGTTTTCACTGTAGACAAGACTACCCCTTTCTCAGTACACTGTCCCCACCCTCACACCCACCTCCACCCCCCAGTAATCTAAGATGCACAAGTTCTACAACTTTCTTTCCAGGGACCATTGTTTCCTTGAAACGACTGGTCAGCTTTGAGGCATTACTGTGCAGAAGATGAGCACAGGTGGGGGGCACTCAGCTTCCCCAAGTGGCATGGATTACATGCACTGGGAGAGGCTGCTCTCAGACCCCATTGCCTGAGTCCATTGTTCTTCTGTCACAGTGGGTGGAGACAGGACTTCCTGTAAGAACGGAAGTCTCTTGGGGAGTAGCTTGGAAAGCTATCCAATGCCCTTCTGCTGCGGTAATCCCACATTACCTAGGGACACCAACCATTTGACCTGTTCTTATGCCCTTGACCAGTTGGGGTGGGTGAGGGTCATGAGCCGTATCAAAGATGCCTGGCTTTTCAGTTGTGCCTCCTACCAGGAGGTTGACTGTTGAGCTCCATTTCCAGAGGTGGCAAAACTTCTTATCACACCAGCCTGTGCTCTTACAGAGAATGGTGTGTCTACACAAATACTCTATGTCCCCAAGTTCTGAGTGTATTCTAGAGGAAAACTTTTCTTTTTCAAGTGCCTGGCTCTTTGTATAAAAAAGTTGGACTTCCACAATCATGATCTCTAAATTGAGAACCAAGAGCCTATTTTGCCTATTTTGGAATATTGACATCCAATGCCATCCCTGTTCTAATAATCTCCGTCCTCCTTGAGCCATAGTATATATCTAATTTCAAAAGAAGGGACCCTGCCCCACAGGAGCCCAAAGACTCATGGAGGCAACAGCATCCTCAACAAGTGGCTCCAGTGCCGGGAGGAGCCCCAATGAAGAGACGTGCATGTTGCATCCTGCGATTAAGGCAGAGACACCTCTACCCCTGTCCTGCCTCAACTTCATTTATGATTTTCTTCTACCCTTAGCCTCCCCCAATTGTAATGTTTCCCCCTTGTTAGTATTACATTGGAAGATAAATTTTTTATGAAGAGCTTCTGGCTTGCAAAGCATTGTACTTGGTGCTGAGCAAAATGGAAGATGAATGAGACGTTAGAATGCTGCCACAGGAATACAAGGGTGAAGGCACAATGTGACAAAAAGGCTTCAATGGTTCAGGATTCATTTCCAAGTGAAGGGGGCAAATAATCCATTCTGGGAGCCCAGCGATGGAATAGCCTACTGAAAGGGAGTTTTTCAGATGTCCCTATGTAGGGAAACCTGTTATTTCAAAACACTGACCTTATTCTGCCAAGAAAGCACCAAACCACTCTCAGCGGAGAGCCTGGGTCCCTAAAATACATCCTCAGGTTGAGCCATGACTCACCTGTGGCTTCTGTCACTGTTTACCTGAGCTTGAACCTTACTGCCACATGACCCACTTCTTGCCAATTAGTGTCTGTTGCATGTTGGACTTCAGGGCTTTCATGAGTGGTGTTTTGTTTTCCTGTTTTTGCCCCCAGCCTGTGTACCTCCTCCCTTCCCGACCTCCATGCTGCTTAGACTGCTATCCTGTGCTTGGCTCTTTCTGGCTCAGCTTCTGGGGCCACAGTCCTGAATTTTTCCCTAAACAGAACCAGGTAGCTGAAACCCAGCCTCCCCAGGCCTCTTTCCCTGGCTTCCGCCGTGGGGAACAAAGTTCTGAAGCCAGGATAACATGTGGGGTTTGGCCTGGAGAGAGACTATTGCCCAAGTCAGCAGATGACGGGTCTGCCTCTGCTCGTCTGTGTGTCAGAGGGGATGTCTCAGCATGAGGCTAAACTCTTCACCTTCTGAGGATGCCCAATGTCCAGAAACATCTGCGGCAATGTCCCTCCTTTGTTATGAGCCCTGCCATGAAGTCTCGAATACACACTGTTAATATTAAGGAACATGTTGGAAATCCTTTGACTAAAGACCTTTACCACCCTCAGTACAGATCGGGAGAGATCAGAACATCTAACAGTACATTTTGCAGATGGAAACGCACAGGTGAAGACATGAAATGACTAATCTGGGACAAGACATCAATACTGGTTTCCAACTTGGCTATTGTATTATAATTACTTGAGAAACATTAAAAAGGCTGCCTCAAGGGTCTGAACCCCTTCCCTAGATTCTGATCTAATTGGCCAGGGGTGCTAGCGGGGCAGTGAGAGTTTTAAAAGCTCCCCCGGTTATCCTCACATGCAGACAGAGCTGAGAACCCCCAAGTCAGTTAGTGGTTAGCCAAGAAATGAAACACAGATGTCCCATCCGAAAGCCCAGCAAGAGCAATTCTGTTTTTAGGAGGAGAGACCTGGATATTTTGCATGTCACAGTGTCATAGAAAATTGGAGGGGAAATCACAGGGCCCACCCCTCGACAGTCTCAATACTTTGTTTATGGTTTTTAGAATCATTTTTAAAGCTCTGTTCCACTGCTCAGCAATAACCTTTTAACTGCCAACTTGGGAGTAATCCTCAGTTTCAGTAGCCTCTGGAGAAATTCATTTTTTGTTTTTGTTTATCACACAGGGTAGAAAATTTAAGGACGTGTTACCAAAAGGAAAAGCACGCATTTTGTCACCTAACAGAAAGTGTTCACAGGCTCCTATGGTCATTGAGACAGAACTTTTTTCCCAACATGCAGCACCGTGTACTCAGTGTGGTAAGGGAGACCACATGCCTGTACTGGCCAAACTGGTTAGCGGTCATCACAGGGACACACCTCTCCTTCCTTTGACTCCACAAGTGGTTAGATGTCAACAGGACACAAAAATAAGCCCTTGAAAAATGTGTCGTCCTTTATAAATGAAGCTGCTGATGCTAAACTTTCCTAGCAGAATCTGAATGTGTTAGATAATAAGGTGGAGGTGAGGCTAACAAAAAAAATCGTGATTGGAGAAGATGAAGGTATAGCTCATGCAATTCGATAAAAGGTTCTGGAAGGATTTAATCCAGAGGAGTAACTGAGGAGACCTACAGGATTCCTTTAAGATCAGATCTGCCTGGATTTGTCAAACAAATAACAGAGCAACTTGACAACTTTTTAAAGTGTTTTCTGCAGTTTTTTCATCTCCTCTATTGGCTGCAAATACAAGTCTGTCTACTGAGCGACATTAAGGTGTTTCTAAAACATCACAGGTAGCAATGACTTTATTTTATCACTTTTTTTTTCTTTGGAAAGGAGCATGTATACAGTAGACTGTATGAAATTTGTTATCAATGTGTCCATATTTAATTATGCCTAAATTGCTTCTATACCCAAGTATTTTAATTATTATAATATTCTGAATAGCAGACTATTTCTTAACCAAAAATTTACTGTCTTTTCCTTATAATATGCCCCTCAACTTTCCTGCACATTTCAAAGTGAATTTTTTTTCTGTCTTCTGGTAGCTCTTTGTTCTCATTCCATTTAAAGCATTTTAATATCTTGCATTATTATGATTTATATTCTACATGTTTGTTATTCTGCTGGTTTGTGAGTTCCTCGAAGGCACGTATCATGGCTTTTAAGACACTTAACCCAGACTATTGGGATATAGGCAAACAGGAAAGCCTTGTGGAACTGAAGTAGGTCACTGAATTTATACCATCCTTCCCAAGGCACAGGTTGATGCTGTCACACCTTGCTTGAGGCCCTCTGAGGATGCTTGCGCTTCAACAGGTTAAAGGTCATGCTCTGTGACACGCTATCCTTCACTTGGTGTGTTATGTTAGTTTCCTGGGGTTGCCCTAACAAAGAACCACACACACATGCGGGGGCGGGGGCGGGGGACACTTACACAACAGAAATGTATACTCTACAGTTTTGGAGGCAGAAGTCTGAGATTGAGGCATCAGCAGGGTTGGTTCATTCTGAGGACTGTGAGGGAAGGCTCTGTTTCAGTCTCACCCTGTGGTTTGTCAATGACCATCTTCATGTTCACATGGCATTCTCCCTGTGTGCCTGTTAGTCTCCAAATTTCCCCTTCTTATAAGTACACCAGTTATATTAGACTAGGGCTCACCCTATTGACCTCATTTTAATGTGATTACCGCTTTAAAGATTCTATGCCCAGATAAGGTCATACAGTGGTTAGGACTTCAATGCATTAATTTGAGAAGACACGATTCAACCCATAGCACCTGGCTTCTGTCCCCATGGTGACCATTCCCTGCTTGTCATACCTGCGAGGCACATGCCGGGGTTTCCGTGCCTCCTTCCCTTTCCTTTCCTCCTGGTATTTGTATTGCATGGATGCCCAGCTTCTCGTAAGGTGAGCTCAAGACTCCGTTCACCATCTCCTGCAGTATGAGGCTCTGCAGCCCTCCCTTAACCTACATCACTCGTTCCTGTATTGACCACTGTCCCTCGGACTCCTGGTTACCAGACTGTGGGCAGGTATTCACATCCCTTTAACCCATTACCTGAGCGCTCCCTTTGGGCAGGACCAGGTCTTTCTCTTCTAACTCCAGCACAAAGCAAGTCCTCAGCTAATGTTTGTTATATGAATGACAAACACAGGGATTGTGTTTGCCACAGGGATTATGAATAGGTTTCATCTCCTCTGTTGATGCCAGTAGGGTGATGATTGAGGGCTGTGTTGAGAAGGACTGGGGATCTCTTGGCCCATCTGGTGACAACGTCACGTTCGAGCAGCAGTGTCTCCTGTGGGGAGAGCTGGGGAGTGCAGGGCCTTCCTTCCTGGATTTGGCCGCCCATTTCTAAGGAGTTCAGGGCGTATAATTTTCATTTGAAATATTAGAGAGAAGAAAATAAATTTCTGGATTTTTAATCCAAAAGTAGAATACTCCCCAAAAAGCTATCATGAGCTGAGAAATGGCTCTGAAGAGACAAGAGGAAACCTTACACAGTCCCCTGGTGAGGGGACCCAGAACAGGGACCAGGCAGTCATTACATGGCACAAAAATGCATGAATGACAGAGTCAACATTTTAGAAAAGAAGGGCCAAAAGGATTCCGTGAGGATGCAAAGAATTCAATAATATAGTAGCCAACTCCAACTTATGATTGGTAGATTATCAGCCAGCGTATGTTTCTACTACCTAGGGAAAAGAATACATATCACCATCCCCAAACCCTTTAGAAATTTGTTATGGCCTTACAGTGCATAGGTTCCATATGATGAGAAATAAAATAACAAGGGAAGAAAATAAATGATATAGAGTATAGTTGATAAATCAGTTTCCGCATATAAATATGTATGAATGGTGTGTTCATCTGTATGTACTGAATATTAGTTTTTTAAAAATGAAGAACTAAATTAGGCCACATAATGTCTGCCTCAAAATAGAGATATATGAGTTTTAGATGAGATCCCGAGAACCAGATAAACTTGTATTAGTCTGTATTTTAATTAAGTTGCCATGTAAACACACTTGCACAGTTGTCCAATATTTGTCTTATACCTGAAAAAATAACTGGGGCAATCTATATCAAATGTAGCTATATGTCAACAAGGAGAAATTAAAGAGCCAATGCTTCATATACATATCACATTTTTGGTTTAAAGACTACTCAACTCACTATGTATTTTAAAACATTTAATTAGAAATAATTTAAAAAACATTTCAATGGGGTGACAGAACTAAGCTTTCAAATACCCCCGGTTTTTAATAGGGTACCCACAGTTGTCAGTGGGGTGAATATCAAGGGATTCCTTTGTGCTGAAATTTAATAATAGAATTTTCTCATCTGGTAGCTCTTCAAAAAGAAACAATCTAACATGCAAGGGTTTGTCACAGCAGCAGAGTAGCTAGGTGGGGCTACAGCCCCTAAGAGGACATGGCCATAGTCATCCCTGTTGGTCCAGCGACCTCACACTTCTGGAAGTAGCTGATCATTAAGATGCCCAACAGGTTTTTTTCTGTCAAACTAAGTGACAAAAAAGACTGAACCAGATGCTGCTGAGGGCCGGAGTTTTAGAATAAAACTGAGTCAGTGCTACGGCAACTCAAAGCCACATATAAGCGATCACTATGGAAAGCAAGGACAAAGAGCCCCAAGGTGAGAGAGGGAGAGAGAGGGAGAGGGAGGGAGGGAGGGAGGGAGGGAGAGAGAGAGAGAGATAAAGGAAGAAAGAAAGAATCATGGCAAATATGAGCTGGAGGGTTATGACTTCTATGTTTAAATCCTTAACTAACCCAA
>NW_017731450.1:12153-19536 GCF_001890085.2 Hipposideros armiger | reverse complement strand
GAGAGAGAGAGAGAGGGAGGGAGGGAGGGAGGGAGGGAGGGAGAGAGAGAGGGAGAAGAGCGATGATATAAGACACCCATGAAAGATCATGTCATCTCAGAGAAAGACAGAGGGCACAGAGGACTTCGTGCCATGGGACTCTTCTGGTAGTACATGGTGGTTCCCTTTCCTTTACTCTTAATTTAAGCTAGTTTGAGTTTGTATCTGTGTCTCTTGATAAATATCTCTGAGACAAATATAAATAATGTCCAAAATAAGAATAAAAATAAATATATTTCTTGATAGAATTTCTACAAGAAAGAGAAATACGTGTGAAATTCTGATGGGAGAAGGAACTACGAAGATGGGAAAACGTGGCATTAATTTCAGATATGACATCAGCCACTTAAGTATGTAGCATGGAAGTGTCAGACATGAGATCAGAGTTTATTATGAGCTCACAAGGTGCTGCTGCTTCTAGAGAAATTTAAAACTAGATAAAAGTCAACAGAGACAAATGCGAATTATCTGTTTGGTATATAAGCCAAAAAAGCCATCTTACTTCATCCCTAGATCCATCCTGTCTTTCTGAAGGAAAAGCTATTAAGGGATACACATGAACTCAGAAAAGCACTGGATCTGGCCAAAAACAAATCTACAAAACTAAGAATGAGTATTCGTTGTGGAATAGTAGGACTAATTGTCCCCTAAAAGGACAATTCTCTAGGGAAAGGCATTAAAGGACCACTTTGTACCATAACATAGATCAACGAATTGGCAAAACTGAGACCTGGGTTTGCTTCCATTTCTCCTAATTAGTGCACGTTTGTATAATTTTGAACTTGCCTAATTTAATCATGGCTTCACTCCTACCTGTTTATATACCTACTTTCAAGACCCTAATAAAGCTACTGACACTAATAAGTCGTATCTCATGCTGCGTGGTATTATTCAGCATTTGAAGTTGTTCCAGGTACAGCAGTTGCTGCTTTACCTAATATCTATGACGGTTATTGAATCATTTATTTATCCATTCAAAAAGTTATATTGGCCATCTACTGTGTGACAAATAATTGGCTAGGTCCCATAAGAATTAGGACGAAGTCCTTGCCCTGAGGAAGCTGACAGAAAGTGGAATACAATCATGACACATGATTTGGTGGGAGCAAGTCCAACACGTTCTAAGGACTCGGAAGAAGGGAATATAACCAACCTGGTGTCAGATCTGAAAGGACTTCTGGGAGGATGTGACTTTTAACTAAAACCCTCATGATAAATAGAATGTCTGTGGATGAAAACTGTGTAGAAGGAAAGTGAAATGAACACATGGTGACTTTTGTTAGTGATTTGTTATGTACTAGAGACTCTGCAAAGCACTTTCCAAGCATTATCTTCCTTAATCTTCATTGTAGTCCTAGCAGGTACCCGGTATACAATGAATGGAAAAATAAAAGGAGGAATATAGGAAGAGATTCATAATTAGAATCCTTCAACAAAATCAGCTGCTTTAGAAATAGTGAGTTCCCGCTTTCTGGAAGTACTCAAGCAGTGGCTAAACAAACTCAGAGCCAAGACAGACGATTGAAGCATGGAGTCTGGAATTGGCTTCATCAGATGTTTCTAAGGGCCCATCCAACTCTGAAATGGTCTGACACTGAAATTTCATCCTGGAAGATTTATATAGCAGTATATTTGTTATGATAATGTGCTTGGATGATGACTAATATGGTTATAATGTGCTAAGATCTGATTAATCTGAATAATAATAACATATTTTGATAACAAAATAAGAATGCAGAATTTCTAAACATTTGTTATATCACCAAGAAATTTCTGTTTCCTGAGGACAGAGGATTGTAATGATTTTGAACCATGGAGCCCAGATGGTTATAATGAGCTCATACTCATTATGTATATATTCAGAACAATATATTTATTGATTGATAGCACATTTGCTTTAAATAGTAGCGGTATAACCATGACTCTGTCCTATATTGAGGTCTCCCAAACTTATCACAACAAACATTTTTATGTTCCTCTTTCCCGGATCAAAAAAAATCAAACTGAATTCAAAAGTTAAATCTAAATTTCCCATATTTAAAAGACAAGAAATTAACACATATGTAAAATGATTAAGGTATTTAGTTATTTAGCACAGAAAATATAAACACAGGGTGCTTAATTTTGGCTGTATTTAAAAGAAAGGGCCTAGATTTGTTCTGTAAAGCTGTTGTATTCCTTGCTTTAACCCAAGAAAGAGCATATGACTAAGTAAGTTTGAAATGCCTACATTCAGAGATTAGAGAAGACTTATTGAGAGGTAAGGAATTGAAGTGTATGGGGGCAAAACAGAAATACTCATTTTTATTTTACCTTGCCTACAATGCATAATTACATGTGCACAGAAACACCATAAATACAAAGATATATAAAAGCACTTGCGATTTTTTCTCTCTGGGATTGAGAGACATCCCATTGTCCTCTCTTCTTCTGGAATTGGATTTGCACACCTCTGTGTAATCCAGTTAAGCACCACCCCAGGCTGACTGTCCGGGGACTGCTGGTACAGAGCCTCAACCCGCCCACAGGCCAGAGGCTGTTCTCAGGAGCAGGTCTGCTGTCCCTGACTGAAGGGACAAGTGATCCAAATGTGCCTCTGTGTCCTTATCTTTACAACAGAGCCTAATCTCAAGTGCAGCAATATTATCCCCAAACCTGACTTGTGGGGTAAAATACAGGGCTCTGGATAATGGAAAAATATAAATATAAAGTAAGAGAATCCATATATCACACCTAGTATGTAAGCCATTATACAGGAAAAATGCTCTATATTTGGATACATATATTTAAATATACAGACACATATACAGCATTTACAACAGCACCTGGAGCACAGTAATGTTCTAATGCTTACTATCTGAATTCACATCATTATAATGAAAATGTACACCCATATATATTTATAGCTATTTTTAGGGAGGCAATGTAGTTTTCTAGAAGGGACATAACCCTTTCATTGTTTAAAAAATAATATTTTTATGTTCTATGCAACGTTACACTTTTCAAATGAAACCTGGGCTACAAGCCCTGACATTGATGTAGGGCCTCCCTAACTTTGAATTCACCGCCTGCCAGTCTCTCTCTCGTTTGCCACATTCCAATCACATTGGCCTCTTTATTTTGTCAACATTTTACAGCGATCTGTTTCCTCATTCCTGACGCTGGGCCTGGCTGATTGCTGGTCTCGTCGCCTGGACTGCTGGGTAATTCTCACCCCCCCACCCCTCCCCTCCCTTCCCCTGTCAACTCCCCCTGGCCAGCTCCTACTCATTACTGCAGCCTGATTAGGGTGGGAATCCACGACCCCACCAACTGCTCTCCCTGGTTCCCTTTATTTTATAACAGGGCTTATATTTGAAATTATTATGTTTATTTGTGTATATGTCCTGTTGTTTCCACTACAGTGCAAGTCCCCTGAGGGTAAGATATATCTATGTCTGTATCTCTGTCTCTATCTATGTCTACATCTCTGTCTATATGTCTATGTATAGTTATGTATCTGTATCTGTCTATCTGTCTCTATCTCTGTCTCTCTGTCTATCGAAAACTTAATACTTACCCAGTTCAAAAAGTAAACAACAAAAACTAAAATGCATATGGATTGGAAAGGACAAATTAAAAATACCTTTGCTTGCAGGCAACATGATTATGTAGAAAATTCTATGAAATCTAAATAAATGGTTCTAAAGGTAAAAAGAATTTAACAGTGTCTAGGACAATATTAAACAATTGGATTTTTATGTACTAGCAGTGAACAATTAGAAGTTGAAGTTTAAAAATATGTACAATGGCATTACAACATGAATAATTTAGGCACAGATTTAGCCAAATAATGTGCAAGATCTGTACACTGAAAACTGCAAAATATTGCTAAGAAAAATGAAGTAAAATGTAAATGAATAGATTACGTATGGTTATAAGCTGAATTGTGTCCTCCCAAAATGTGTATTTTGAAGCCTTAACCCCCAATACTTCAGAATGTGACTGTATTTGAAGATAGGGACTTTAAAGAGGGTATTAAGTTAAAATGAGCCCATTAGGATTGGACCTAATTCAGTATAACTGGTGTTCTTCTAAGAAGAGGAAAAGACACCGAAGATGAGTGTCCACAGAGGAGATAAGAGCATGTGGTGACACATTGAGAAGGTAGACATCTACAAGCCAAGGGGAGAGGTCTCAGGGAAAACCAAACCAGCCAACACCTTGATCTTGGACTTCTAGCCTCCAGAACTGTGAGACAGTAAATTTTTATTGTTGTAACCACTTGGTCCATGGTGATTTATTATGGAGCCCTTGCAAACTAGTACATAGCCTCACATATTAGATGATTTGATACTGTTAAGATGTTAATCTTCAACAAATTAATCTGCTGATTTAATATGGACTGAGCGAAAACCTCAGAGGACTCTTGTAGACATAGACAAACAAATTCTAAAATATATATTAAAAATTCGAAAGAGCTTATCTTAAGCAGGACAAATTGGGCTACTGCAAATCAAATTACTTAAATTCAACATTTACTGTAAAGCTCCTGTAATCAAAACAGTATTAGTGTTAGAGTAGATACCAGGGAAACAAAAAGGGAAGTCTAGAATTACATTGACTATACTATTACAGGTTCTTTGGTTCATTTTTTTTAACCTAATTTTTTAATTAGTTTTTAACCTCTCATCTGTGGCTCATTTATTTTCAAAAAAAGTTGAGAGGAATTCAATGGAGAATGGATAGACTGTTCAAGAGATGGGGCTGGAAAAGTTGGATATTGATATGAAAATATTTAAATAGCCCTCAACACTTACCATATGGTATAGATAACAGACACACACACACACACACACACACACACACACACTCACAAAATGGAATCTAATCTGGAAGTTTTATACTTCCAGACAAAATTTAAGAAACAAACTTCTGACTTTGAAATTTGCAAATGTTTTTAAATAGGACACAGTAAGAAAGGCTCATTAAAGAAAAATTGGAAAAATGCACCCCATCGAAACATAGAATGTCTACTTTTTTATTTTTTTAAAGATTTTATTGGGGAATTGGGGGAAAGGAACAGCGTTGGGGAATCGGGGAAGGGGAACAGACAAGTTGCTGACCTTTTGTTCTTAGTCTAATTGTGGAGGATGTCGCTTCATTGGCCCATGTTTGTATTTTCATTGTGCTCTTCCCGGGTGAGGCAGGTCGGTTGCCGGCCACTGGACGGCCACTCACAGTGGCTTTTGGCAGCTCATGATGGCTGTTGGTTTTTCATGCCGACCGGCAGGCCACTCACAGTAGCTTATGGCAGCCCACTGCAGCTCCACTGCAGCCTACGCCATCACTGGTGACTCACGGCAGCCCAGCTCCAGGTCGAGCTGTTGTTCACCATCTTAGCTGTAGAGGGCGCAGTGTCACTGGCCCTCATGTGGGATCCGAACCGGGGTCCTGCTGCTCAGAGCTGGCGTCCCAAGCCAACTCTTAACCAATGCGCCACTCGGCTGGCCCTAGAATGTCTACTTTTTAAAAGACACCTTAAGAAAACAACAACAACAAGAAGCAGCCACATATTGGGAAAAAATACTAGCAATATAAATATTTGACAAATATTCAGAATATGTGGGGGGGAAAAAACCTTGCAATGCAATAATAAGGAGATGAATAGCCCATTAAAATTTTTGAACAGCCACTCATCGAAAAAAGATATTTCAATGGTCAGTAAACACATGAATAACTGTTAAACATCATTAATCATCAGGGAAATTCAAATGAAAACTATAGTGAGATATGACTGCCCACCTACTTGGATGGCAAAAGTGCAACTCAGACCCCCCAGTTGTGAATGTTGTCAGAGATGTGGTCCAATGGAACTCTCACACATGGCTCATGAGACTATAAAATGATCACAGTTGCTTTGGAAAATAATTGAGCAGTTTCTTACAAAGTTAATCAGAAACTTACCACATGACCCAACAATCCTACTCATAGATATTTACACAAAAGAAGTGAAAATACATACCCACACCATACATATGTCCACAAATACATAATCCACAAAATACCCATAAGTACACAAATACTCATAATAGCTTTATTCATTATAGACTACAATTGGAAATAGCCCAAATGTCCATCAACGTGTGAATGGATAAACAGGATGCAACATATGCATACAATGGAATGATATTCACAACAGGAAATTAAGTACTGTCACGTGAATATAAGTGAACCTCAGAAATATTATGCTGAACCAAAGAGATCAGACGAAAGAGTATATACTATAAGACTCCACTTACACAAACTCTAGGGAAGATGGCTCTAATCTATATTGCTAGAAAGCACACAGCAGTGCAGAAGGTTGCACTCAGGGGCCTTGTCATAGGACATTTTCTGGGCCAGCCCATGGGTCCTTACCAGAGGTAATGAGAAAGAAGCAAGCTGGCATCAGTGATTGTCAAGATGGCTGTAAATCTGTTCCACCTTCTTAACCTCCGGGGCACAGAGAGCTGTGTTTGTGATATTGATCCTGCTTTCTGTGCCCTCTCAGGAGAGCTATGGCAAGGTAATGATACACACGTCAACTGGCATGTGTGAAACTGAAAATCAGAGGACTCAAGTTGGGAACATCTTAGGGAAATTCTCGAAATACTACCATGGATTGTATGAACTCTGTCAGTTCTACCTCCTAGAAGCATTGTCTTCCGTCTGTCCCTTCTCTTCCCAAGCCCCAGTGCCAACGCCCAGTACATGCCTTCAGGCCTGGCTCTCGTGACCGCAGGGACCTCAGTACTGACCTTCTTGCTCAGTTGGTTGCCCTCTCCATTTTCACTTCAATCAGAGTAATTTATGTAAAACAAAAAGTTGACGGAGACACTGCCCTGATTAATAACCTCAGGTGGCTTTCCAGTGACAGAAGGAAAGAGATCTAATTTCTTAGATTATAGGAATATTTTTCAACATGGCTCTTATCCTCCCAAGCACCTTATATTCTCACCATGGTGTCCCTCCAACTTGCAATCTCATTCTCTCTCTCTCTCTCTCTCTCTCTCTCTCTCTCTCTCTGTCTCTCTGTCTCTCTCTCTCCCTCCCTTCTTCCCTCTCCCTCTCTGTTTCTCCCCAGCTTCCAGTTCATTCTCTGCATCCTCAGTTGCCAAGTTCTGAGAGAGGAATTGATGATGGTCCCACATCTTTTGTTAAAATCTGTAGCTTTCTAGAAGCCTGGGGTGGGTTTCCTTTGCATGAGGTGCCAAACCATAAACTATTTAACTTGAGGGTGGAAGTGACACAGTTGACAAAGAAAAGGGCCAGTAGAAATTCTGGCTGTGGGCCTGGGTAGGCCTTCTGGGAGAACTTGGGGAG
>NW_017731450.1:0-6888 GCF_001890085.2 Hipposideros armiger | reverse complement strand
AAAAATTTAAGCATTCACCATAATGTTTTATCTCACCTTGTAAATATGTGTGTGTTTTTATATATGTGTTTGTGTGTGTGTGTGTGTGTATTTATAGGCATATTTTAATCTGTACACTATCAGCAGTTTGTTAATACTAGAAGTATCTTAATTGTGAATATACAACCCGAGGGTATTTGAAGATTCTAATGAAAAGTGAACATCATGAGAATGCAAAATGGTATAATACAGTTTGGCAGTTTCTTACAAAACTGCCAGTCGTAAAGAGTAAAAAAGAAATTCTTTCACTCTTTGCCCCACTCAATGTAAAAAGCAACTTGCTTTTTAAAAGAAGTCAGACTGTAAACATATAAAATTTGAACTCAGTCTATATTAAAAGATAAGCTGAATAGAAATGCGTGAGAATGTAAATTGTATTAAAGAATAGGAAAGTGAGGAAAGAAGGAAACGACAATGGCCCCAGAAGTGTTCACACACAGATTCAGTCTATTTTCTAGCATCCAACACCAACATGCACATGAGCTGTGATAGTCACAGAGTTGATAAGACGCAAGAACAAACTCTTTGCCCCTTAAAAGCACATTTATTTCTGATGATAAAAGTTAAGCAGACATTTCTTAGTTGATCTTATCAAGCACATGGCATCACATAATCATCAATGTCTGTGAAAACATCCTTACATTAAAGACTGAAATGAGTTTCACTGGGCTAGTTTTCATAATATCCTTCCATTGTTCTCACTGCAGGAAAAATGAACCAAAGAACCTCAAAAGCCCAGTGAGTCAGAAAAAACAATCTGGAGGACATTTGGAAGGAGGTGATATATCATGGCACCCAGCAAATGGCCCCACATGTCTGGCTCCACATTTTGGTGGATTTCTGGGTCCCTGGAGTAGAAGTCGCAAACTGGCAACTTATGGGCTTCATGAAACCCACAAGTATGGCATCTTTATGCCACAGACTTAGTTCCCAGAGTGCCTATTTTAAAAAATTATATTCTAAAATAAAAATCAGGCAAGTTCACATAAAAATACAGATTTTTAGCAATTGTAAAGCTGGACACAGGCAACACTGAATTTTCATTCCCACCAAGTTAACACATTGCTGGAGAGCGCCCCCTGCTGTAATTGGTTGGTGTGCACCCCCACCTCGTACCTGGTGCAGGACTGATTCACTTCACTCACCCACATCAACTCTGCCCAGCTAGACCTTCATTCATTGACAGCCCTCCTGCAGAGGCAGGATGGGGCTGTTTGTTCTCCAGGCAATCCCGTTAATGTTGCTTCTCTCTGCCCAACTCTGTAAAGAGTTGTATGATCCTGAGTTCAGGGTCGTTTTTATGGCAGCTCTTACACGTATAACCAGCCAAGTATTACACTCCATTTTTTTATTCAGCTGAGCTGGTGGTAGAGACTAGTGCTTGACAAGGATAGTGCTGAATACAGTGTTAAACCATTGGGTTCATTTTTGCTCCATGCTCCAACACCCTTGAGAGAAATGATCTATTCTCTGTGACCCAATCATGCCCTGACGTCTAGTAAGAATGGGATCCAGGGTTGTTGGCAGCTAATGTTACTTTAAAGATGTATACTTTTGAAATGTATATTCGACAGTGTTGGAATCATGGGGGAAGAGATGCTCTATTTCCTTTGGGGCACTGAGGGGATATGACATCATCCTGTGGCTGTTGGTGGCCATCTCGCTTTCATAAAGGAAAAGACCACCTGTGAATGACACCAGCACAGAGGGAAGTAACCAAAGCCAGCATGTCAGGGGAGATGATGTCATCTCTGTTGTCATGATCAAGCACTCAGAAAGGATAATCTCTCACAGAAGCCCCTGTGTACTTCCTGTAATATCTCATTGGTCTAAACTCTGTCACGAGTCCTTGCCCCAACCAATCACTAGCAGCGGGTGGGGAGTATGGTTGCCGTAACCGGCTTGGACCAACTGTGATTCCTTCAAACTGAGCACCCACAGGAAGAAGGCAGCGTGTGTGCCATGTGAGCAAGCAACACCATCCTGCCCTAAAGGAGAAATGGGCACTGAGCAATGGAGCTGAGGGTTCAAAGCTAAGGGAACAAGACCAAGAGGGCACAACATGCAAAGGTACAAAGTTGTTCCAGTGAAGTCCAAGTGCTACTTCACTACACGCTCCTCAAACTGGAAGATGCAAAACAGGAGCACCCAACACATCTTTCTGAAGCAAGACATTGATTGAAAGGTTTGGAAAATCCAATACTTCAATAGACCCATCCCCTTCCCACAGAGCATGAGAGGGAAGAGAGGCCCCAGGAAACACAGTCCAGCCTCGGAAGTTTCACCCAGCGGGGGCCAAAGTGGGGGACCTGCAGCAAGGGTGGCTTCTCCTGTGGGCCCCCAGGGAACTCCAGGCCGTCCTTCAAGCTCATCAGGAATTTTGGGTACGATGCTTCGGAAGGCCACGGCGATGCCAGGTGCCCTGGATGTGAATCCTGTGCAGAGAACGCCACGGCACTTTGCACATCTCCATCGTCCACTGGACCAAGTCCTCTCACCCACAGCTCCTTGCACACACACTGTGTACTTGTACTGTTGCCACCTGCAGTTTGTGTCCAGCCTGTGGCCAATCTCCCCCACCACGTCGTTTGGGCTCCGTAAATCTCAGCTGTGTCCAGTTCAGCATTTAAAATGCAGGAAGCCTGGCTTCACCCCCGCTGCTTGGCATCAAAATCTAAAGGGGCTTTACCTTATTTCATCTGAGGGCTCCTCCTTGGGCGGCAGGCAGCAGAGCTTTCTTTAAAAAGTCAAGCACCGGGCCAGCCGAGTNATCCTCAATTGCCAAGTTCTGAGAGAGGAATTGATGATGGTCCCACATCTTTTGTTAAAATCTGTAGCTTTCTAGAAGCCTGGGGTGGGTTTCCTTTGCATGAGGTGCCAAACCATAAACTATTTAACTTGAGGGTGGAAGTGACACAGTTGACAAAGAAAAGGGCCAGTAGAAATTCTGGCTGTGGGCCTGGGTAGGCCTTCTGGGAGAACTTGGGGAGCGCAAACAGAGGGGCAGTGCTTCCTCTGTGTGCTTTGGTAGCATCCTAATTTACCTCGAGCAAGGCACTTTCAAACTATATTTTCATTTCTTGCCTGGTGCCAGGTACCTAGCAGGTAATCTATAAATATTTATTGATGTACCATTCACAGAGTCTCTACTATATGTCAGACATTATATACTGAGACTCACCTAGTCTAGTGCCTCATCAGCTTACATTCTGAAATGCACCATGGTGCCTAGCATAGGGAAATGGTAGACATTTATTCATTAAACAAATACTTATTAAATATAGAAAATATGGCAAGCTTCATACAAGTCTCTAGTGTTTAACAAATTGGGCAATGGACTTTTACTCCCAAAGTATGAAGTGGAGGGAGGGTGGCACATACAGTGGACCACTTGGCCTTTACTAAGGACACAGATTCCAGAGAGAAAGCATGCATTTCAGGCCCCAGACTATATGCATTTTAAACAAAGATCCCAAATGATTCTTAAGCATAGCTAGTCTGAGAAATTCTGGTCAAGTAATGGTAAAATTATGTGATATTAAATAAGCATTTGATGAATGAATTAATCGACACAAAAAATGTGAATTCTCTTTTGATGTGTTTCTGACCTCTAAACATACCGAAAAGCATTAGCCATCAGAGTTGCCTGTATTCCACAGTTCATTCGTTTGCTATCCCTTACATTATGGTTCTTTTAATAATTCTTCAGTGCATTTACTTAGAGGGCAGGGAACATGTTTTATGTCTGCCCGTCTTTCTGCATCGTATCAGGGACAGAAGAAGCATTCAAGTAATACAGAATGATTAAAGGAACTGGAATGCAGTGCTGAATTGTGCACTCAGGGAGCAAAAGAGGCCCGTTTCGCCTTCCTTGCTCCGCAGCTCAGATAGATGCCTGGGTTGCTGACTACTTGGAAGAGTGCAGGAGTGCCTCTCTTGTAGCATTCTGATGTCACGCCATCTTGATTCGCATAGCAATTCCACTTGATTCCTAACTATTCAAGCCTTTGGACTTTGCTTTTCTCATTAAAGCATTCTGCCCAGGCTCCTGGGTCCACTAGTGGCTTCAAATGTGTTGTGAGGGCATTTCAGATGAATATAGACTTCAGGCATGGCCACTGCAGCCATGTTATCTTCATACAATGGGCTCCTTGGATGGTCCAAAGTCAAGGATGATGGCTATGAGTTGAATAGCCAAGGCGGGGCTGAGGGCTCTGGCTGTGTGTGTAGGTTTTTCTCTGGTGCCATTTTGCAAGCTCCCTGCAGCAAAATTTGTTGCTTCAGGTTGAGGACCTGACATCTTAATTCAGTGAAAACAAGCTTCTCTCTAGGATGACAGGATTACTGTTATGCACAAATAGCAGGCCTTTGATTACGCCCCAAATCCTATTCCCTGATTTTATTTTAAATGTTTCCTTCTCTCTTTTCCTCTCTCCAGAACATGGAGAAAGAGAAGATACTTGGTAAAGAGCTTTGTTTGGATAATGAATATTTTTATGTTTATTAATTTTTTAATAAGTAAAGAATGAATGCATTTTTCACATAAATTATGGCCTGATCGATCATCTAGTCACTCTGTATGCCTGTTCTTAAGAAGTGCTTCTGGCTTTCTAAACAAACTTCTTCTAGAAAGCCGATAAGAACCTTTTAATATACTAAGGTACACAGCTTAAAAGAGTAACACGTTTTGACTCATTGCTTTCTCTAAATATTGGGTTGTCGGAAAAGTCACGACGTATTTTTTCTATGTTGCAAAATAGAAATCTGTGGCAAAAATGCGTCATGAGTTTTCCGAAACCCAATAAAAGCAGTTTCCTCCCTCCCTCCCTTCCATCCACCCATCTTAATGCTTTCCCCATTTTGAAACATATTACTCTGTACTGTTGTTGATTTATAGTCACTAAACACACCATTGTTATGAATGAGTCTGATATTTTACTATAGAAATTTTCATAAATAAATTCCCCAAAATTTAACAATGATGAAGAAATCAGCCTCAGCTTCTAAGAGTGATGCTAACCCATTTTGCTTCCATTTTCTCCTCTTTGTTTTCATTCCGATGCCAGAACAATTTTAATCTCCTTCTGAGCACTCCCCATTGCAAAGCTAAGTGTTTCAAATAGAATGGGCAAGATTCAGTGTGTACTGCTCCACAACCCAGCCAGTTAAGGACAGACCATCTGACCATTAGCACCCCACTGGGTCTCAGAAGAACTGTTTTGCCTCGGCTGAACGTCATTTCAGCCAGTAACAATTATTTACTTCTGGAAAAAAATTTGCTGAGGGACGTGGAGCCAACTGGCGTTTTGTATTTCAAGGCCCGCTTGGTGATTTCTAAGTTTCAGCTTGGGAAAGAAATTTGCAGTTACCTCTCAAGAGCATGCCGTTTCACAGGAATCGTAATGGCGTTTCACTGCAAGAGGAGTCATGTTTTATTGTAAGATGCACCACCAGGTTCCACATCAAGGAAATGGCTTTTCTCAGACACAATTTACCTCAGATGGTGCAAAACCCACCGATTTTCCAAATCCCCACCTTTTCATCATGTAAAATTCATGCTAAATTCATAATTCTCTTATATGCAAATCAGAAATTTAAAAAGAACACAGATTTCCAAGTCTCAGTAACATCAACAATTCTTCCTGGCAAAACAAAAATGACTTTTTCCCTGTAGCCTTGATGCACTCTATCTGTACTTCTGTTCTGGTGATTGTGCCATCTCCACTGCATGAAAATGGATTTGTAGGCGTATTTGAGCAATCCTGCTGTCTGAAGACTCCCTTACAGACTGGGACTATGGCCCCCTACATTGTTTTAGATATAAGTGTATGCCTTATATGATTATATATTAATTGCATATAATTACTAGTATTGAAATCAATTAATAAAATTGTATTCATGAGTTTTATATATAGGTGCAGATACGTGTCTATAACTCCTAGTATTTCTCAATTTATCCTATTAACTCCAGATAAAAATGGAAGCAATAGACATATTGAATTATTAAAATGAATTGACACCCCCCTTCTATCAATCTCATTTTTTGCTTAGATTTCTGTTGTTACCTATAACAATTGTTGTTTTATACAGAACCCAATAGATATAAATATTTAATTATCTCTATTTTTTTTAACATGAGTTAGTCAAGGTCATGTTTTTTTTCCCCAATTTATAAATGTATGATTTTTTAAACATTTATTTCTAATCAAAAAGTCTTGTTGTTAGTGGGCTTTTATCATGCATAGTTTTTAAACTTTGTTGAGACTTTCTTTGTGATGTTTGTAATTGAAAACATTTTATGTGGGCTTAAGTAGAGTACATATTCTATACTTTGAGAGCACAACATACACCTCTATACATGTTTATTAATTATGCTGTTGCAATGTTTTCATTCTTTATTTTCATTTTCCCAGCTTGAGCTATCCTTGAGAAAGAGCTATTAAAGTATTTTATATGATTAAGAGTTTTCTCGTTTATCTTGGAAATTTGGTAATATAATTTTCTCTAGAATATCTCAACATAAACAACTATATATATTATGAGGTGTGATTACAAAATACGGTGAATACTGCTGCCGAGTGCCATCCAATGGAAAGGCAGGATCTTCAATACAGGAAGTGGCGCGTGGAGCCTTAGTGACAGTGTGTGACGAGTTTCAACTTGTTTGGTGCAGTCAGTCAGGTGTGAGCTACATGTGAGAGAAGGTGTGTTTTAAAGTGTGCCGTAAATCATCCTCCATCATAATAATGCTCCTTGTCACACATCACTTCTGATATACAGCAATTTCTGCCAAATAGAAACATCACGGTGTGTGCTCATCCACCTTATTCACTGGACCTGACACCGTGC
>NW_017731360.1:9247674-9250501 GCF_001890085.2 Hipposideros armiger | reverse complement strand
TAACTGGAAGTTTGTACCTTTGACTGCCTTTACCCATTTCTCCCACCACGCCATCCGCACCTCACTGCTTTTAAAAATGGCTCATTCCTCCTTCTGCTTTCTTCCTCCCTTATCAACCATTTATGGATTAACACAGCCACTCTCCCCATAGTTTGCCAGAGGAAAAGGGACTGAAACCCTGGCGTATGAAACTTCTAAAGGTTTTTTGATATAAGAGAGGATCTGTATGTATACTAAATTGGTCACAATGTTTTAAATCTTCTGACAACTTCATTAAGTTTCTGTATACCCTCCCATCCACAGAAGTAAACACAATTTGTTGAAAAAAAATTTTTGGTATGTGTTTGATGAAGTAGTTATTTAATGAAATAGATTGTTAGTGTGAATCTTGAATTTGAAACTAGTTCTAAAGACTTTATTCATATGCATGGTATTCTGGGAACAGATTTACAAGGTAATGTCTCCTTTAGATTAGAATTTATATCACATAGGAAATATGAGAAGCAGTTTTTTTGAGACAGAAACTATATCTTAAAGAAAGTCAAATGTTTTCTTCCTGCTCTGTATCTGAATTTATAAATCATTATTATGTTATAGAGGGGTTTTTTTCCTAGCTGTTCAAGGACATGTTAAGGAGACATGCTCAAAGCTAATGCACTTCTCTTTAAAGTTCATGGGGAAAAATTTTGAGATGTTATGTTGTTACCACTTGAAGCTCAAAATGTGCTAATAACACAGTCCTTCACTCCCTCCTCTTTAAGAATGAGGAACAAAATATGAACTTAATTAGTTTTGAGATCCTTAGGGTGTAGAAGACACATTCCTCTGGAGTTAAACGATGCCAAAAATGATGTTAGTTCTATTTTTTTCCTGTGGTTTTGAGTAGACGTTCAATATACATTATTATAAATATATGTTAAATGTCTCCTGTTACCTTATTTCCTGATAAGACTATAAACTTATAGAGGGCAAGACGTTTTTACTGTTATATCCCACTGCTCAATAGTAAGCACACAATGCATATTTGTATATATTTCTTACAATGGTTTCAAATATTCCCATAAGGCAGAACTACCAATCTTAAGGGAAATGGAGTGCATGGAACACCAATTTCTATGAGCTTGAATAACACAGATGTCATATAAGTGTTTTTTTTCTGTCAGTAGAAAAAGATGAGCCATAGTTCTAGTAACGCAAGCCTGACAATTCAGGACTATCTCCCATATCCTCTCACCACTTTTCCTCGCTTCTGACTACTACTTACTCCCTAGAAAATCAAAGCAAGTGTGATAGGTTGACTAAATATGTAGGCTGGTTTCTATCTGAGGCCTTAGCAATGTGTCATGGGCGCTGCATAGGCAATGATTATAAAAATTAAAATTAAAAGACAGGGATAGATAGAAGGGGTGGATGGCTTTCACTTAACATTTTGTATCTTCCTGTATGATTTGCATTATCTAACTATGTACATGTATTACTTTTATTTTTCAAAATGTAAAGAGGGATTTTATCTGGGTTTGGGGATTGGGGATTTTATCTGGGTCTTGTTTCTTTATATTTCTCCATGTTAAAAATGAAATATATAAAACTAATTTCTTTTTTTTTTAAGATTTTTTTTACTGGGGAATTGGGGGAGGGGAACAGCGTTGGGGAATTGGGGAAGGCGAACAGCCAAGTTGTTGTTCTTCAATCTTAGTTGTGGAGGGTGCAGCAAGCTCAGCTCCCAGTCCAGTTGCGCTGCTCTGCTCAAGGTGCTGTGTTCAATTAGTTGCAGGTGGGCATAGCCACCATCCCACATGGGAGTCGAACCAGCAGCCTCCTTGGTAAGAGCACAGTCTCTATCCCCTTAGCCATTGGGCGGCAGCTCAGCTCAAGGTGCCGAGTTCAGTCTTTATTTGCGGGTGGGCATAGCCACCATTCAAACCGGCAGCCTTGTTGTTAGGAGCACGTGCTCTCACCTGCTGAGCCATCCTGCCACCTGTTGGTAGCTCAGCGGCAGCTCAGCTCGGGCCAGGAATTGAACCAGCGACCCTGTTGCTCAGAGCTCACACTGTTGAGCGAGCTCTTAACCAACTGAGCCACTTGGCCGGCCCTCCTTTGATGATTTTATGTCTTCTCTTTTTCTTCTTTAATCTCCCAAAAGAATTTAAATGTTATGAAACAGGTGTGTATGGCTGCTTTGTTTTGTCCATTTTTCTCCCCAGAGGTCAGTCTTTTCCCTCTTCAGTTTAGAACTCAATAATCAAAGAGCTTGAAGAGCAAGAACCCTCAAGAATTATATCTTAAATAGTATTAATGAAAAAAGTGTTTCCAAAGAAAAAACGTTTTTGCTAGGATGAGAAGCTTGGCTTAATACCAAAGGTGTGTGCTTGTTTAGTCCTAGTTATAATCTTATAATGTCTCCAGGGCAGTGGCTTATCATGGGTTACACTGAAGTACATTTAGTTTTGCTTGTTTATTGTCATACTCAATACATATCCTAACACCAACCAAAAAGTGAGAAGGTGGATGGATGATTGATTCATTAAATCGCTCAATAAATCTTTGTTGACACACTACCCTAGTTAACATGAAGGAAAAAAAATGAGTAAGATACAGTTTCAGTTCTCAAAGAGTAGACTAAGAACTATTAATGCTAGGCAGAATGAATAAGTGTTTTTATACAGATAAAAATATCTGTGTTATTATAATTTCATGCCATGTTATTCAGCATGACTTGTACTTAGGAAATTATTAAAACAAAACTTGCTTATGTAGCATTTATATTTCCTTTTCTGTATCTGTGTAATGGTGATTTCTTTGAGGAGAGTTTTTTGTTTTTATTTTT
>NW_017731360.1:9244059-9244989 GCF_001890085.2 Hipposideros armiger | reverse complement strand
ATTATTTCTCCTTAGACTTTGAATTGTTATTAATAGTCAAAGACTTTAACTGAGTGTTATTAGAAAAAGTCGTAATTCAGTTACTGAAGAAAGAGTATAACTATCTTAGCAGTTTGTACTGAATAAAAGGAAACTTTTTTTTCGCCCCCCCTTAAGTCAAGAACCTAAAGTCAAGGTTCTTTTAGAGTAGACTGCCTTTAGTAGTTGGTGTTTAGTAGTTGGTGCCAAGGAAAATAGACACCACATGCTGATGAAACGTGGAGCTAGTGCTTTGAAATACTCTGTTTGGTTATTACTGAGAGACTTCTGTGTGCTTTAAACATCCTTTAGGTTAGCTTGTCCAAAAGAACTTTCTGCAGTGATGGGAATATTCTGTATCTGCGCTGTCCAGTGTAGTAGCCACATGTGCCTGATGATCACCTGAAATGTGGCTAGTACAACTGAGAAACTGAATTGCACATTATATTTAATATAAGTATATTAAATATTAATATAAGTGTGAATAATCATATGTAGTTAGTGACCACAGACTTGGACAGCACATCTTTAGATATTTGAGAGCTGAGCACATTTTTTTTTTTTAATTTTATTGGGGAATCGGGGGAGGGGAACAGCGCTGAGGAATTGGGGGAAGGGTAACAGACAAGTTAGTGTTGTTTTGTTCTTCAGTCTAGTTGTGGAGAGGACGTTGCTTCACTGGCCCAAGCTGGCACCATCATTGCGCTCTTCCCAGGCGAGGCAGATCAGTCGCCAGCTTCTGGACGGCTGCTCAAGGTGGCTGCTGGCCGCTCACGCTGGCCGCCGGCTACACAGGGTAGCTCACGCCAGCCCACTGCAGCAGGGAGCTGCAGCCTACGCTGTCACCAGCAACCCATGGCAGCCTAGCTCCAGGTCAAGCTGTTGTTCAGCATCTTAGCTGTAGAGGGCAGT
>NW_017731360.1:9240301-9241921 GCF_001890085.2 Hipposideros armiger | reverse complement strand
TCTCTCTCTCTCTCTCTCTCTCTCTCTCTCAGCCTGTTCCCCAGGCTAGTTCCCATGAAGCGCAGATGCTTTCTGCTGAGGAGCGTGAGCCCAACAGTAGTGATTATATGAGGTTCTATGCAAATATTCACCTGACAAATTTGTCTCCTTTGCAAGTTGTTACTACTTGCAAACCAGTCAATTCTCAGAAACCATCATGAACATGCCATTTTCCCCCAGAAAAGTGAGATTTCCCAGCAGTTCCAGGGTGTTTGGAACGATGGGATAGTCCATGGTCTCTGCATTTCTTCCAGCCTCCATCTGGAGCACTTTTCACCTTAATTTCCCTTGGTGACTAGATTCTGCGAGCAAAGCTTTTAAGTGAAGAAGGCTGTTTCTTCCCTTGTACTCAAGGTTAATAAATACTTGCTGCATGCCCACTGTGCACTAGGTTGTGCCAAGAGTGGAGAGTTTAAGGATAAATACATCACGGTCCCTGCCCAAGAGACTTTACTAGCCTAAGAAAGTCTGAAGATCACTGCAATTTAGGGGCATATGTCCAGCACAGTCAGCCACAATCAGCTCTTTACCTGCAGTCTCATCTCTTGATGCTTGTCCCATTTTCTCACTGCTGCCATCCCTTCTATGACTGGACTCTTTCAGGTTAGGTGTCATTTCCTTGAAGGTATTTTCTCTGATCTCTCAGAACAAAGCGAGACACCCCTATCCCCACCAATATGTATTTGCATAGCCCCTAAGTACTCATCATGCTCTACTGTAGATCCTATTTACTTGGACTATAAGTACATTTAAGGGCAAAAACTGTTGTTGTTAGCACCAACACATTGCTGGGCGCATAATCAGTGATCAGTAAATCTTTATTGGAATTCTGCTTAAGAGATGAAGGAAAGACTCTTAATGGAAGCAACATTTGAGCCAGTTCTTAAAGGATGAGTAGGCGTTTCCTAGATGGACATGGGAAAGAAATTTTAGGCCAAGGGAACAATTTGTACAAGTAGATGAGTTGACAAAGAGTTTACAAGGGACCGGCAAGCCTTTCTAATTTCCTCATGGAGTTTGAGATGCAGGTTATTTATTGGTTGTTAAGATGTTATCTCCTGTAACTACCCAGAGCCAGCTAGACTAGATTAGCGTTAGATCACAGGATAAAGAATAGGAAGCTGCTCCCTCCTTCAATCCGATATCCAGAAATTGAAAATTCGTCTTTTACTTGAATACGTATCTGTGTGAGCTGTTAATTTGTTGGCCAGCCATTACTGGAGGAAAATGACTTTCTTCCTAACTTCTCACTAGAGCTCACATTCTTGGGACATCACAGGCCATAAGAAAGTGGTATGCTGAATTACGCTGAGGAAGGTGTAATTAAAATAGCTAAGAGCTTTTGCTCCTAGGTAATCCAATTTATATTGGTATTTCAGCATAAAAGTACATGTAAATGGAAGCATTATAATCTGTCATGATTGATCAGATAAACTGTTGATTGAAAATATGAAGCATGTTCTCATGTTAGTATATGATATGATGTGCTTGCCAACAGAGCTTTGGAATTGTAAATGTCACTAAAGGTTTTAAGTGCTCAGCTCTTTATAGGTTACATGCAACGTTTATAAACAGTTCTTT
>NW_017731360.1:9237001-9238791 GCF_001890085.2 Hipposideros armiger | reverse complement strand
AAAAAATAAAAAAATAAAGTTAAAGTGAGACTTCCCTTTGCATTTTTTAAAATATAATGCCTGGAAAACTAAAATGAACTCAAGGCTTTGATAGTTAAAATTTAAAGTCATCAATGGACCAATATCCTCCCCTCTCTCTGCTTGTCTGCTTATCAGTTGGCACAAAGTAAATATTCTTAGAATGAAATGGAAAAATGTCAAGGAACATTTATTGGCTTGGTACTTGAGCAACAGAATCTGAGAGATTTGTTGTTGTAGAGTATGGAGTTCCGGGGAAATGAGTAGCTTTAGGAAATAAGTATTTCCTTGACCATTTATATTGAAAGCTGACATGAGTCTTCGAATTAGAATCAGGAAACTGGGGTTTTAGTCCCAGCTCTGAGCAAGGTATCTAACCTCTTTGACTATCAGTTTCCTTTTTATGTAAGGAGTAGGAGACTGAGTCAGATGATCACTAAGAAACTGGTCATTCTTTTATCTTTAAGTTTTATTGCCACCTTCACAATAACCTAGAAGCAGCTTTGAGCCAAGCCAAGATGGGCGTTTAAATTTGGCTGGTGGTAAACAGCAGCTATACCAAGATCCATAAATCTGTTTTACTCTTGTATGGTCCTGTCAACATAGATTCTACAGTACTATTTTTGGGCTGTGTGTGTGTTTAATGGGCCCAGTTTAAACTTATTTACTGTAATGTTTTTCTTTGGACCGTCCCATCTGCTTGATGTTCCTGTATGCCAACGCTGCTTGTGTTCAGACTTCCTCCTTGGCCTGGCTCTTCCAGCTTGCTCTCTGGATTCATGATACAGAAATGTCATCCTCTTCCGTTTCTGACTAACCTCTTTGTAATGACTAAGTTTTTTTNCTCCCTTTTTTCCTCATCCCCACAACCTGTGAATCTTTTTGCTCAATTATTTTTCTTTTTCCATATCCTCTCATCTCCATTCAGCTAATTCTCACTTTCATCCAGGTGTTCCTTTCCTGTTGACTCTAAGGAACTCCCCAAATTCTTAACCCAACCATACAAAAGCCCTTTCGTTTTTTTGAACTGAAACTTTCCTGTTTAATATAATTTCTTGTAACTCCCTCCTCAATTCCAGGAGCATCTCCTGACCCCTAAGGCTTAAGAATTTACTGTCTTCAAAACAAAAGCCTTAATTGAAAGCCAAAAGGTAGAATCTCTGTAGTGCCAATTTCCTAGCCTAGGTCCTTTTATTTCACAGAACTGAAAGCAGTCCTGCTGGCATAATTTCAGTTTCTTTCTCCCATAAGCATAGTCTAACGTATTATAGGCTTGTAAACATACACATTACTTCATGTCTGCCTTATAGAGAGTCACGGTGACATAAAAGCATACCAGAAGCTCCCACTTTTCCTAAAAAACTGTGATGGTTAAATTTAAACATTTGGGGGGCAGGATTCATTTATATAAAAACAAATGGGATGAGAGGGTACCAAATATTATATATTAAGCACCTTCTATCATTAAACTCTTTAGAGATTCTCTTATTTAATCCTCACAACAACTCTATGAGTAGTTAGCTCCATTTTACAGATGTGAAAACTGAGGCTCATCTAAGTTGAGTAACTTGTTCACGTAATCAGTAAATAGGACAGCTGAAATTCTGCGTAGTTATATGTGATTCCAAAGCTGCCGCTTTCTTCCATTGGTAAGCCGTGCTGCCCTCTGGAAGTGGAGGTAGGCAAGGAACAAGAGTTACAGTATTTGATGTAGAATAGGAGGCAGGTATGTTCGTTTTTGGTTTTGGTTTTTTGTTTTGTTTTGTTTTTGC
>NW_017731360.1:9225599-9232236 GCF_001890085.2 Hipposideros armiger | reverse complement strand
ATATATTCTATAATGCATGGTTAGTTGTAGTGGTGATTACATGAAATAACCAATGTAAAACTCCTTCATAGAGTGCTCAAATTGTTAGTTCCCCATTGTATCTGGAGGTGTTAGTGAAATAATTCCAAGTATGTGACCAGACACTGTGGTAAGTTTGTGTTATGTGTGGCTTTTTTTACATTTAGAAAATTTAGTGTTAGCATACACATTCATGTATGTAAATAAAAATTCATCAAGCTGTATCCTTAATAGCTATGTATTTGGCTATATGTAAATTAGTTATAGCTCAGCAAAAAAAAAAATTAGTATGCGAGCTGGACCTTCAGTTGCTGTATGTGGTTAGCTGATATTTCCATGTATTTTACTCAGCATGTGGGGCTACATCTTTATGTTCCCCAAGATCATATGGTGGTTATTGAGCTTTCGCAGAAAGAGAAATATTGTGTAACACCTTCCAAATATTTATCTCAAATTTACTATCTTAGTAAGCAAGCAAAATTTCAGAAGTATTCCTTTTTATTTTTAGAAAAGGTATACACAATCCTAAAATATTGTTCCTACTGTTATTAATTCCTAGTATATAGATCTCATCCTGCCTTGGGTATGCCCCTCACAGGTAGAAAGCAGTGAAATATGAAAACAGCCTGATACTTTTGAGGCAAGCATGTATCTAAAACATACCTTCGAATGGACTCCTGCTCTCATTAGCCTGCTATGCATAACCCTGATGTTTTTGTGTGTGTGATAAAGTTTACAAGGTCTTTGATAAACTCTTGAGCAGGCTCCCTTTCTTCTATGTCTGTGATTCTGGAAAGCTGGAACCAAGCTCAATGTCAGGAAAAGTAGGTGTGGACTTTTAGGGCTGTGTTGCTCAGCAGCTAGAATGTGGTTGGCAGTCTCCTCCCCTTCCTGCACTTCTGCTCTTCACAGTGTGCACCCTGGAATGACAGGCATTCCTGTGTGAAGAGAGCCAGCGTGAAGACATATTTATAAGAACCACAAGTGCCCAGGACGGGATACAGGGAAACAAACTCCAGCAGACTGACCTCATGCCGTTTCCTGATGTTTGGCAGTGACACTGAGAGAGGAGTGCACGTCTCCTCCTCATGTGGATTTATCTTTTAAGAAAAGTTTGCTTTGGTCCGGGACAGTCTGTTGTCGTGAGACACATCAGACAATATAATCATGGGGCAAGCTGATGTATCCAGACCGGTAAATCCAGATGCAGTTGGTGAGTAATAAAAGGCAAAGAAACAAATCTTGACAGAGACAAGGCAGGTGAAGTTGAATATTTTATAGGGATTTGAATGTGAGGATTTTGATGGTTATAACTTTGGGATGTTTATCACTTTGTGAAAAATGAATGAACACATAATCAGTTATTTTTCATTTGCTTGTATTAATTTACCATACATAGTTTTGTTTTACTTGTTCCCTTTGGGGCTCTTTTTAATATATTTCTAGGAAAACATCTGTTAATTTCTTTCCTTTGCATAAGTAAGTGCTACAGAAACTGATATTTAGAATTCAGTGGTGTTTTACCAGTATTTTGCAAGACTTGAGCAATTGATATATGTATATGTGGTGTAGAACTGGAACTGTTGACTTCTATAAACAGGACCATTTTAAATAATTGACTTAATTTTTTAGAATCAGTTTTACATTTTCCAAATAAATCTCAGGCTCTTTCCATTGTGCTGGAAATGCAACATAGTTTTCATAATGCAACACTTTGGTATAAACATTTCTGAAGTCAGTGCTTTACATTTGAAGTGTTATTATCTGAGATAGCTAGAGACCAAGCTGATAATTGTTAAGTGTAGCTCAGAGTTTCAAAGCTTTTAAGTGAAATGGAAGTCCCTTGTCACTGAAGACTCATTTTCCCAATGTGGGGTTTTATATAAGATGAAGATGAGAAAAATAGCTTTAGGTAGATGGTCATTAAAAGGTTGTTAAATATAAGCAAAGTGGAGGAAAATCTGTGAATCATTTCTTGACATTATACTATTCCAAAGATTTATACCTTCTCTTTTTGACTTAGGAAGCAGCAGAAAACATGTTCAGTCCTAGGCTGCTTTTTTATTTTTTTCAGAAATGAAAAATGTCCATGACTTTAAAGAAAAGTATAAAAGCGATGGAATACAGGTATCTCTCCCAGATGTCTCATGATTTAATGATTTAGTTTCTAAAGGTATGTTTTCTCCTGAGACCTTGCCAGATGAAATTCCTCCTAAGTATTTTAATGTTTTACTGAATCTGAGGCACATGGGTTGCAAAGTGAGTCATTCAGCAACAGATTTTTAACAGTGAAGTCAGGACTTGACTCATTTTACCTTATTCACTAGGGCTGGGTCCATATCAATTCACTAACTCACTTTTTTTTTTTTTAATGAAACGTTTCATAAATAGAAAAAGGTGTAGAGAAAAATATAAAGGACCCTCTCAGGTCACTACCCAGCTTTAGAAATGAAATTTAAAACAGAGATTTATCCCACCCCACCTCCACCACTGTCTGTATGCCCACATTCCCTTATGATGACATTTTGCTGCTTTGCTCTCAGAGGTAACCACTCTCCGGAATTTGGTGAATTCACTTTTGGGTCACTAAATTCTCCTGTGGTTTCTACTCCAAAGATTAGTTCTTTATTAACAAGTATAATAAGGACCTAAATAATGCTAGGTCCTTGAGGTGAAAATTTCTTTGAAAAGCAAGAAATGGGTAAGCAGGTATAACTTACTGGTGGGTGGTGATATTTAGGAAGAATGCCCACCAAACATCTATATACTATACAAAACATTTCACCTGAGTAGATAAAGTGCTATATTTTTTGCTTCTAAAGAAAAGTGAGAATCAAATACATCAATTTTTCTTACCAATATCCCCATTAAGAGACCTACAAAGAAGATGTAGAAATCACTCAGGTACCTAACCAAATTTTATGTTCTCTCTAGATTTAGTTTCGGGGTTTATTCCTATTACCTAGATAATTTGTAGGTGACTATAAGCTATTTTAATGGACAGACTCTATCATTTGTAATTCAGACTGTATTCTATTTGAGAAAATCAAGACCGAGTCATAAGGGCTGAACATTGACAACTTTGAGGACGTATAACATTACTTCAGGCTTTTACCAAACATAACAAGTTTAATGAAATTCAAAAAGCATTTCAATGAATAGGTGTCTGAGAACTCTTACCATATTCTTTGGAAGGATAAATGTACAAAATAAATTAAAACATAAATAATTTGTTTATGGTTCTAGGCCTGCAATACAGTAGTTAGTTTTGAGCTTTAAAATTGATGGTACTAGTTTTTTGAGCAAGCCAAGTGATGTAAAATAAGTTACTGAATGTATTGAATTGATTTCTTATTATTTTCAAGGCACTGTGAATGTTAGGGTGGATCCTGTATAGGTATAACTCATGTCTGTGCCCTTAAGTTCACTTTCTCATTTAGAATCTAAATAATAATTAAAAGAAAAAATTAAAAATATTTATAAATTTGTTTAAGATAAGACATATTTCTTTTTCTAAATTAATTGACTCCCTTGACTTATAATGGATGTCCAGAGCTGTTAACCAAGAAGAGTCTGCTTTCAAACAAATAATCTTTGCATGAGACTCATCCAAATTTATGAGATGTTTTGTCAGTATCCAACTAGTTTTTACCACAGGATTTAACAACTGGTGAAATAATCGAGTTACCAAATGCTGAGTAGAAATTTATGCTGTGGTGTCCATTCAAGAAAATAAATAGTTATCCTCAGTAGTTCATGTAAAAAAATGTATCCTTATGTGAAATATGTCTATAGGAGGAGAAAGTCTGTAAATTTACTCAGATAAAACTTTCAAATAATATTTTGTAGTTCTTGATCAATCGACATCAAAGCTGTTTCTGTATTCACTAGAATTCTTTACTTTGTATCATATTAAAACAACCAGCCATTAACACATGTCCTTAAATTAGGCATAAGACCAAAGAATTTTAATAGGCTCTGCCCAACCATTTAGTTGGGAACTTTCCTTTTCTTTGCCTTTCCATTTCCCATCTCTAGCTCTTTTCTTTGCCTTTTTTTTTTTCCTTTTCTCTTCCTTTTTGGCCCTTCATATACTTTTCATTCATTAATTAGACACGTTTTTACCACTTTTCTTTTACAGAGGAATGTAATTTTTTAAAAGATACTGTATTATAATATTTCCTCTTACCTACATTCCTTTTCCATCATCATTTGATTTATTTTGCTCTGAAACCTCATGCACATGAGAATGGGAGTAGTTCTGGGAAAGGTGATTTAGAAATATATTGTCATTCAGAGGCTAAATCAGTAGGGAGATCGATGGATGAATAAATTTTAATGTAGCTATATAACAGTATTAACATAAGAATAAATAATAGATGGGTTAATGAAAAGTAAACAACTTCCTAGAACTTTAAAGAAAAACACTTAGCATTATTTGGTCATCAGAATTGTCAGAGACATTTCACCTACCCTTGTAGGTCTAATAATTAATGCTGTCTTCTGAGAAAGAAGGAACAGGCATGCTTTCTCCATGTAACCCAGGAGGCAGTGATAGTATAGGAGTCTATCGTGGAATCCTTACAGGATTTTCTGTTATGGAATGTGGAATACTAACCAAAAATTGCTGCCCCCTCTTTCTGCTCCATTGGATTTTCTGAATGGCCTATTGTCACAATGTATCCCTCTTTCTACTTGCAAGTAAACATTGGAAGGAAAGTTTAAGCATTCGTTTTTGATTTTTTTCCATGAGAGAATATATTATATTTTGGCACCTCACTTTAAAAACTTACTGTCAACTTAGAATTTTTATCAAAAATTTTTTATCAAGTTGCCAAGGGTAACACAGCATCACTTCTTGATTCAGCCATGGCCAGAAAACTATATTTTCCCAGAGTTGGAATATCAGACCTAATTGTACCTGCAAGTACAGAGAGACCTTCTCCCTGACTATCTTCTTGAGTGCTTTGCCCAATTTTTTCTATTTCCCAAAGGTCATAACTATGCAGTATTTCCAAGGGAAGTTACGGGCCGGCACTAGACAAAGCCTGCTTTGTTCATTAGTGGCAGCTTTTGCCTTCTGTAATTTTGTTGCAGTTTTCTAACATAGTTCTTTAAATCCAGTAATAATCCTCTTAGAAGACAAAAATGAGTAAGTACTAGAGCAGCGGTTCTCAACCTGTTGGTCGCGACCCCTTTGGGGGTCGAACTACCGTTTCACAGGGGTCACCAGGTACTCGTATGTGGGCGTATCTGCATGTGGGCCTGGAGATGGATAGAGGAGCGGTGTCTCGTTTCCTAAGACCATCGAAAATATGTGTTTTCCGATGGTCTTAGGCGACCCCTGTGAAAGGTTGAGAACTGCTGTACTAGAGTGTAAGTACCATAAATTAATGTCCTCCAATTTACAAAGTTCTGATGCTGTTAACATGCTTGTATAAAATCAAGATCTGCTTCAAGCCTGATGGGCATAAAAGATCATTAAACAGACAACCACTGGATTATAAATATACCCAAACAATATATGTAAGTCATTGTGCTGTTGTATACCTTAAAAATTTTTTAAATAGATAATTGGCCCCTCTTGATAAATGAAGTATGTATCTTGTTGCATAAAACTATAGATTTTAAAATTTTGGACAAATAACTGATTATTACAAAAGTTTTGCTGAAATTGAAGAGCTTTATACACTTTAAATCTAAACAGTTTTTAAAGCCCGATAAAGTATAAGAAATAGAGGTTGAACTAAGACAGACCCAGTAATTTCATTGCTTATTACCAGGCCTTGTGAAGGGAGAGCGTAGTGAAGGCCATGTTGAAAACTAAGGTTTTTGTTGACTCCCATTGCCTGTGCCCTACCTTGCCTTCCAACACGGCTGATTAAAAATTGGCTGTAAATCAGATTCTAAAATGAACAGTAAATTTAACCGTTGCTCATTGTTGAATCCTGTTTTATCTCTTATCTCTCCAAGGTAATGTAGGTATAAAATGTATCGATAGCAAATGGTTAATGAATATTTTATCTGAAGATGAAAAATGCTAAGTACTTTTTAATAATACTATACATTTATTTTTTAAAAATCATCCCAGAATTCATCTGGAACGCTAAACTTGAACTAGAAAATTTGAATTAAATGGTGGCCAGAAAACCCCAGGGGTTGAAGAAAGAAACTACAGGAACGCTGCTTAGCACATGGTATAAGAAACAAGCCTATGAAATGGGAGGTGCTACAAGTTGAATGAGGGAGTAAGTAGTGTAAATAGCAGGGCATAATTTCAGGGCACTACTCAAACCAGGAACTCCAAACTCTAGCTTGGTTAGTTATCTTCCTCTCCCAACCTCCGCCCACTTCAAAAAACATGAAGACCTCCAACTCTGTGACACGCTTTCCTAGTGGCCTGCAGCTGCATGAGTCAAAGAAAAAGGTGTTTTCTTTGGAACACACAAGCACAAACTAATGCCAGCATCCTACACCCTGTTTCCTAGCAAACAAAGGGAAACAAAGAGGGAAACTACCTTGTTTGGCTCTCACGGAAAGCAGAATGGGGCCATAAGCCCATTTTAAATTTCACCACTAGCTTAAACAGAAACATTGGGATAGCCAAATATGATTCCAC
>NW_017731360.1:9214188-9220999 GCF_001890085.2 Hipposideros armiger | reverse complement strand
TATGCTAGCAGGCATAAATATATTTGAAAGGATATCATGATTTTGTTGTTTTGAATATGTAAGAGAAAGGGGACACAAGTATATTGTTCAATATAATGAGGGATTAAAAGGGATGAACTAAGTTCCACTTGAGAAAGTGGTCAAGTATCTGAGAAGATAGTAGGAGCAGGCTCGATTGGCTCCATTTCATTTAGACTTTTCATACAGGGACTTTCCTGTGAATGTGTTACCATCTAACATTCCTAAAGCTTTATGGCTTTTTTTTCTTTGTAAAAATATTATATGGCACTAATAATCTCTTTTTTCATATTGTTAGCCTGTATTTTTTTTTTAATGCACCCTCTTACTTTTAACCAAACAAGCATTTTACTATGTGTTTTTAGGAACTGAGTGAACTTCAGTAGTGGATGGGTTAGCAGGACATTTAAAGTTTCAGTCCCTCCTTGCCTCTGCAAGTAAGGCTATTATTTGAGAATGAACAGCTTATGTTACTTAGCTTCATTTCTGAGTTATCATTAACATAGGTTCAATATTATGATATTATGAATGCTCTGAAATATCTTGAGGTCTTATTGACATTCCATAATTGGGAGAAGACTGTTAAAGCACTAACTCTTAAAAGCAATACCATGTGTTCACTCTTGGGTGTCCATCCCATGGCACCACTGAGGGGAAATTGTTATGACAGGAGTTCTTCTAATGTCCCTGGCAACTAGACTTTTAAAAATATGGTCCAGTGTGATAACCAGATTCTGTTGCATTTCATGTAAAGAATTAAAGTACTTGAGACCCAGGTTGCCCTGGACTAAATCAACTAAGAAAAGAGTCCTGTCCTCTCGGTCTGTTGCACTTCAGTAAGCAGGATCCTGTTTTGCCTAAGTTATCTGGATACAACAAAATAATGCATCAGCAGTCATTGCTATAGTCACTCTGATAATTACAGTTGTGTAGATCTGACCTTCATCAGTGGACTTCCCTAGACCCAGGTCTATCAATTGAGAAAAGATAGATTGTGATAGTATTTCTAAAAAAAAAAAAATAATAGTGCTTTTTGATTGTGTATTTTCTCTTATGAAAAAATATCTACAGTATTAAAAAAAAGATTTTTAGTGCATTTATTATACCCCTTTTATCCTCCCCCGAAACTTGTTATTTGCTCCAGATGTGAAATTGTTCAGTAAACATGTTAACTTATTGCATGCAGTAATATGGTATGTCGTCCTCGATGTATTTCTATAAAGTAAAGGTTCCACTTTAATTCCAGGACTGTTATTCCACATGACTTTTTTTTTTTCTTCTCCTCTAGACTTCTCCAGAGAACCCTGGGACAGTAGGTGGAGTGCAAAGCTGTATTGTGTTGCCTTCCTGCTTTTTTTGTTGCCTTCCTGCTTTTTTTAAAATTATTATTATTCTTGGCCTAGTCTTGGCTGCTCCTTTCTCTGCCACTAAAGCTACCTAACGAAACCCTGCATGTATGGTCATTATGAGGGATTTATTTATTTATAGCCTTTCATTTCAATCCTGCACAGTTATTATGTCAGTTATGTTTCCTGTAGAATCCTTGAAATCAGGATTGTCCCTAAAGCAACATTGTGATAGGCAAGCTGGAATGTCAGCTCTACTTTCTAGAGCAATTTCCTTCCATTTTAAAGCACCCTCTTTCTGTGCCCCTATCCCCCACCCCCAGCCCCTTCCTGTGTTCCAAAACTGCCTGGGGTCTTGTGAAGGAAGAAAATAATCTGAAAAACAGGTACAAGTAAGGTGTTAACACCTAATGTGTTACCCCCTCTTGGAACTATTTATATCCTGAAAGAGGAGAACAGGGAGAGGGCAATATTTAACCAAGAATATCGAATCACTCACTAATGGTGGAATTCACAGCTTCGGTGACATGGAGATTGTAGTGTTAGCTGGGAAAGGCCTCCCCCCATGCCCAAAGAATGAGAATGGCAACAGTAGGCTGCATCAGGGCAAGATCTCATTCATATTGGGAAGACACATTTGTGTGTGTATGCCTTTAAGAGATTTTTGAACCGGTTATGATCATCTCATTGAATTTTTGTCCTAAAATTATGTCAGCTTGGTTTGGTTCCTTTTCCACCTTAGTAATTTATCTGTTATGGATTTTGATGTTTGGTGTCCATGTGATGTCAAGGAGTCTGACTGTCTGCATGGTTGTTTATCATTGCTCCGATCCTTTCCAACTACCACAGGAAGAGAGGGGAAGGGACATTTTGAAGACAATGCTAAAATAATAAATGGGCTGTTCTCTTCCCTCTCTCCCCCTCACCATGCACCAGAAGAAGCAGGCCAGCCCACTGCAGATCCAGGCATGGTCATGGACAGTGTGGAAGCAGGAGGAGACACGACGCCTCCCACCAAAAGGAAGAGCAAGTTCTCAGGCTTTGGGAAGATCTTCAAGCCCTGGAAATGGCGGAAAAAAAAAAGCAGCGATAAATTCAAAGAGACATCAGAAGGTGAGACAGTGAGATTTGAATATATGTTCTGAGGGCCGAGTGGCTCAGTTGGTTAAGAACTTGCTCAAGAGTTTGAGCTCTGAGCAACAGCGGTTTGATGCCCNAACTTAGGCTTTTATTAGAGAAAATAGTCTTATATAATTTATACAGAGTTGGAATTAAAATTTGAAAAAATGTGTGCATGGCCCTAGCCACTATTCCAGTTATAAATAATACCTAGTTAGATAGCAAAAGTGTATATGTCCAAATGGAATTGTATAGTGGAAGACCTGTTTGATAGACTCTTCAGAGTTGGATTTAGGAAAACTGCTGAGTTAGGTAGGTCTTTCCTGTGAATATTACCATTAGTCTACTTTCAGTCTGCTACCTTCCCTTCTTGAAAATACTCTTGGACCTAAGTAGGAAAGATTTGACTGGTTACCTCTCCACTATCATTTAGTTATTTGAAGATCTCAACCTTCCTATATAGGAATTTTGATGGAATCAAGTTTTTGTGATTTCCCGCTGGTGTCAACATAATGGGTTTTGGGGAAAAACAGAAGATGATTTACCTCTTTCCCTTTTTGTTAGGAATGATTAATCTGCTTTCTTTTCTTTTTCTGATCTTTCATGCATGAGATCACTCCCTTGCTTCAAAATTTCTTTGTTTCATCAGGCACTTACCTAAGCAAAAAGTGTGTGGGAAGAATTTTATCAACACTTTATTTTAATCAGTTATAGGTGTTGCTCTTGAATAATAGCTAAAAGAGTTTCCAGAGCACTCCCAGACTAGTCGCCACCAAAAGTGCCTAGAATTCTTCAGAATTCTCTCCCATGTATGGTATTAACAGCATAAAGAATCTGCCTCAGCACACTCTAAAGAAATATGGCGCACAGCAGTCAGTAAAGAAAGACTCCAAATCCAGGCAACGATTTATGAATAAAAAAGAAAAATCAGTAATCTGATGTAAAAATAATGTAAATGATCTAACAATAGTGATCTGAATCAGAAGTTGATTGCTACATCTAGTTTAAGTACAAAGCACTGACTTCTAAGAGAAGTGAACCAAGGATTGATAAAATACCTATTGAAATTGGAAGTGATTATAACTGGTGGCAAATTAGTTTATAAGGAGACTTTAATAAGAAACCTAACTTTAGAATTTGTACCCTTTATAAATTTTGATAGTGAGCAATATTTGAGGTGAATACCAAACTGTTAAAGTAAATTATATAGGAGATTAATAGCAATCATCCAGGTTGTTGTAAGAATTAAATCCTATAATGTGCCACTTTTATAAATTATAGTCTGAAAACCTTTGTTAGTGGATGAAGCGAGATGTTGGAAAGACTTGTAAGATTAAAGCTTAATTTTTATTCTGAGGGCAGCATGATCAAAAGGATCACAGGCTTTGAAGTCGAAAAGACTTGGATTTGAATCCCATCTATATCACTTATGCTATTGGCAAATAGAAAACCTGCAAAGAATGAAACATACAAAGACAAGCAGTCCAACAGGGGAAAAAAAGCCAATGAAATGACATTTATAAAGTACTGAAGTTAAATAAACAAAAAAAACTCAACTCCCAACTGAAAATACTATACCCAGTACAAATATCCTTCAAAAATGATGAAATAAAATTATCCTAGTTGGAAGCACAGAATTGTAGAAAGAAATGAAGAGTACCTGAAAAAAAAATGTAGGAAATATAAAATAATATTTGTTAAAACAGCAATAATAATGTTTTCTGTGGTTTATTGTTCTATGTATGTAGAAGTAAAATATGACAATGACACAGAGTAAATAGAATTGAAATGCAAAATTCTTGCAGTTCAGTAAGTAGCAAAAGTACTAACTTTAACATAAATTGTAGTAAGTTGAGGATGCACAGAACAATGAGACAAATAGAAAATAAATAGCAAAATGGTAGACCTAAGCCCACCTGTGTCAGTAAAAACATTAAATATAAATGGACTAAACACTTTAAAAGACAACGATTGTCAAACTAGATAGAAAAATAAAATCAAGGCAGAAGTGTTATTAGAGTGATATATAGAATTTCATAATGATAAGAGGGTCAACAGGAAGATATAATAATTCTAAAGTTGTAGATATCTAATAACATAGCTTCAAATATATAAAGCAAAAGTTAATAGAACTAAAAAGAGAAGGAGACAAGTTCACTTTCATGGGTAGAAATATTAACATACCTCTCTTAGTAACTGATAGAACAAGCTGACAACAAGTCAGAAAGAATGTTAATGCTTTATACAACATGATTACCCAACTTGACCTAATTGGCATGTATAGAACACTACACTCAATAATTTCACAGTAAACTTTCCAAGTGCACATGGAGCATAATATAAATCTGGAAAAAAATAACTGCGAACTTTTATATTGTTTATTTTTCATTTAAACTATATTTGAGACTAAGAAACGCAGGAAGACTCACAATTCTTCTGTAGGAATACTGTGCTTCAGTAGGAAACTTTGGAATGAAGCCATGATTTTCTAGTTTATTTTTCTTCAATAAACTATTATGTTACAGGCATATAACGAATGTCTGCCTCTGTCTCTTTTAAATGCATCAGGCTTCCCGTAATAATCTGGGATTGGGATTAACAAGCCTGACTGGTCATAAGAATTAACTGTGAAGATTTTAAAAAACAGATTCCTATGTCCCACCTCCTGGAGATTCTGTATTTTGAAAAGGCATCTGGGCTGATTCCAAGTATTTGAACAGATTTGGGAGTCCCTGAAATAATATCCTGTTTGTCATCTGGAGAGGGGAGGAGAAGAAGAGGGAGAATATAAGAATATGAATGAATGAATTGGGGAGACAGCTGGGTCAGGGCTGGGTGTGGCTGAACCCCACTTCATGAGGCAAGAGGGATATCCACTTCTAACAGTTTTNAAAAAAATCTTTAAAAATAAAAAAGAAAATGGGAGAGAGATGGTCACGAAATCAGAGTTATTGAGAAAAAATGGTTGATGTGCAAATTGGCTTACGAACAGTTTCAAAATCACCTCTCTCTGCCCTTTATTTATGACTATAGTACAAATTTTGATTGTTTCATTAAAAATAAAAAAGAGGGAAGATTTTAGGTACCTGAATATACTTTTTGTTGTAGAATTGATTCACTTGCCAGTTTCTCTTTCTATTGCAGTTTTCTAAGCGATGCAGTTGAATTTTCTTCCTGTCAGACAAAAATTCATAATAAGAAGCCTAAACTAGTGTACCAACAGTTTTAATGGATACCAGAATGCCCCACAGATTAGTGACGTCAGGTAAATCTAGTTGGCCACTGATATCCAGGGTTTATGCATACATTAAAACCCTTCATTCTACAGCTGGAAAGTGTACACCTGGTGAATTTAGATCACCATTAAATTTGGACACGAGCTCCTTTAGCACAAGACTGTACTCACAGCAACAAGGTTAGTATACTTAAAAGAATATAGAATCAGAGAGTGTTGTTTGAGAAATCCAAATCTACTCACTTTAACATGTGTCACTACTACAAATACCAAAGAAGTATATCCTTGAGTGGTTTAATTTGCTTACTATTTCAGATGATGATTTTCATGTGAGAAATAATTCATTTTTGTAGGAACCTATTGTTTAGAAAGAATTATTTTCTCATGTGTGTTTATGTATATGCTGGATTTCATTTATTAACCATCATGGTTTGAAAACTCCCACTTTCCATTGTAAAAAGTAAATTTGTGGGCCGGCTGAGTGATTCAGTTAGTTAAGAGCTCGCTCAAGAGTGTGAACTCTGAGCAACAGTGGTTCGATTCCCGGCCTGAGCTGAGCACCGCTGAGCTGCCAACAGGTGGCAGAATGGCTCAACTAAAAAAAAAAAAAAAAGTAAATTTGTCTTTTTTCAATTATAAAAGCCACATAGTTCATTGCAAAAAAATAATAGGAAGCTAGAAAGAAGAAACAGAAGTCGCCCATAATCCTACCTTCAAAATATATTTACATTTTGGTTTAGTTCCTTCCATTCTTCTTTTTAACATATTTTAGCATAGTTTAGATAATGTGAGATATATATACATACACATATAATTTACATATAAATTTATTTCTACTTTTTTTTTTAAATATTTTTTTGGGGAATTGGGGGAGGAGAACAGCGTTGGGGAATTGGGGAAGGAGAACAGACAAGTTGCTGTCCTTTTGTTCTGCAGTCTAGTTGTGGACGACGTCGCTTCACTGGCCCATGTTGGTATTATCATTGCGCTCTTTCCGAGTGAGGCAGATCAGTCGCTGGCCATTGGATGGCAGCTCACGAAAGCTCACTCCCGCTGCCGGCCAGCCCCACTGCAGCCTACGCTGTCACCTTAC
>NW_017731360.1:9201702-9206478 GCF_001890085.2 Hipposideros armiger | reverse complement strand
AGAGCTGTTACAATGTTCTATTTGTTATTTGTTTTCCCATCATCTTTGTACTTGCTGGTATATTTATTTCACATCCTGAAAAGAGATCGTTGAGGAGTTTGAAGGTAAACTAAGTCATAGTTTTATGCCTCCCGGAGGTAAGGAGAGGAAGTTAGTTTTCATCTTTACTTCTCTTTGCTTCCTGGGATTAGATTATCATTTTGTTCTACTGCATTGTTAAACCAAAGGGAAATGGGTTAAATATTTGTATTAACTATCTTTCATGAGCCAGGTAGTGGTAGATGCTGTACAGTCTTCTTATTTAATCAGATCAAAGCAAACCTGCGTCTCCCATGTAGATCATTAGGGCCCTATGTGCCAGACACTAGTGCTTTCTAGAATTTGTCTATTTCATTTTCACAACAAGCCAATGAGGTGGGTATCATTCCCTTTATAGAAAAGTAACTTATAAGCTAGTAAATAAGCTGTAGAGCTGGGATTTGAACCCAGAGCCTCTAGATTAATAGCTGCAAAAGAGTTTCTTAGCAAGATTGTTAAAGTTAAAAGAATTCTAAATTATTTCATGGATTTTTCCATAGATATTCAGTATTTTGCCTTGCAGATCAGTTGTCCTTTATGTTTCTGAAAGAAAAATATAATTATGTTAATTTGTTAGTCCAGACGATGAAGAAGAGGAGGAGCAAACCCGCCCATCTGCATTTGATGAAGACACACCGCCTATCTCCATCGTCGTTCCTAAACTACCACAGTGCCTACAGGAGGAAGAGGAAGAGAAGGAGAGCGACTCTGACTCAGAAGGTCCCATTCAGTACCGAGACGAAGAGGATGAAGATGAAAGCCAGCAGAGTAAGAAAGAGAGGGAAAAGCAAAGGAGAAAATTCTGTTACAGATAAAGCTGTTTGCTGGTCTTAGCAAGTGTAAGATAAACGGAGACAGGCACCCTCTCCCGTCGAGTCATCTGGCTAACTGATGTTGGAAGCCCTCTGAGGGACTTGTCCTTGCTATTCCCAATGTTATAACAAGCCAGTGGGAGGGAGCCAAGTAGATTGAGTCATTCGGGTTTTTCATCTGTTTTTTATTTAAAAATTATTTACCTGGATGGTATTAAAGAATGAGGAGGAAAGGAAAGCTGGTATTTGGGCTGTGTTGAAAAGACAAAAGTGATGTTCTCCTTCAGTCTAATGAACTTACTATGTGGAGCAAAGAAAAAAAAACCACATGTTCGTATCCACAAATCTCTGACCAACGGAATCCTGATTCCTAAAAGTGGGAAAGCAGCCTTAAGAGGAATTTTATGAGGTGTGTTAGTGCAAATGCCTTTTTGTTGTAGTTCAGAGGGCTGTCCCATGCTCAGATTCTCTCTAGCAGTTTTTACTAAGGAGAAAAATACAGAAGACTGGTAGAAGGGAGAAGATATCTTTTTTTTTTTTTTTTTTTTNATAGAGTGGGACCCAGAGACTGCAGCCTAACAGTGAGACCTAGGAACTAGCTGAGCTCTGGCCAGGGTGTGGTATGATCTTGAGCAAGTCACCTGACTTCTGTGACCTGAGTTTTTCCTTCTGTGAAATGGTAAAGATAATCTCTTACACAAGGAGAATATGAAGTCAAGGATAGGAAAGCACTTGATTCCTTCAAAGGCCTTTGCTATAAAAATCCAAGGTGTCATTATTGATAGTTTCACAATACAGAGCTGAGATATCTAGATAGCACTATTTATCAGGATCTGGTAACAGTGCCTGATAGTGTTTGTTTTTTTATTGCTATTTGCATGTTTGAAAAAAAAAATTTTTTTTTAAGCCATCCTGCCACCTGTTGCCAGCTCAACGGCAGCTCAGCTCGGGCTGGGAATTGAACTGCTAGTTTCTCAGAGCTTGCACTCTTGAGTGAGCTCTTAACCAACTGAGCCACTTGGCCAGCCCCTCATGTTTGAATTTTTAAATAGTATACTATTAGACAAAAAAAAAACTTATCTGCATTTTTTTTCTGTCTCTATTCATACTAACTTTACACCAAGATCAAGTCATAAAAAGTTGTCATCTCTCTAACATATCAAAGAAGTAAGAAATTTCTCATCAGAATATTAAAGTAGTGGTCTTCCTACACCTCTATACACTTAGGCCTCATAGATATATAAACATAAATTTTGTTTGAGGATGAGCTATCTAGGGAATGGCAAAGCCATGAAATGCTATATTTTGCCTGAAAGACTGAGCTCAGCTCCAATTCTAGGACCTGGGCTATCCCCTCAAAGCATTGTAAAGCCCTTTTAAATTGAGGTGTTTCTCTCTCTTCCAGCTGAACTGTCCCAAGCAATAAACAGTGGTACATTGTTATCAAAACCATCCCCACCCTTACCACCTAAGAGAGGCATTCCATCAACCTTGGTACCCACCTCAGAGTCTGCTGCTGCCACCACCACCACGAAAGCACCAAGTGATCTGAGAGAGAAGAGTACGTGCACTGTGGGCTCCGAACCACTGCTAACAATCCCACCTCCATCTCCATCCCCTCCACTGCCTACTCATGTACCTCCAGAACCCCCACGGTCCCCTCTATTCCCTGCTAAGACTTTTCAAGTTGTGCCAGAAGAGTTTCTACCTTCCTTAGACCTACCCCAGGAGGTTCCCCAGCAGGAAGACCAGAAAAAGGAAGTACCCAAGAGGATGTTGGACCACAGCTCTGGGGAGCCCCATGTACCCTCTAGGCTGCCCCCACTCCCACTACATATCCGAATCCAGCAGGCCCTGACCAGCCCACTCCCCATGACTTCTTCCTTGGAGGGCTCTCACAGAGCTCATTCGCTGCTCTTCGAGAACAGTGATCACTTTTCTGAGGACAGCAATACCCTGGGTCGGACCAGGTCACTTCCCATCACTATTGAAATGCTGAAAGTGTGAGTGCCTTTAAAGCCTGCCTCTTGTTTCTACTACTTTTCTGGTTAGCCTTCCTTGGAAAGAATTATGTATAAAAAGAAAATGTGAATAAATTTAAGAAGACTATTCACCAAATAGGACATGTGCTAGAATTTGGACTTTGCCCAGATTTCTATAACATTGTTTCNCCCATCTCGTCTACCGCCACCACCACCACCACAGCACCTGCTGCCACTGTTACCATCACAAACCTACCAAAAACTGTTACTAATTCCTCTGTCCCCCCTTCCCCAGCACCCAGGACTCTGCCTGCTGCTCCTGCCAGCACTAACACTACTGCTACCCCAAGCCTCCCTCATACAGTCCCTGCCAAGCAGCCCCCCATTCCTCCCCCTAAACCAACTCACAGAAATAGCAACCCCATCATTGGTAAGTAAGTCTTTGGGTTTCCGTTGTTTTGGGTTGGGTTGGGTTGGGTTTAGGGTGGTTGTTTTATTGGATAACTGGTCCAATATTGATTTGGTCTGTGAGAGAAATCTCCATATCTTGTCCCTTTGAAGCCACTCAATATAGAGAAAAGTCTTGACAGTGAGGCAGATGGTTATGAATGAAAGAGGGCTGAGATCAGACATCACTAAAATTAAGTTTGGGGTGGGAGGGTGGTTAATATTTTCCTAAATCAGTGTTTTTAAAATGCTGTCTATAGTTGGGGGACTGGACATGTGAAGATCACAACAGGTTTGACCAGCATGGAGAAAAGATTTCTTTTAACCTACTTTGCACTGCCAATGCATTCCTTCAGCATAAGCCCAACAAATGAAAAAATGATTGTGTAGATGCCAGTATAACTTGTGATTCAGTGCCTGGCATAACATCTTCATGGGGAACTGCAAACTATATTATTTAAATTGTCCTGATAAAATCAGGTTTTATTTTGGGAGAGTTAAGAATGCTACTCTTCTACAATAAGTGGTGGAAGAGAGAAAGCATGGAAAATAATTGCTTGTAGTAAATTTTTTTTTTTTAACCTGAACTTCTACTTAGGTCTGTTTTTTTTACGTAAATGCGTAACTTCTTAGAGAAATTTCCAAGAAAGGGAGGAGAGGAAGGAAGGTAGTGTCTCAGGAAAAATGATACTAGGCTTAGTACTGCTTCAAGTTCTTGTTAATGATTGGAGGAATAAAAAGTATGTTCATTCAGTGATTAATCCCACCAAGCTGTGGCAGGTGACTAGAACCTTGAAAAACAGGCTCAGCATTCACTGTGAATATGACAGGTTGGAGTAGCCTGATACAAACAGGATGAAGGTTGTTATTATTATCACTGCCTTGGATGGATAGTACCATGTTGACTTATCTCTGAGGAACTTGAGGAGCTTTCATATAGTGATTTTCAAAACCTCCTTGTGAAGTAGGAAACTGGTTTTATCTGTTAATCGTTAGGGCGACTAGAACGTGAAGAAGCTGTGACTCACTCAAGGATGCGGTTATTGAAAGACAGAAACCAAACAGAGGCTTTTCAACTCTTGTGTACAGACCTCTCTGTTCTATACACCCGTGTTCTCAAACTGTTGTCTAGACAGGTGTTCTCATCACAGCCACCTGGAGGGCTGGGTAAACACAGTTTCTGATTGAGTAAGTCTGGGGTAGGGCCTGAGAATTTGCATTTCTCTTAAGTACCCAGATAATACCGATGCTGCATATACAGGGACCACACATGAGAACCACTGCTTTAAACCAGTAGGATACGCCACTGTTTTCAGGGTAGACAATATAAAAAACGATATTATGTGTACTCTATCCTGGGCTAAACCACAGAGGCTGCCCTTGGCCTAAAGTGTCTTGCTCAAAGCAGTAGGCCCTGTGACAGGGATCACCATCAGTCCATGAGTGTTTCTCAGTAG
>NW_017731360.1:9196150-9197422 GCF_001890085.2 Hipposideros armiger | reverse complement strand
CAGAGCTCAAACTCTTGAGCGAGCTCTTAACCAACTGAGCCACTCGGCTGGCCCTGGGAGAAGATATCTTTAGATGAGTCCATCGGCTGAGAAGATTTGTAGATGTCTTTAGCTTCACCCTCACCTCTGTGTTAGCTGGTGATTGCAGGCCACGTAGGAAGCTGGAGATACGCTATGACTTGTTCAGACACGCCTGACTCCAGGTGAGTTGAGCCTTAAGCTTCTACGTTTTTTTCTTTCCCTTGTACAAAGGTGCTCTGGCCAACAAAGTCAAGAGGAAAGACACACTGGCAATGAAATTGAACCACAAACCCAGTGAACCAGATTTGAACTTGAATTCTTGGCCTCGAAAGAGCAAAGAAGAGTGGAATGAAATACGGCACCAGATTGGGAACACACTGATCCGGTAGGCTTTTGCTTAGAATATATTGATTTGATTTGATTATGCCACTATGTATATTGGAGAATTACTTTGTGGTGGAGCACTCATTTATCATTTTTTTTGTTGTGTTTTAATTTTAGAAATAGCATAGTTTTTAAAAATACGTATTGTGCCTAGTTGTGTATCCTCTAAGAATTTGGAAACTAAGGAACTACATGGTTCTTAGAACTTTAAACCATGAGATAGACATATCTCACAGCTGTAAACTATAAGATAGATGTACTTTTTTTTTAAGCTTTAGAGAATTCAAGTGGTTCCCAGGACACCAAGACTCCTCTGTCATTTTCCCAGTTGCTCAACCATGAGATGCCAACCCAATTAAAGATCACACCCACATTTTTCATTATATCTGTTACACATGTTCCATGTAACTGCCTCCTTTCAAAGTGTTACTGTATTTTTCAAGTCAGCTGGAACCAAAAGCAGAGAAACTGAATGCGGGCCACCTTCCTGTACATGTAATGCATGCACATAAGAGTCCAGGTATATAAATTGGTATTTGCCCAACTCAGATGTATCTCTTGGTAGAATGAGGAAAAGGAAGTGGCATTCTTCGCATATTCTTTACAAAGTAATTAACTAAGGATGACAATTAACTAAAATATATTCTCCTCTCCTATCTTAGACGCCTGACACTCTTAATGCAAAACTGTGGCCCTCTGATTGTCAGCAAGAGACCATCAAAATTAGGAATTAGTTAAGAATGGGGACCTTTAATCATTGATTCCTTTTCCCTTTAATGCAAAGCTGGTTGCTCATTTTTGAGTGTTATTTTATAGGTCATAAAGAAGAGCTTAGACATTTCAATGAAAAATCTGAAATTGAAATCT
>NW_017731360.1:9176841-9194555 GCF_001890085.2 Hipposideros armiger | reverse complement strand
ATATATATATGGAAACAAATAGCCATCAAAAGGCAAATGGATGAACAAATTGTGGAATAGTCCTGCAGTGGAATACTACACAGCAATAAAACGAGCTATTTATAATGCCACAACTTGTGTAGACCTCAGTAATTATGCTGAGTCAAAGAAGCAAGATCAAAAAGGAGTATATACTGTATGATTTCATATAAAAATTTTTTAAATGAAAATTAATTTTAGTGATATGAAGCAGATCATTGTTTGCCTGGGGGCAGGGAAGTTGAGATTACAAAAAAAATGAGACCTTGTGTTGGAGGTTGTACTGGGAAGAGTTGTGTCTCCCCCTCTCCCCTAACCTCTGGTACCACTTATTTGGAAGGAGGTTTTATGCAGATATAATCAAGCTAAGATGAGGTCATATTGGAATAGGGTAGGTTCTAATCCTATAACTGGTGTCCTCATAAGAAGAGGGTAATTTGGACACAGTGGCACAGACACACACACAGGGAAAATGCTGTGTGACTATGGAGGCAGAGATTGGAGTAATGCATCTACAAGCCAAAAAACGTCAAGGATTGCTGGCAACCACCAGCTAGGAGAGAGGCATGGAACAAATTCTCCTTCAGGGCCTTCAGAAGGACCCAACCTTGCCAACACCTGGATTTTGGACATCTGGCTTCCAGAACTGTGAGAGAGAAATTTCTGTTGTTTTAAAGCCACCCAGTTGGTGGTAATTTGTTACAGAAGCCCTAGGAAAACAATACTAGGGTGATGAATATGTTCGTTATCAAGGTCATGGTGATGGTTTCATAGGTGTATACATATGTCAAAACATCAAATCGTGCAATTTGCTGAAGGAGCAAATCTGTTTGGGAGCCACCAGTCCATCCCAAACCTTCATTATACAATGAGTACACTCAGGGTCCAACTGAGCTTTTTTGTGGTGACAGGACTTGTTGACATCAGAGCTAGAACTGTTGGGTTGTCAGAAAAGTCATGACGCATTTTTGCAATGAAAAACAGAAAAAATACATCATGACTTTTCCGACAACCCAATAGAATCCTGGCCTCCTGTTGACATGGAACATCGGTATGAACACTGTGAATGTGAAAATTGTTTCATAAACAATGAATCAGATAAATAAATGAAATATCAAAACAGTTTGAAAATTTATTGATTTCTTGCTAGTTAGTGTAGGGGCTAATATAAGCTAAGACCAAAACAAATCTTTATAAACAGGATTGGGAGGTTTAACATAGACAATACTCTTATTTATCTCCTTTTAGACGACTGAGTCAAAGACCAACACCAGAAGAACTAGAACAGCGAAATATACTACAACGTAAGTTTAGCTATGGAAATAAAATTGTGTGGATTTTCTCTCTGTATTTTAGACTTTGCTATACATAACCAGGAAGAGAAGCATTTTCTGCAGGAGCCAAAGAGAGAGTGTGTTCCAGCCAAGAAAGGGCTATTCATATCTTTTCCCCTGAAGGAGTTCTCCCAAACTTTCTTTACAAGATATCATTATGGTATTGTTTAATGTACTTGGATACTACAGAAAATTTTGTTTTAATGTTCTCAGTATCCTATGACTACTTTGGGCATTTGGGAGGATTTCACAGTGTGTGGTGGACACTGCCCAACTTTTCTCTGTCTTCAGGGAAGTAAAATGATGGCTGTGCATTTGCAGGAGACCTTCCTGTGCCTAAAGGAATCTGGGGGTTGGGGCCCAAAGCCAGTCCCAAATGCAAATGCAGCAGTTTTTTCCATCTCTTAAGACTTTCATACCTCTAAAGTCAAACAATAGGACCACGTATTTCATTTTCTTTCTGTGTACATAATTAACTTCCTAAAATAGCATTATAATCTAATACAGGTTTGTTTTTCCACATTATAAGGTGAAATTTCGCCCTAAAAACCTTCACAGAGGAGGATTAGACTTCATAGGGTTACTTGTGGGCATGCCCAGTTTGACCAATCCATCCTGTTCTCTCATCACTAGTTAGATACACTTGACTTAGTCACTTAGTAAATTTTAAAGTGTGGGAGCCTCTATAGTAGACATATCACACAAAGTTTACTGTGATCTCCATTCTGAGGTAACTCTTGAGCAAAAGTCTGCAGTTTTTCTTAAAGGGCACATAGTACATATTTTCAGCTTTACAGGCCAAAAGCAAAAGGAAGCTATTGTGTAGGTGCTAATTAAACCTTTAAAAATGTAAAGACCAGGCTGGCTGAATGGCTTAGTTGGTTAAGAGCTCACTCAAGAGTGTGAGCTCTGAGCAACAGCAGTTCGATTCCCGCCCCAAGCTGAGCTGCCAACAGGTGGCAGGATGGCTCAGCTAAGGGGGGGAAAACAATGTAAAGACCGTTCTTGGCTCATGAGCAGTAACATTACAGGCAGCTGGCCAGATTTGGGACCATAATTTGCTACTCTTGCTCTTAAGTATTTGACTACACCAGCTGTGAAGAAAATTGTCTTGGTTAGCCATTCTTAGGGTTCATCTTTTATTCTGACTTAAAGCCTATAAGAAATATCTGCAGTATAATTAGTGAAAAGTTTTGATATGCAAATTTCCATTTTGAATATTCTTTGTTTCTGACTGTCAACTGTAGCTAAAAATGAAGCTGATCGTCAGGCAGAAAAACGAGAGATTAAACGTCGGCTCACTAGAAAGGTATGTTGCCCGAGTGTTTGGTTGCAAGCTGTCTACTGAGTACATGTATTATATTTGAACCATTTGATTAGAAAGAAATGATTTGACTTGAATTCCCATAGACTGCTATGAAAATAAAATACATGATACAAATACAGAAAACAACACAGCATTATCGAGAGCATTTTTTTTTTCATTTTCAAGAAAGCCTGGCACAAGAAGGTGCTCAATAAATGTTTGCATAAAATTTTACCTTTTATTTGGTAGGCCTGGGATTTTGATGTAGACTCCAAAACCTGCTGAAGTATATAAATAGGGTAACAGGAGGAGTGTGTAGCATTCAGTTTTTGTGAGGCAAACTGGTTATGTTCTAGTCAGGTAAAAAACTGAACTGACCCTTAGTAATACCTGAAAAGTATGAAAAACCAACTAGAATTTTTTCCTTGGTCCCAGATTAATTAGGGTAGAATCTTCTCTGTACCAGACCTGTGTTAGCTTTTCAGCTCTGGGGCTAATACCTTTCTCCTTTCCTTTCCACCATAATAGTTTGTAATTGCCTCCTGTAGATTCTGATTTAGTCTGAGTTCTCCACATATTTCTGAAAACTTATAGGACTCCTCAGCAGAGTAAGGGATCTAGACATTTTCTTCCTGATTTCTCCCACTTATCCCCTTCCCCGGGAACAGAGGAATTATCCTTGATAGACTGAGGGTAGCCAGAAGCCACAGCTATATTTGATGCCTTCAGATTGAGCAGGTTACTTGATTGTGCAATCTTAAATCATAATTTATTACAGAATCTGCTATCCTGGGCATTGTTCACTCGTACTATTACGCACTAGATATTTCTTTCATATTAAATGTATTCACTTTAAGGTATTATATGTGAGTTTATAGCCCTAATCCTTTTGCTATCCAAAATATGGCCCATGGACCAGTAGTACTGGCATTATCTGGGAGCTTGTAAGAGATGCAGAATATCAGGACCTGCTTAATCAGAATCTACATTTTAACCAGATCCCCAAAAGATTTGTATGCATGGTAAAGTTTGAGAAGTACTGGTAATACTGATTACACTGGTTTATAGCAGTGGTTCTCAATCTTAGCTGTGCATTCAGGAGCTTTAAAAAAAAAAAGAAACTCCCAATCCCCAGAATGTCCGGGGACAGTGGACCCAGGTATCCCCATGCGATTCCAATGTACAGCGAAAGTTAACGCACTAGGTTAGAGGCAATTTGAACACATGATCGATGCCTGATTCCTGGAATAGCCGACTAAGAGGCTCCATTTCTTTTAGCTCAGTCAAAGGCCAACTGTGGCCGAACTACTTGCCAGGAAGATTCTGAGGTTTAATGAATATGTGGAGGTAACAGATGCGCAAGATTATGACCGGCGAGCCGACAAACCTTGGACCAAACTGACCCCTGCTGACAAGGTGTGTGTGTGTGTGTATGTGTGTGTGTGTGTGTGTGTCTGTGTGTCTCTCTGTCTCTCTGTGAAGGATGTGAGACACTAACGGGGACCCATAAACAAAATGTCTACTTTTGATATAATGTTAAATTTGTAATCAATATACAAAATGCCAAGATGTGCAAACCAAAAGTTTATACTAATGACTCCATCACCACCACCAAAACTGAAAGAAAAGAAAATCCCTAGTACCTAACAGAGTACAAACGTCTGGAAGGAAATAAAACACGTTTTTAACAGTGGTTATGTTGGTTGGAGGGAGTTTGGGTGGCATTTTAATAATTACCCATATTTTACTTTTTAAACAGGAAAAGCATTTTTACATGCTGTGCAAACTATAAAAGCTACAATATCGCTTTTCAGTTCTTCAAGTGTTTTAACTGGAAATTCTAGGTTTATTATGAGATGAATGGTCTCAGGGAAAGTGACGTATGTTGGCTCAGAGCTTCGCCCAATGTGTTGACCTGGCTTCTTAATTCCCCCTGGGGTTGCCTGCCCAGATTACAGTGACTCATGAGTTAAGCACAATAGAGAACAGATGGCAAATTATTCTGCAAAGCCATTGCAGACAGAATATGCTGAAACATCTTTGTTTCTACTCCACAGGCTGCCATAAGAAAAGAACTGAATGAATTTAAAAGCTCAGAGATGGAGGTTCATGAAGACAGCAAACATTTTACACGGTAAGAGCCAAAAGACCCAAATACTGTGTACTAAGTAGAGCTGTACCGAAAAACAAACATACCAGTGTTGCTCAGATAGGAAGGACATCGTTAAAGGACACTCAGTGTTGATTGCAAGGAGACTACATTAAAAGAACTAAGAGTCAATGGTAAATGCCTATACCGAATGTGGCATTTTACGTGTATTATTTAATCCTTGCAATAAACCTTCGAGGTGTGTTAATATCCCCCATAATATTGAGGAAACAGGCTTAGAGCATTAAATAACTTGCTTGACTTGCTAGGGAGTTACGGAACCATGATTTGGAGGAAGGAATGAATGACTAAAAAGCCACTGGGTGTTCTCTTCCCTGTACCTCACTGTCCCAGGTGCTGTATGAGGAAATTGTTCATGAGTTCGATAAGATCTTGCCGTTTCTGGTTTCAATTCTTTCTAGCACAGTTGATCTTACCAATTTTGTGTGTAAATTTCACTTTAGTTAACTGTCTTCATGAAACAAGACAAGATGTGTTTTGATTTGTAACTACTGTTGTGATTAAGGACCTACCCAGTACCTACCTAAAGAATCAGCTAGCCAAAAATGGGATCACTATCTAGGTGACTCTCAGAACATTTCTAAAAAGAGACTGTAAAGAAGATATAGGGCCAGCCAAGTGACTCAGTTGGTTAAGAGTTGGCTTAAGAGTGCGGGCTCTGAGCCATGGGGCCACCGGTTCCGTTCCCACATGGGCCAGTGATGCTGCACCCAAGCTGAGCTGTCGCTGAGCTGCCAACAGGTGGCAAAATGACTCAGCTGGTGTAACAACAAGATTGCCTGTTTGATGATGGGCTATGCCCACCCGCAACTAAGACTGAACTTGGCACCTTTAGCTGAGCTGCCGCCCAGATGGCTCAGTGGATAGGGTGTGTGCTCTTAACAACAAGGCTGCCGGGTTCGACTCCCGCATGGGATGGTGGCTACGCCCATGTCCACCTGCAACTAAGATTGAACATAGCACCTTGAGCTTAGAGGCGACGAGCTGCCAACGGGAAGCCAGATGGCGACTGGCACCCTCCACAGCAAAGATTGAAGAACAACAACTTGGCTGGTCCCCTTCCCCATTTCCCCAGCACTGTTCCCCTCCCCCAATTCCCCAATAAAAATCTTAAAAAAAAAAAAAAAGATATAATGACAATTACAGTTTGCTGTAAAAAGGAGAAAAAAGCAAAGTTGGAAAATATTGTTAAATGTTTTTCCATCACAATACAGGCAAATGGTTATGTTAATTACAAATTTTTTTTGTACTGAACTCTGGTAGAAGTAGAGAAGGCATATTGTTTGAACAGCAATAACACTATTCAAGGGCACTATAGTATGAACTCAAATAGCACACCATACTTGCCAGCCAGGAGATTGTAGTTTAATCTGGGAAAAGACCTGTGTACTACTAAATACAGTACAATCGGTATGGCAAATGCCTCCGTCATTCTCAGTGCTGAATCCACCAGATTTCATATCCCGACACCACCATTTCCTATCTATGTCAGTGTTAGCTTTTTTTTTAAAGATTTTATTGGGGAATTGGGGGAGGGGAACAGTGTTGGGGAATTGGGGAAGGGGACAGCCAAGTAGTTGATCTTCAATCTTCGTTGCAGAGGGCACCAGTCGCCATCTGGCTGCCCGTCGACAGCTCGTGGCCTCTAAGCTCAAGGTGCCAAGTTCAGTCTTAGTTGCGGGTGGGCGTAGCTACCATCTCATACGGGAGTCAAACCACCAGCCTTGTTGTTAAGAGCACACGCTCTATCCACTGAGCCATCCAGGTGGCAGCTCAGCTCAAGGTGAGTCTTAGTTGTGAGTTCAGTCTTAGTTGCGCAGGCAATCTTGTTACACCAGCTGAGCCATTTTGCCACCTGTTGGCAGCTCAGCGACAGCTCAGCTGGGGCGCCGTGTCACTGTCCCATGTGGGAATCGAACCAGCGGCCCTGTTGCTCAGAGCTCATGCTTGTAAGCCAATTCTTAACCAACTGAGCCACTCAGCTGGCCCAGTGTTAGCTATTTTTATTGTTATTACTAGTTGTAAGAAACTATAGTGAGCAACAATAAAGGCAAACAGTCATAGAGAAGGTGACATTTATGCTGAATCTTAATGTATATAAAATAATTTATTTGAACAAGAAGGAAGGAACATTGTAAGTGGAAAGAGCAGCTTTAGCAAGACTGTGGGAGGTAGGAAAGTGCACAGTGTTTCTGGGTAACAGAAATCGTAGCCGGAGCAGAGGATATTTGGGGACAGTATGGTTGAAGCTGAGACCAACAAGACAGGTTACGGTCGCACTTTGAAGACCGTTGGCTGTTTTACGCTGGATATTGGAACCATTGGAGTTCCGTGTATTTGAGAATAGGCTCTGGTGGAACTGAGGAAGGTGGTATGAAAGGATGGAGAGGCTAACAGCAAGGAAGTAATTAAAATAGCCATAGTGAGCATACTGGTAGCTCAAACCAGGGAAGTGATAATGGGAATGCAAGAGTTTGGTATGAAAGACAATTCAGGCATAGAATCAACAATATTTGGCAGTCTGTTGATTCCAGGGATGAATCAAAAGAAGTAGCCAAAATCAGCTTAGATTTCTCTCTCACCTGTGATTTTTGAGGTCTGTGACATCAATGCCTCAGGTGAACAGGTTAGGACATTTATTCACTAAAATATTTATTGAGTACCTACTGCATGATAGATACAGTGCTAGGTACTTGGGATCTAGCAGAGAACAAGATAAAAAGTCCTTTTTTTAACAAGCTTTTATTCTAAAAGAGGAAAGCCGACAATAAACAAAGTGGAAAATAAATTAGATATGTTGAGTTTGACCCATGACACATTGAAGTGGAGATGCCTAGAAGGCAGTTGGATATTCAGCCTAGTCTAAAGACAGCAAGTTTATGGGCTGGCCGAGTGGTTCAGTTGGTTAAGAACTCGCTCAAGAGTGCGAGCTCTTAGCAACAGGGTCGCCAGTTCGATTCCAGGCTCTGAGCTGAGCTGTCAACAGGTGGCAGGATGGCTCAGCTTAAAGAAAAAAGAAAAAAAAAGTTGGTAAAGACAGCAAGTTTATGAGAAAAGATGTGGTTCACAAGGTGAAAATTGTTTCATATTTTATTAAAGGGTGGGCTGAGCAGGAAAGCATACTGAGGAGAAACAAAGAAAAAGTAAAACTAGGGAAAAAGATAGCATTACAGAAGACAAGAGAAGAGAGTTTCAAGAAGGAAGGAAAGAGGGTCAGGGGTATCAGAAGCTACAGAAAGGTGAGGTAGAATTAGAGTGGAGGAAAGGTAATTTTAAAAAATTAAAACGTAACATTTCATTACTATTTATAATAATAGCAATCTACACTGTCTGGTAACCCGGCTCTTTGATCGTCTGTTTTAGCTACCATCGTCCATGATGCTGAAATTTGAGAGAACTAAACAGAGCTGCTTTGCTGCTTCCGTCTCCAGAATGACATGGCAGGAACTTGAGCACTTACCAGCACAGCCAGAATTAAGCTCCCCGGGATATACTTCTGGGGTGAACAGCACTTCTATGAATGTAGCATTTCACTGGAATGGATTCTCCTGTGCTGCCTTAAGCAAACTGAACACTTCATCAGTGCTTTTGAACCTTTTAATACAGCGGCATACTTGAGGGGTCTTCCCTCACCAGTCTCCAATGCTCTGGGCCACTTGCAGGTTCTGAGTGTTACTGACTGCATCACACCCTGGCCCCCAGACATCTGCCTGTGCTGAGGCACAGCTTGCACCGTCAGCCTTACCTGCTCCATCCTGGTTGTGAGACCCACTTGTGGCTAAATTCCAGCCATCAAATCAATTGGTGGGAGAAGCCTTCATACCACACTGGCATGTCAGCTGAAAGCATTGCACTGTACCTCTTATCACACAGCAGTAAGTCCTCTTCAGGCGTCCAGCCTGAGAAGCTCAGGATCTGACAGCTTCATCCTCTTTGATACAAGTCATCTTGATTTTTATTTAAAAAATATATATATTAAAGAAGTGATGGAGACTTACGTTTTTTCTATTAAACAATCTGAGCTGTAACCAGATTCCAAGTTGGGAAAATGCAAAACCATGTATGTTTTCTATATACAAAAACAAAAAGCGACAACAAAACGGCCTTTATGTTAGAGCCAACTTGACAAAAAACTGGCTTGTGACTTCAATTTTTACAGGCTATTTGTTGTACCAAATGATACTCTAAATCATTCTGACCAATGGATGTATTCTCCATAAAGAAGAGTTGTAGCAACTCTGTGGGAGCATTTGTGCTGGCGGCCCCCACTCTTCCAGCCAGAATCACAGCAAGGTCTTTGGGATGTGGGGTGCTAAATAGGAAAAGGTCTCTGGAGAAGCAGGTAGGAGGGGCGTGATCGTGACCCACTGCTCCTCTCCTCCTCAGTACTGTTCGCCCTCTCCTGCTCTCTGGCACTTTCCACGTCACTCATCCCTCCTCTTGAAGCTGTAGCCAGTGTGTGGTGCCTGGGCATGGGCTCAGCCCCCATCCCCTTTTGTATCTGTAATGTATGTTAATATGATTTCCTAACACAAGCTTTCGTTACTTTCTTTGAATTTTTATTGAAAACCATACAGCCTCACTGTTTCCCTCTAATTCCTATCCACACTAAGTGGAAGAGAAAAATAGTTTCTAGTTAACTAATGAATGTGGTTTTTCCCCTTTACTTTCATGTTCAGAAAATTGTGACTTTTTATAGATTTCTTCTTTTTTCTTCTATGGTCCCTGTTGTTCTGTATGTAATCATTTCGGTAGATGTTTCTCTTTTCTCCTTTCATGTCCATGTAAGATTTGCTGAAAAATCAGAGTATCAGGTCAAAACAAAAAAGCTAAAGTGACCTTAAAGAGTAGTGTCTTCTGTCTGTATGGGGGATGGGGACATATTTAGATTTCTCAGTTACCATCAATGCCTTAAACTGGCTCCATATCTTGAAACTCATTCACATTTGGTATGACTGAGGGAAGATAAGTGACAACTCTGCCAAGTTGTTAGAGGTCTATATATAAGTTGGTCACACATTAACTGCTAACTTTACTTCTAACCTTCCTGTCTTGTTGGTTTGGAGATTACTTGGCGTAGGCTAGCATTCTCTGTGGCTTCAGAAGACATTTTCAAATCCTTCTTTCACTGCCTTACTTTCCCTTAATGTGCCAAGCTTGAAAAGGATTTGATTTCCTGAGCTACTTGTCTGCTTTCTATGTGCCACTAAGGAATCTAGTTCACCTTTTCATCTCATTCATGTTCTTTTGAAACAAGATACTTTGAGGGGGTCAAGTCTTTTTAGGTGTTTATATATAAATATATATATGTAATAGATTTTGTGTTCCCTTTCCATGTAAGTAAAAATTCACAATCATAATGTAAAGAAGAAATAAAAGCTTGATGTATTATGCTTCCCTGATGTACAGAATCTCTTTGTAAAATAAATAATTGCATTGTATATCAGTCTTCCTAGCAATATTAATTATTAAAGTATTTTAGAAATTAAAAGAAACTACACTATTCTGGTGTGAAGTATTTATTTTATATTCTACCTTATTCCAAAAGATTTAAGCCATCTTAAAGTGATACCTAAAATACTGTTAGGCACCCTCAATGAGAAGTAGATGAGGGGGAAAGATAATATAATAGTAAGAACATTAATGTAGCCAGACATGAAGGTCAGTCATGCTTGTGTCTCTCTGTGCACTCATGGAAAAAGAACAGGCTGCAGAGCGGAAAGCCAACTGTGAACCCCACAGTGTGTACCAGGAACTGCACTAGGTCCTTTATCCTATGTATCCCACCCCTAGTCTGAGAGGTAGGTGGAAACAGACTCATTTTACTAGTGAAGAACCTGAGAAGTGAAGTTGCTTCGCCAAGTTCAAAGCAAATTATGTAATCACTCTGTATGTATTCAAGGACGAGCAACAGCATCCTAAACAATGGTCCCTACAAGGATTACTCTGTATGGACCAGATATCATTAGACCATTAGACCTTAGGCTGACATCACAATAAGATAGCTTATACCTCACATGCTCCTCTCCGGCTAGCAGCCCAGTTTCAGGTGGCCTTACCTGTGACTCACTTTTTTTTTTAAGATTTTATTGGGGAGTTGGGGGAGGGGAACAGACAAGTTGCTGTCCTTTTGTTCTTCAGTCTAGTTGAGGACGTCACTTCACTGTCCCATGTTGGTATTATCATTGCGTTCTTCCCGGGTGAGGCAGTCGCTCGCCGGCCATTGGATGGCTGCTCATGGCAGCTCACTAAAGCTAAGGGCCGCTGCTGGCGGGCCGGCCCCACTACAGCCTACACTGTCGCCAGCAACTCACAGCAGCCCAGCTCCAGGTCGAGCTGTTGTTCACCATCTTAGCTGTAGAGGGCACAGCGTCACTGGCCCTCATGTGGGATCCGAACTGGGGCACTGATGCTTAGAGCTGGCATCCCAAGCCAACTCTTAACCAACGCACCACTCTGCCGGCCCTGTGACTTTCTACTTGTTAATTCAGAAATGCTTTCATTACCGCACCACCCTTTACCAAGAGTTAAAAGAAACCATGAGTCAAAGTATATTAAAAAAATGGATACTCAAAAGTTAAGAATTAATAAAATCAATGATTTTTACTTGAAGGACATTCTTGGGTGAAACCGACTTTTTTTTAACTAAATTTGTGATGATGAATACAACTACCAGTACAGTTTGGTGACAGGGCCTGGAACATACTAAGGCATCAGCAAGCAATTTTACCCATGATTTCATTTCACATCAGTGAAGAGTCAACACAATGAAAAAGGCAAAGAAATTCTAAATATTATATAAAATAGTATTGACCTCATGGACTCCGAAGAGTCTCAGGGACCTCAGGGTCTGTCAACTACACTTTGAGAACCACTGCTCTGGGCCTGTTTCACATCTTAAAATTTGGGTAATAGGGCCAGCCTAGTGGCACGTTGGTGGGGAGTTGGCTTGGGACGCTGGCTCTGGGCAGCGGGGCCCAGTTTGGGACCCACATGCGGGCCAGTGATGCTGCGCCCTCTGCGGCTGGGATGATGAACGGTGGCTTGACCTGGAGCTAGGCTGCCGTGGGTCGCCAGCGACGGTGTGGGCTGCAGTGGGGCTGTCCAGCAGCTGACGTGCTTGGGTGAGCAGCCGTCTGGTGGCCAGCGGGAGGCTGCCTCAGCCGGGAAGAGCACAATGATCACAATGCCAAGATGGGCCAGTGAGGTGACAATCCTCCACTGCTGGACTGAAGAACAAAAGGACAGCAACTTGTCTGTTCACCTTTCCCAATTCCCCAATAAAATCTTTAGAAAATAAAAAAATGGGGGTAATAGTTCCAATGTCTTAGAATTGCTGTGATAGTAAATAATGTATGTAAAACACTCAGCATAAAATCTTAAAGAAGTAACACCATAAATGCTTCTACTCATCATAGCCCAGCTATGATGGCTCTATGTCCTAGGCTGGACATTACCTAATATTTATTCACCTAACACTATACTCGAAATTCTATCACATTTGCAACATTTCACATATGTCTTCAGGATTCTTGCCTAATTCTTTACATGAGCTGTATGTTAAAATATACTTAAAATTTACCATTTTAACCATTTGTAAGTTACAGTTCAGTAGTATTAAGTACGTTCATTGTTATGCATAGGCTTTAATTTTAGCCAATTCTGTATAGGAGCAGCTATCAAATGTTTATTTCATATGTGACAGGGCAGATTCAATCCCTTTTGAGACTCCTTGCATTTCTCTAGATGTTTTCTACTTTGCATACTTATTCCACAGCTATTTTTTGGCGAGTTTATTTAACAGCATATTCTCCAGATTAGGTGAACTCAATGTAGATAAGTAGGTTTGAGATCAGGAAGATACCTGTGCGCCTACGTACTTACAAAAACTCAGTTTCAGTAATTTACATTTGGCAGCAAGGTGCCGCACGAAGGCACTCGCTTTGCGAGAAGCCTCTGAGCCAGGTAGGGGTGGGGCTTAGCCAACAGTAGATTCCCAGCATCCTTAGCGAGTTTGTGATTCCCTCATTGCGCATGCTGCGGCGCAGGCGCAATAGACATTTCTTTATTTCCGCTCGCTTCGGAAGGTATAAATACGGATGTCTCGGCCTTCTTCGGTCTTTTGGTGGAAGAGTTTCGCTCTGTGAGCTCCTGGTTTGGTGAGTGTTTTTACCCGCGTTATTTGTGAGCTCTAGGTCTTAGGACCATGGCCTGCCAACCAGCCTTTCCTGTGGAGTTTATTTAAAAGGATTACCTTTAGCGTCGTCCGTGCTAACTATACTTAAAACTCGTGCTGTGGGGTTGGGTCGGATGTGGGCTGTGGAGGCCTCGCGAGCCGCGGGTGAGGGTCATAACTAAAGGGTGCGAGCGCCGAACTGCCACCCTACTCACCCCCCACCCCCCGCGTTGCCTATTGTGCCGTTTATTGGTCCACCTCGTAGGAGTCGCGTGTCATCCTCAGTGGAGTGGCGTGCAGTACATTATTCCTATCGCTCCTCTGCGTTTTGAGTCCTGCTTTCGAAACGACGGCTCTTAATTCTGCCAATCTGTTTAATTATTTAGGGTGATTTAACAACAGATGGTCAGTTTAAAGATACAGATAATGGAGGCTTAATTGCTGTATAAAAACGGCTCTGCATTTCCCATTTCTTCCACGTGCTAATCGCTTGTAGTAGTTTTAGATATGTTTGGGGTACCTGGCTGAAAATTAGTTTTGGTTACTGATAATGTGACTGCTGATCGGTCTTGAACTCGAATTTCATTGACTCGAGTTTTTAGGATCCACCTCAACAAAAGGATATCTCTGGGAAGTCGTTGTCCACTGGATGTAGTTAATTGCTAGCACAATAGTCTGTAAAATAGGTTATAGTTACCAACGTGGATACCCCCGGGAGGTCACTCTCCCCGGGGCTCTGTCCAGGTGGCGTACGGGAGCATAGGGCTCTGCCCCGTGATGTACAGTCCCTTNAATCCCCCAGACGATCAAATGGTCTGAGAGGTCACCTTGCGCCATACCTGAAATCCTCAAGAATTGTTTATATCTTTTGTGTTAACAAAAGAGGGTCCTCAGCTTGGTGCTTATTTTCCTTTTCCAGCTCCCAACCCCAATTCACACCCTCTTTCTAATCTGGTCTTCCTTACTCTGCTTGATCCCTCCACTCTTGGTTTCCCCTTCCCCCAAGTCCATTCTCCATTTTGTTCTAACACAAAAATCTCGTATCACTCACATTCTCAAATCCCTTCCGTAATTCCCCATTGCCTGAGGATAGAGGCTGCTGCACTCCTTAGACACATAAGCCCGCATCCATCGCCCTACTCTCCCTCTCCAGTGCTCTCCCCATCACTCCCCCAGGCATCCTCTGCTCCAGTCAGACCTTCTTGGCAGTTGCCCACAAACCACCCGAGGCTCTCATCACTGCCTGTCACTGCAAGGGATGCTTCTCCTAGAATGCCCCGGCCAATTCGAGTTAACTTGGAAAGGCTTCCTTAAGTCCCAGGCTGAGCCATATGTCCCTGTGCCTACTCTTGTCATAGCTTTGTGTGGTTGGCTGGTGATAGTCTGATTTCTTTCTCCGACAGAGACCCTCTTGAGAGCAGGGACGATCGGTATTTCTCCGTACAGTCCCTTCCCTGCTTTCCAAAACCCTGCTTTCCAGTGGTCTTTTTGGTTGTCAGTTCACTTGTCCCGATTTGAGGTCTCCAAAATATACACCCACTGTACAGTGGAATGCAGGAGGAGGGAGCCTGGTCAATAGCTCCCAGTCGAAGCGCTCCACCTGCACTTCCCAGGGCGGCCACCAGGGGACGCCGGGCTCTTTGTTTTCCTTTCTGGCCGGGTCGGGGGCCGAGGCCTGCAAAGCGCATGCTCTGGGGCAGTTCGCGGCCGGGCAGGCGAGCGGAGGAGTTCCTGTGCAGGACCTGCATCGAGGTAGGTCGCGCGTGTCTCTGACGAAGGGCTCTGGCGGAGGGCGGCGCGCTGAGTTGCCCCAGTCGGAGCACTGCGGGACGAGGCCGTTGCTCGCGCGCGCCAGGTCGCGCGGCGCCGGCTCCACGTGAAGCCGGGCAGCAGGAAGGCGCGAGTGCGGGCGCGCGGGTTTCCGGCCCCGCGGAGCGCCCGGGCGCCAGCCGGGCCCCGCCTCGTCCGAGCGAGGGCCCCGTGGCCCCTGTGCCGCCGCGCCTCTCACNGCAACTCATGGCAGCCCAGCTCCAGGTTGAGCTGTTATTCAGCATCTTAGCTGTAGAGGGCAGTGTCACTGGCCCTCGTATGTGGGATCCGAACGGGGGCCCTCTGGCATCCCAAGCCAGTTCTTAACCATCGCGCCACTCGGCCGGCCCTTCTACCTTTTTTATAATTGAGTATCTTTCTCTGATTACAAACCTTGTCTTCTTTACTGGCTTACTAGCCATAACTTTGTTTTGTTATTTTATTTTTATGGTTGCTTTTGAGTTTATATATAGTACACATCTTTAACTTACCAGAATCTACATTCAACTGATTTTATACCATTTCATTTACTGTAGTATAAGAACCTTACAATGTATTTTCACCCCACAGTCTTTGTTATTATTGTCATGTATTTTACTTTTATATATGTTACAAAACCCACAATGCGTTATTATTTTGTTTAAAGAGGCAATTGTCTATTTTAAAGTTTAAAAAAGTACCATATATTTACCCATGTACTGGGTTGTCGGAAAAGTCGTGACGTATTTTTTCTATGTTTTTCATTGCAAAAATGCGTCATGACTTTTCCGACGACCCCATAGTTACAATTCCAGTGCTCTTCATTCCTTTGTGTACATCCGGATTCTCACCTGGTAGCGATCACTTTTCTTCTGCCCAAAGGTCTGCCTTTAACATATCTTTTTCTGTGGGTCTGCTGGTGATGAGTTCTTTCAGCTTTTGTCCGTCTGAAAATACCCTAAGTTCACCTTCACTTCTGAAAGATGTTTTTGCTGGGTATACTTTACTAGATATAATTTTGCTAGAGTACTTTAGAAATGTTGCTCCATTGTCTTCTTGTTTGCGTTGTATCCTCGTCTTGTTCCTATACATGACACGTCTTTTTTCTAACTGCTTTGAAGGTTTTCTATCATTGGTTTTGAGAAATTTGATTTTGATGTGCCTTGTTTCTTGCATTTGGAGTTCCTTGAGCTTTTTGCATTTTGTATGAGTCAGGGTTCTCTGAGAAATAGAACCAGTAGGATGTATGTGTGTATGTAGACAGGTGGATAGATAGATAGGTGTTTTAAGGAATTGGCTCACATGGTCATGGGGGCTGGCAAGGCTGAAATCTGTAGGGTAGGTTGGCAGGCTGGAAATCCCAGCAAGACTTGATACTACAGTTTTGAGCCTGGGGGCCAACTTGGCAGAATTCCTTCTCTTAAGGCCTTGAACTGATTGGATGAGGCCCACACATATTATACAGGTTAATCTGCTTTCCTCAAAGTCTACTGATTTAAAAGGTATCATTAGTCTAAAAAATACTTTCACAGAAATATCTAGATTGATGTTTGACTAAAAAACTGGGCACCATTGGGTAGCTGGTTAGCTCAGTTGGTTAGAGTGCAGTGCTCATAACACCAAGATTGCCGGTTCAGTCCCTGCATGGGCCACTGAACTGCACCCTCCACAACTAGATTGAAACAACTACTTGACTTGGAGCTGATGTGTCCTGGAAAAACACACTGTTCCCCAATAAAAATAAAATAAAATAACTGGGCACCATAGCCTAGCCAAGCTGACACAAAATGAATCATCACAGATCTGTAGGTTTTCATTTTAGCCATTCTTTTTTTTTTAAGATTTGATTGGGGAATTGGGGGACGAGAACAGCATCAGGGAATCGGGGAAGGGGAGCAGACAAGTTGCTGTCCTTTTGTTCTTCAGTCTAGTTGTGGAGGACATGGCTTCACGGGCCCATGTTGGTATTGTGATCACTGCGCTATTCCCGGGTGAGGCAGATCGCTTGCCGGTCATTGGACGGCCACTCGTGGCGGCTCACGGCAGCTCATGTCAGCTGCCNCAAGATTCCAAATAATGTCATTTGGGGTAAGTAGATCTACAAATTACTTTAGGCTTATCAGTGCTTGTCAACATTTTGCATAAGATATTTAATCATTCTGAGTTCAGTCCCCTTTGTGAAGATGCTATCGCTTGCCATTTAATACATCCAGATAGAGACTTGGCTTTTTTCCCCCCTCCCCAATGCAACTGCTAAGATCTTCACATCTTGGTGTGATAGAGGGGTTATTCTGTTTTGAACATGAAAAAACTAATTGGGATTGACTTAACCAAGTTCACAGCAAAGCTTAGCATGTGAACCATTTAACGAGCATAAGCCCTCAAAGGCCTGACCGAGGAGATAGGGGTTTGGTTTCCTGGGCAACCCCTTTCCATGATACTGGAGATGAAACAATGACTGGTTTGGTATTGATTAAAAACAGTTACTAACCCAAATCTACATGTGTAGTATGGGATGAGGAAAATGCAACCTTTTTAAAAGGTTTTGAGGGATAATGCTGTTTAGCAGTATTGCCTTTAATTACACTAGTTTGTGATTAATCGGGCATTCCAACGTGGATACCCCCGGGAGGTCACTCTCCCCCGGGCTCTGTCCAGGTGGCGTACGGGAGCATAGGGCTCTGCCCCGTGATGTACAGTCCCTTTCCACGACGTTGGAGATGAAGCTGGGCCTTGAGTCTGCGCCTGCATATTCCTACAACTTCTCAGAGTCCTGTGGACAATGACTGAGAAGATAAACCATGCAGGAAACATCTAGTATATACTAAAATTTGAAATTTTAAGTAAGGTCATAAATACGACTCTCATACTTTATTTTCTGCTTTCATTTCAGGAGAGAAGAGAGGAGCCTTCCATCACTTG
>NW_017731360.1:9170491-9176491 GCF_001890085.2 Hipposideros armiger | reverse complement strand
TTTTCATTATTTAGTTTGATAACTAGTTAAATTCAAGGGTGAGTTAAGGTCAGGTACCCATCATGAATTTAGGTGTGTCAGATGAACCCACTGGACAGTGTTGAATGATAGACCTAGATTGCTAATTAGAACAGTCTTGTCTTTGAGTTCCATGATGTAGGATAGTGCAGGCAGGTTGACGTTAGTAACTATGAGATTAGTCATAAATGTTAAGATTGCACAGCAGGGTCCAGCTGAGTGGTGCGTTGGTTAAGAGCTAGCTTGGGACGCCAGAGGGCCCTGGTTCGGATCCCACATGAGGGCCAGTGACACTGCCCTCTACAGCTAACATGCTGAACAACAGCACAACCTAGAGCTGGGCTGCCGTGAGTTGCCAGTGATGGCATAGGCTGCAGCAGGTTGCCATAGGCTACCATGTGTGTATCCAGCAGCGGCTGTCCAGAAGCCGGCAACTGATCTGCCTCGCCCAGGAAGAGCGCAATGATGGTGCCCACTTGGGCCAGTGAAGCAACGTCATCCACAACTAGACTGAAGAACAAAAAGACAGCAACTTGTCTGTTCCCCTTCCCCCAATTCCCCAATAGAAATCTTAAAAAAAAAAAAAAAGTTGCACAGCAGTTAGGCTTGCTTGTCAGTGTCCAAGTGGGTCCCTTGAGCCTGGAAGAAAATTGCCTGAGTGATGTGATGTTGAGTCACAATGGAAGCCTTGTCAAGCCCTTGTGCAGGCTCCCAGCATTGTGTTGAAGTTTTAGGCCCTGAAGGATGAGTCCTAGCGCGGGAACCATCTAGAAGGTAGAGTATATCCTGGGTGGAGCTAAAAGGAACACAGAGGGGGGGGGGAGAATATCCATAAACACCCATATAGAAGCTATATAGGTCAGATTTAAGGCAAGGATGAATTGGGGGTTTGGTGGATCACGGCCCAAACTGGGATGTGCAGATTACAAACAGAATGGGAGCTGGTTAATGTTTATAGTTGTGATTTTGGAGAACAATCTGGAATAGCTTGACATTTTAAACTAATCACCTGAGAGGGCATCTGTTAATACTTAGCTGTGCCAGGCACTGTTTTAAGCATTTGGCTTATGTTTAATCGCCACAATTATGAAGTGGGTATTAACCCATTTTGAGGTTGGAGAACCCAGGAATATAAAGGCTAAATTAACCCAAATCCACAACTAGGAATTGGAGCCTCTGCACAGCCAACCCCTGCAGACTGGCAAAGAGGGAGCCCAGATGCAAGGCAAGATCCTGTTTGTATTCCCAGGACCAGCCTATGCCCTGCTGTTGTCTTGATAATACCACATATACACTGTCTTTAGAGAACAGGAACTCTAAAATGTCTGAATAAAGTTAGCTTTTTCCCCAGAAATAGGGAATTTATAGTGTTTATAAAACCTCAGGGTAGGTCTGGATAAATAATGCTGGGCAGGAAATGCATGCGTTTTTCTTCTGATGTCCAAGTATAGCTGAAGCAAAGCTGTCTGCTGGTATTCTAGGTCACACCCTATGTGCTAAACATCTTGCAACATACCTGTCTAGACTTTCCAAACAGGCTTTTTTGGCCTTTTTCTGCAGGGGGACAGACAATTGTTGCCAAACTGATTCATACTGCCTAGGTTTGAACCCTGGTACCACCACTTGCTGTCCATGTGACCTTGGGAAAGCCACTTAACCTCTGCCTCAATTTCTCCATCCATAGAATGGGGATAAAAGTACCTACCTCTTAGGGTTGTAATGAGAATTAAATGAGTTAATTTATAAAAATCTTTCTACAGCCCCATAAGTACTATGAGCTTGTTAAAATTCTCTTGACTTCTCAAGCAAACAACTTGGGATATAGTATCTCATAAATTTTGTTGAAGCCTACCACCATTNAGAGATGGCTTCATCCTAGAAGGGCATTAGAATGGGGTCTGAACCAATGAATTAGGAGTTAACCACGCCAGAATCCCGTTTAGCTTTGCAACTTATTAGCTGGGCGCCCTTGGGCCACCCACCTAACCCCCCTAAGTATTCATTTTTTTATCTGTAAAGTGAAGGTCAGAGGTGTGTGGTGTGGGTTGCTAATATCCTATAATTTCCATAAAGCAGTGATTCTAACGTCTTGTAGAAGCTGTGGCCCCTTTCCTTCTAGGGAAAATTAAATGCATAAACCGAGGCACAGCTCTGTATACAGGGGGCCACACCCTGATGAAGAACTCTTAGGGTGAAGTGTTCCAGCCCTGTGGCTGGCACATAGCAGGAGCTCAGCAAATGTGTGTTGACAGATGAGCCCCTCTCCTCCCTTCCCTGGGGACCTTTCTTACAAAGAGATTCTTCAGCCTTGGAGTCTGGCAGGCAAGCGTCTGCCTCCTGACATTAGCAGTGGAGACAGCTGCTGTGGTCAGAGAGGGCTCTGTCTCCCTTTGCAGGAATGAAGCTTTGGTGAGGTCACAGGGGGTCACAGCAGGAACATCAAGCCCCAGACACTCTCTAGTCTAGTGTGCCTTCATTCATCACATGGGGAAACTTCGGCCCAGGGAGAATTAGGAGAGGGGAGTTCTGGCCCTGGTAGAGAGTGGTCAGGAGCTCTCATCCCATCTGTATGTGGCCTGGAAGGCCTTCCCCTGAGCCTCAACTTTCTTATTTGTAAAACCAGTGTGATCACACTTAGCTCCGAGGACAAATGTGAGCATTCTAGGAGAGGATGGCATACCATAGGTGCCTATCGGTGGAAGTTGACTCTATAGCTGACTTTTATTTTTATTTTATTATTTTTTAAGATTTTATTGGGGAATTGGGGGAGGGGAACAGCATTGTGGAATCAGGGAAGAGGAACAGACAAGTTACTGTCCTTTTGTTCTTCAGTCTAGTTGTAGAGGACGTCGCTTCACTGGCCCATGTTGGTATTATCATTGCGCTCTTCCCGGCGGAGACAGTCGCTTGCCGGCCATTTGGACGGCCGCTCACAGCGGCTCACAAAAGCACACGCCGGCTGCCGGCCAGCCCCACTGCAGCCTACACCATCTCTGGTGATTCACGGCAGCCCAGCTCCAGGTTGAGCTGTTGTTCACCATTAGCTATAGAGTGCACAACGTCACTGGCCCTCATATGTGGGATTTGAACCCAGGCCCTGCTGCTCAGAGCTGGCGTCCCAAGCCAACTTTAACCAATGCGCCACTCTGCCGGCCCTGTAGTTGACTTTTAATAATTCAGGACTGTATCTCATTCTTCTCCCAAACTGTTGAGCTCCTTGAAGATGGAAGTTGTGTTTGTTCATTCGGAGTGAGGGATGGGGACAAAAGACTACTACTTATTCCCAGCCCACACACTCACTAGTTAAGGAAACACTCAGAGCAGTTAAAGAGGGAGTCTGTACAAAGGACTGATTTGTGCAGTAGAGGATGCAGGTGGGTAATGAGTGTAGGGCTCCGTTTCTGAGAAGGTGCCCAGAGGCCTCGATTTGAAAGATGAGGATTCTCAGGCTCAAAGAGAACTCAGGTCTGATGGACTCCAGAGCCAGTGTTCAACTCTACTGCAGCAGGGACCTGTACCCATTGTCCTTCCCCACGTCCCTCAGATCCATCACCCGCCTGGCCCAGCCTCTCGGGCCTCAGCTGCCTCAGTGTTTTCTCTCTGATTTCACCATCCTCTCCCTCAGCTGCCTTTTGCCCTCTGCTCCTTACGTTTGGCCACGCTCATGGGGGTTCCTGAAGAGGCCTGCCCAGGCTGCCTTGACCCCTGCCCGGATCACAGCCTGCGTATAGCCGACTTTTTGTTTTTTTTAATCCATCAGATATACCTGGGTTCTATTCCTGGCTCTCCTTTACTGGCTGTGTGAACTTAGGCAGATAAATGTATTTCTCTGAGCCTCAGTTCCCTCAACTGAGAAATAGGAATGATGGTGCCTTCCTCTTCAGCTTGTGAGAAGTAAAACGCTGTTAGCCTGTAGAAGATAGGAGTGGCCAGTGCCCCAGAGAGGCTCATATTTTAAGGAGTAGACTGGTATAGTAGATAGACACGTAAATTAAAATAATTATGGCCCCAAAGTCTGCCCTAATTTCTCTAGAAGAGAATGATTCCTTTAGGATTGGGAGAGGGATCAGAGGTGGTTTACCACGAAGGTGACTTTGAGACTTGGGTAGACGTTGTTCTTCCAGTAGGATAAGGGATGGGGAGGAATAGAGATGCAAATGGCATGCAGGGAACAGTAAACCTTCTAAGATTGTGTGGGAAGAGAAAGGAGGATGTGACAAATTAGAGAAGAGGCCAAAAGTTAAGTTAGTACCAGAGCCTCGAGGTCTTTAGTACCAGGCTAAGAAATGTGGGCTTTAGATAAAGGCAGAGGGAACCCCTGAGGAGTCTGAGCAAAGAAGCAGCTTGTTTCAGGTTTGAAGTTTAGAAAGATCAGGAATGACTTGTAGAATGGGATGGGGGTGGGGAGCAGGAAGACAATTTGCTGCCTTTTCTTGGGGGAGAGGGTATGGCAGTCAGTTCCCAGGCAGGCAGAGAAGTTGAGGAGTGTGGTGGGGAGGAAGCTGATAAAGGCACCAGCTCTGGAGTCTGACCAATTTGGTTCAGATCATGATTTCCTCTTCCAATCTTGGGTAAGATACTTCACCTTTCTGAGCCTCAGTTTCCTCATCCATAAAGTGAGATCAATGTGACTACCTTGCAGTGAGATGCCCCAAAATATTTGCCAGAACACAGATGGCTATGGGTTCACTGGGTCGGTTCCAACTTACAATAACACTTTTTTTTGTTGTTAATGCCCTGTGACACCAACCACCTCCTATATATTTTTCTGTCTCCACTCCAGGCCTTATCTACAGGTCAGCCCAGCATCAGCACCAGTGTGCTGACATAATTCTGTTTGCTGTTTCATTTAACTTCCTGTTGTGAGTACTTTTCATGCCACTGCAGTCTCCCTCCCCAGCACAGGTAACTGCTGCAGGTCATTCTGAGGAACTGACTGGCGATTTGCCTTTGGCAGGACGGGGCCCTGGACACAGTGAACCGGCTGCCCACCTGGCCGATGGTATTAGCTGCCTACCTGAAACACGGGGATACCTGTTATATCCCACAGCCCTTAACTCACCTAGTCCTGTCTACTTGACATCCCTTCTTGGATGGCTCCCAAGCCCTTCAGACTTCATGAAAACCCCTGATAAAATGGAGCTCCAGGCCTCTCGTCTCCTGTTTGTCCCACAGGGTTCTCCATCTCACTAGATGGAAATCTACCCCCCACCTGGTCATTTAAGCCCAAGCCTGGGAGTCCTTGTCTTTGGCCAAGCGAAGGCCTGTGCTGAAAGTCATTCTGATTCCTTCTCCCCTTACTCCCTACATCTAACTCTGGCAAATCGAGCCTGTCTCCTAAGTTCATCCATTTTGTCTACTTGTCTCTCTTGCCTCAGACCACATCAAGTCACTGTCATCTCATTTGAATGCTTGCAATAACCTCTTCTTCCAGTCCGTCTGGTTTTCTTTTTAAAATGCAAATCTGATGAAGACATTCTTTAAATTTTCCTGTTTCCCTACAAGGCTTTGCATGAGCCAGCCCCCACTCCTCTTGTGTATTTGACCCATCACCCTCCAGCTACAGCCACACTAGCCTCCCAACATTCCTAAACACATCCCACTGTTTACCGCAGCGCTTTTGTCCAGCCATCCCCTATGGCTTTCTCTCATATCTCAGGTCTAAATGTCACCTCCCTGATCACTCTCCTCTCCTAGCCCAGTTATTCTCTTTTATTTTCATTGTGGTAAAATAGACATAATGTAAAATTTACCATTTCAACCATTTATGTAAGTAGTTTGGTGACATTGAGCACATTCACAATGTTTTGCACCCCCAAGTTATTCTCTTATAGATCACCTTGCCTACCCTTCACACAGCACCACCTATAATAATTTTTTTGCTTTCCCACTAGAATGTAAGCTCCATGAGAACAGGCAAAGGATTAGTGTTCTTTTTTCTTGCTTCACCTGTCTCAAAGCCAAACTGTTAATGGACATTCA
>NW_017731360.1:9141539-9169531 GCF_001890085.2 Hipposideros armiger | reverse complement strand
GATTTTATTGGGGAATTGGGGGAGGGGAACAGCGTTGGGGAATCGGGGAAGGGGAACAGACAAGTTGCTGTCCTTTTGTTCTTTTGTCTAGTTGTGGAGGATGTCACTTCACTGACCCATGTTGGTATTATCATTGCACTCTTCCCAGGTGAGGCAGTCGCTCGCTGGCCATTGGACAGCTGCTCACACCAGCTGCCGGCCGCTCACACGGGCTGCCAGCCATTCACGATAGCTCACAGCAGCCCACTGCAGCAGGAGCTGCAGCCTATGCCATCGCCAGTGACTCACGGCAGCCCAGCTCCTGTTGTTCATCATCTTAGCTGTAGAGGGAGCAGCATCACTGGCCCTCATGTGAGATCCGAACCGGGGCCCTGCTGCTCAGAGCTGGTGTCCCAAGCCAACTGTTAACCAAGGCGCCACTCGCCCCGCCGCTATTTACTTTTAAAGTTCATTTAATCCTATACATCACAAAGGTGTAAGTACTATTATTATTCCTATAAAAGAGGAAACTGAATCTATTGGGTTGTCGGAAAAGTCATGACGCATTTTTGCAACGAAAAACAGAAAAATATACATCATGACTTTTCCAACAACCCAATAGAAGGGATTAAGTAACTACCCCAGGTCACACAACTAGAAAGTAGCTCTGGCTCCAGAGGCTGTGCTCTTAATTGCCACAGGCTACACCACTTCTGCATCAGGATAGCTCTAAAGTGTCAGTCAGCCAGCCATACCTGACTGAAGTTTCACACTCCAGAGTTTGGGAGCCCCAGGCTTAAACAAATTGACTGCCTTTCGCCACCTGAAAGACCAGGGCTTGATAAAGATTTCCAGAGCTGCATGGGTGTGAGGGAAAAGGTTTTGGACACAATTTGGGCTGGATTAGAATCGAGAAAGAAAGTCTCTTCTCAGCAGCCTTGGGGAAGACACAGAGACCTTGGGAAGCAGCAGCAGTTAAAGAAGGGGAGACGCTTTCCCCTACCCTCGATCATCATCCTAGGTCCAGTAGCCCTTTTTGTCACCCATAACTGATTTTCTTAACTCCTTTTGTAACACCTGGTGTTTGTATGTTAGTGTGACTATATATACAGTGATTATCTCTTGTTGGGCTGTTTAGGAAAGCCAGGCTCCTTCCAGAAGTGGCACTTTTGGATCAAAGCACACAAATTGTCTGGTTTAAGGTTTTATTTCAAGTTTGATAATAACAGTAATGCATCAAAGTTACATTTGGTTATTAACCATTAGTTATAAAGCTCTAGTGATTATCTCAGGGTTTGTGGGAGTTAGGAGAGATACTTAATGTTCTTCAGTGTTTTAATTTTATGTAATAAATAAAAAATTTGTTTTAATGTAATGCTCCTTGTTAAACCTCTTAGATAATATAGGAAGGTACAAAGAAAAAAGTAAAAGTTGACCATAATCCCATTTTCCAGGGGTTACCACCGTTAATAATGGATGCATTTGCTTCAAACATTTTTCTACAATTATTTTTACATGTGTGTATGCTTTTTCAAAACTGGGAGGGGTTCTTCAATCTGCTTATATTATTTGGCAATGGTAAGCATCTTCCTATTCAATAAATCTCTGAAAGCTTCACTTTTAATAGCTTCATACTGTTCTATCATGAATATACCACACATTATCTAGCCAGTCCCCTACTACTGAACACATGGGTTACTCCATTATTTTTTTAATGTTATGAAGAATACAGTAGAGAATATTTGTGGAATTTAATCTTTGGATGTATTATTCGATTCTTGTTCTCAGATACATTCTGAGAAGTGTTTTTTTCCAAGGTTTTTGTTGTTTGTTTTTGACAAATATTGACTAATTAGAACAAGAAAATGATTGCCATTTCTGACGTGAAGTAAGTATGTGTCTGGGTTTTTCAGGACAAGAAGATGCCACCCAAGCGTGTAACTAAGAGAAGATCACCCCCAGAAGATGCCCTCCCCAAAAGCAAGAAGTTGAAGGGTAAGTTGGCCTTGGCCTCTGGTGATGAGTGGCCTCTTGGAACCCCCAGAATCTGGGACTGGGTTCCTTTCTCCCTGATATTTGAAGCGAAGGGACCTGGAAGTCCAGGAACTCCCCAGCTGGAGAGTCTCCTTGTAGCTCATTGAATCCCACCTTCTGGGAATCATAAGGGCACAGAAACTAGTCTAAAAGTCCTAGGGCAGTACTAGCAAAAAGTAACCCGAGGGCTTTGCCCCAGGCAATAATGGGTTACGGTTAGGACTACTAGTTTACCGACTGGGTCCAAGTCCTGGCTCTGCCATTTTCTAGGTGTGTAATTTTGGGCAAGTCATTTACTGTAACCTCGCTGAGTTTGGATTACCCCTTCCATAAAATAGAGGCCAGAACAGCACCCACCTCACTGGGCTGTTGTGAGGAAAATGAGATAATACCCAGGTAGCATTTGAGGGAGGTGGCTGTGGTTTCCTTTTGCCTGGAACCCTGGAGGGAGACAGGAAGGGGAGCGAGAGACAGGGATGGTAGCGATCCACACCAAATCTGGGAGGCGGTAGTGAGGGCCCATACTCAGACAGTGTCTGTCTTTTGCAGACTCTCGTAACCAGGCAGTGAGGGCCGATGCCTCACGCCGCGTTCCAGGCGCCCGCTCCTTCCGAGGTGCCTGTGGGCCGAGCCCTCCTGACCAGAAAACCAGACCAGGTGGCTTCCCTGCCCAGCGCACCCTCTGCGCAGCCACCTTGGCCCTGGCTGCCGTGGCCACACCCCTGAGGGAGGGGCTGGACACCATTGGCTGTCTGGGGCCGCGGGCGGTTGCCATTGGCCTGTAAATGGCCCCGGGCCGCCTATTGGTTGGTGCTTGCTTCTTTGTGAATACCTGTGTCAGCTCTTGCTCCTGCCCCTCCTTCAGCTGCTGATCTGCGTCTGCTCCCGAATAGGCACACAGGTTGTCAGTGTGAATATGTACAAAAGTTGTCGCAGCCTGAGGATGGCGGCTTCTTTGGTTTCAGTGCAAATGCTAAATGCTACTACTTACTAGCTCTGTGATCCTGGGAAGGTTACTGAACCTCTCTGAGGCTCTGTTCCCTTCTTTGAATAACGGGATCTTAAACATGGAAGGTCTGTAGCGTAATTTGGGGGGCTACAGAACAGTATGACATTAGTAGAGTGAGCAGTCAGTAAAGGGTAGACATTACGTGAGCCCTCACTGTTTGCACTATGGCTCCTTTTCAAGAACTTACAGCTAATCAGGAAAACTATTTTGTGTCTTTACTGTTCTTCCCCTCCCACCAAGATTCATTTCACAATATGGAGTGTCTCCTTGTTTCTGTTTTCCTCCCTCTCACATTAATAATGTACTCAATTTTTAATCTACACAGAAACCCTGTGAGATAGATATTTCTGTTATTGCCATGTAACAAACAAGGAAATTAGGCTCAGAAAGGTCATACTAATGGCCTATGGCAGAGCAGGGGCTTGAACTCAGGTCTGTGTGGTCCTAGAGCCCATGCAATGACCTCTCCTCTCTCCCGTCACCCTACACGCTCAGGGGCTGTCTTCTTCATCCCTCAGTCTCACATAGGTCCCACAACACAGAACCAGGCTTGGTGCTGACACTGGGCCAGGGCGACGTGGGCCAGCTGGGGCTGGGCGAGAATGTGATGGAGAGGAAGAAGCCAGCCTTGGTGCCCATTCCAGAAGACATTGTGCAGGCTGAGGCTGGGGGCATGCATACCGTGTGTCTAAGCAAAAGTGGCCAGGTAGGTTGGGGGGTGGCACAGAACTGGACAGGGCTGGGGTTGGGGGGCTTGGGGAAGGCGCTTTGAGCCACACGCATTTTTGTATGGAGATAGAGCTGGCCAGCTGAGCAGGGGATGGTCTGAACAAGAATGCTTGAGAGGCCAGATCTTGCTCTTAATGGGGGCATCCTGGGTACAGGTCTACTCCTTCGGCTGCAATGATGAGGGCGCCCTGGGAAGGGACACATCAGTGGAGGGCTCAGAGATGGTCCCTGGCAAAGTGGAACTACAAGAGAAGGTGGTACAGGTGTCAGCAGGAGACAGTCACACAGCGGCCCTCACCGAGGATGGTCGTGTCTTCCTCTGGGGCTCCTTCCGGGTAAGACTGGGTCTGGAAGACTGCTTGGGGGTTGGCAGGCAGAATTAACTGGTGGGCCCCAAGGATAACCCATCTCCACACTCCTGTTGTACTTACTCGTGGGGAAATCAAGGCCCAGAGCAAAGTTTGGGCCCAGACTTAGGTCTGTGGCTTCCTCATCCAGGCTGGTCTACATCACTGGCTGTTTCCTTGATTCCGATGTTATAAAGTGTGTGTCTTGGGAATGGGGTGAGTCAAAGATGCCTTGGCTGAGGCTGGGAAGCCTGCTGTACTCACCCATCTCCCTGCTTCAATCTCTCTCTTCCCCTTCCCAGCCCTCTCCCACACTTCTCAGGGGTTTTGGGGCGTGTGTGGGAGGGATAAATTGTCACATCTCAGAATTTCCAAGATATGGGAGTATAGTTTAAAAAACAGATTTAGCATTAAAATTGTTTTGGTACTTTGGTATTTATTTTGAAATGTCAAAAATAAAGGAATCTGATGAGGGCTATTTTTAAAATTTTTATGGAGAATTTCAAACACATAAAAGTAATCAGAATACTGGACATCCATCTAGTTTTCTTAACAATCATCAATTTATGGCCAAACTTGTTTCCTTTCTACTCCCATGCACTCCGTTACTCCTGTTATTTGAATGCAAATCACAGACCATGTATGATTTCATTTATAAGTATTTCACTATGCGGCCTGGCCCCTGCGCACCTTTCCATCCCCATCTGGCACCAATGCCCTTCACCAGACAGCTTTGTGGTTGCCTGCAAACCTGGACTGGCTGGTATAGCACAGGCAGGACTAGATGATAAGTGCTCTGCCCCTCCCTTCCAGGACAATAATGGTGTCATCGGGCTCTTGGAGCCCATGAAGAAGAGCATGGTACCCGTGCAAGTGCAGCTGAGTGTGCCCGTGGTGAAGGTGGCCTCAGGTGAATCTGGCGGTACTTGCTCTGGGCAGGAGATGGAGAACCTTGTTCTGGGCTGGCCTGGCCTTGGCCTTACAGACAAGCCCTGCATCCCCCGCATTCCTCTCACCCTCAGGAAATGACCATTTGGTGATGCTGACAGCTGGTGGTGACCTCTACACACTGGGCTGCGGGGAGCAGGGCCAGCTGGGCCGTGTGCCTGAATTATTTGCCAATCGTGGTGGCCGACAGGGCCTTGGTAGGTAGCTTAGGTCCCTCTGGCAGGGCAACTTGACAGTCCACCCCCAGTGAAGGTCAAAGGCAGGAGGGGTTCTCGGCGTTCGTTCAGGCTTACATCAGCTAGACTTGGTAGTTAAGAACTTTGACTCTAGACCCAGGCTACCCTTGGTTTGATCCTACTGGCTGTGGGACCCTGGGCATAGTTTCCTCACCTCTAAACTTACCTTATTGGGTGGTTGTGAGGTTAAGTGAATTAACATAGAAGAATGACTGGGACCTGGTAAGTTCCATGTAAATGTTACTTCTTATGGTTGTGGGAGTCTGAGTGAGGCACTTGTACTTTCTTGGCCTCAGTTACCTCTTCTGTATAATAGAAAAGTCCCTGCTTAGCCTCCCATGGGCTCTGGTAATGGAAGAGAAACCGACATGGGTCAGAGAGGAGAGTCAGTGTCTGCCATTGACCCTGGCTGCTTCTCTGTCTGTAGAACGACTCCTAGTCCCTAAGTGTGTGATGCTGAAATCCAGAGGAAGCCGGGGCCTTGTGAAATTCCAGGATGCCTTCTGTGGTGCCTACTTCACCTTTGCCATCTCCCTCGAGGGCCATGTATATGGCTTTGGCCTTTCCAACTATCATCAGCTTGGTGAGTCTCAAACCCAGCTTGTGGCACAGCCCAGAGTGACCTGGATTCCAGTTCTGGCTCCACCACTCATTTGTGTACACCCTTGGTGGGGTCACCCCTCAGAGCCACAGTTTTGTCATCTGTAAAGAGAATATCCATACCCTGGGGGGTGGGGTAGCCTCCGTGTGGGAGGGGATGGAGGAGGACAGCTCTTGGGACACCTTCACTTCTGACAACTCTCCTGGCCTTCCCCCCTCCCAGGAACCTCAGGCACAGAATCTTGCTTTGTACCCCAGAACCTGACATCCTTCAAGAACTCCACCAAGTCCTGGATGGGCTTCTCTGGTGGCCAGCACCATACAGTCTGCATGGATTCAGAAGGTGGGCCCTCTGGGTTGAGAATACCGTGTTCCCTGGCTACAGACCTGGCCTCACTCTTGAGAACATGGCCCTTGGAACCTAGTTCTTCCCCGTGGGCTGGGCCAGATATGGGTCTGTAAGGGTCACCTCCCACCCCGCAGAGTTCTGGTGCTCTTCCAAGTATCATCTCAGTGGGGGTCTATGGGCTTCTCCCAGGCTTCCCCCAAAACTGAAAGATACTGCAGACCTCCTTCTCACCTTGGGAATAGGGACCAACTTCCACGGATATGGGAACTCACCTGGCCAACCTGGAACACGCCCTCTGCTACTCTTCACCTCTCTCCCTCCTCCCACAGGAAAAGCATACAGCCTGGGCCGGGCTGAGTATGGGCGGCTGGGCCTTGGCGAGGGTGCTGAGGAGAAGAGCATACCCACCCTCATCTCCAGGCTGCCTGCTGTCTCCTCAGTGGCTTGTGGGGCCTCTGTGGGGTATGCTGTGACCAAGGATGGTGAGTGGGGCTGTGCACATTTGGTTTGGGTGGGGCCTGGGGGTCGTGATTCTTCCCAAACTGCTTAGCAGGCGCTGATGTCCACCATCAGATGGAGCTGAGATGCAGAGAGCAGTGTTTACGATAACATTGCTTTTCTCCTGATTGTCAAAAGCTCTGGCTTTGATGACCATAAAATGAGTAAAGAAATTATTTTCATAAAGGTGATTTGTGCTGTAGAGGAGAAGAACAGCAAAGGGGCGTACATAACAGACGCGGCCAGGCAGTAGGACTTGAACCCAGGTCTCCAGACTCCTAACTCAGGCTTCTCTTTACAATGTCCACCATGGTGATCCCTTAATTTACAACCCAGTGTGTGCCAGCTTCCCAGGGAGTTATACTTAGAATTTTATTAGGAGAAAGAAGGCTTCGTAGTCAGGGTTCTGGCAAGCACAGCAGAGGAGGATGTGAGCAAACAGTCGCCAGAGTCTGAGTGGGTGAGTGGGACAGCCATGGAGATCCTGAGAATTCGGGCTGGCAGAGGTGCTTGATCTGGGATTATCTGGGAAAAGTTCCTGAGGCACTTGGGGCTTCCACTACACTTTGAAGGCTCAGTCCTTTATGATAAGCAGAGGAGGGCACAGGAACATCTAGAGCAGTTTCAGAGGTGGCTGGTGCTGGGAGTGGAGGCTGGTATGGGAGTTTGGGATATGGCCAGTTACGTAGGGCTTTGAATGCCATGCGTAGGAGTAGGGAGAGGTCTTTGGCTATGGGTAAGGACTGTGGTCTCTGGACTACAAAGCTCTTATCCATCATCTCCTTGGATTTTCCCAGCTTCCCTAAACTCCCAGAGGCTAGGACATTACCAGGCTGCTATAGGCCACGGTCAAAATTCACTCTATGTCCCAGACTTGTCTCACTACAGAAAGGTGGGGCTAAGGATCCTGGAGACAGCTGCCTCATTTCTCTCCCTTGTAGGTCGTGTTTTCGCCTGGGGCATGGGCACCAACTACCAGCTGGGCACAGGGCAGGAGGAAGATGCCTGGAGCCCCGTGGAGATGACAGGCAAACAGCTGGAGAACCGTGTGGTCTTATCTGTGTCCAGCGGGGGCCAGCACACAGTCTTACTAGTCAAGGACAAGGAACAGAGCTGATGAAGCCTCTGAGGGCCTGGCCCCCGGCCCCTCCACCCTTCGTCCTGGAACAGGGAAGCCATGATGACTACAGACTCCAGCAGGCCTCTCCCAGCCCCTAGTACTCTGTTATCTCCTGCCTTTGCTCCATTTGCAGAACAGAATCCTTTTCCTCTTTTTCTTCCTCCTTTCTGGAATTACCATGGAACCTACTGGATGAATGGGAATGGACGAGGGGAGGGGGTTTTGTCAGAAAGAATGTTGCTCACCCAGAACTATGTGATTAGACCTTCCCCCCTCATCCCTACCTCTCATGGTCCTGGCTGATGCTGGTTTTGCCTCCCAAAACCAAAACTTCCTCCCCTGGGGGTTTGGCTCCTGTTCTCTGAGAAGTTGGGGCTCCATTAATCCCTACTCTAGTCATGTGACACTCTTCCTGTCCTTCACAGTCCACAGGCAGACAAATGGTACAGTCATCAGACCCAGCTGTCATGTCATGGTCCTATGCCTGGGGTAACTAGAGAAGGGGCAGGGCTACCAGCCCAAGCCAAATATTTGGCCCTGAACAGCTGTCCATGGGGGGGGGGAGGGGGAACAATGATCTTCCACTTGATCAAGGAAAAAAGCCAATCAGCCTTTCTCCCAGAAGCACAAAGCATTCTGCCCTGCACTGCTCAACCAGCCTGCCTACCTGCAGCCAAGGGCCTGAAATCTCAAAGGGAAGTTACACCTGCAGGACAGGACATGGGGAAAGGGGAAGGCAGGTTTTATAAACAAATTTATAGCAATATTGAGAGTGAAGAGAGGAGAGGGGAAGAGGGTTGGAGGGACAGAAGCTGGTCCCCGGAAAGGGAAGCAGCACCTTCCAGTGGCTGAGAATAGGAAACAGGTTTGATTTTTTTTTTTTTTAATGTAAAGTATTTTGGAGGGGAGAGTGAAATCTTTTAAAATTTTGAATAAATTTAGAGTTTTATAAAACAGGCCACTTGTTTTCTACACACTCCCTGCCTTTTTAAGGGAGTACCTGCTATGTTGGGAAGGGCAGGATAAACCCACACCTATCAGCCTGGTCAAGACTGGGACTTAGGTGATGTCAAGATGTCCTGTGTGCCTGTCGGCTGTTCCATACAAATCATAGAATTGACATGTGCTTAAGTATTTATGTTTCAGGAATCACTGGATTTTTTTTTTTAATTATGCTTCATAATGAGACATAGAACGGATCTTTTAACATCCTAATCCCAAACCAAGACAGCACATCTCTAGAAATGCTAAGCTTGCTGTTACATCATTTTCAACAGCTGATGTAATTGACTAAAGATGATTAACCATAATAACTCTTAAGATAACTTCTGCATATTAATGCAGATTTTCACAGGCCTTTGAGCAACCAAATCATAGAGCTGACCTGTCCAATATGGTGGTCACTAGCTACATGTGGCCGTTTACATTTAAATCAAAATTTGTAAAAATTTTAAATTAACTTTTATTGCACTAGCCACTTTTTAAGTCCTCAGTAAGTCACATGTGGCTAGTGCCTATGGTATTGGGCTATGCAAATGCAGAAATACGAGGTCTGACAATTAAGTTTGCGAACTAGCCACTGTGTGCTTACATTGGCAGCACTGTACAAACAGCTCGGTAAGGTTTCAAAATCTTGGTATATCAGTATCTCTCAGTTGTGAGGTTTTTGTTCTTGTTTTTTTTAGCTGAGCCATCCTGCCACCTGTTGGCCGGTCAGCGACAGCTCAGCTTGGGCCAGGAATCAAACCCCTGTTGCTCAGAGCTCACATTCTTTAGCAAGCTCTTAACCAACTGAGCCACTCAACCAGCCCTTCACGGTTGTGTTCATGTCAACGTGTGGTGGTGTCTTGCTGACTTTCATTATTCATTATTGTTGCATGTTTTTGTGTGCCGTCGCAAGAATGTCTGAGCTTAAATTCATCTGAACAAACATTAAATTTCTTGTTAAACTTGGCAAGAGTGGAAGTGAAATCAAAGACATGTTAGTCCAAGTTAATGGGGATAATGGCAGTGTACAAATGGAATAAACATTTTTCTGAGGGGAGAGAATGCATCACTGATCAAGAGAGGTCAGGGCAGCCAGTATGGGCAGAAATGATGAAAACATTGCAAAAATTTGTTGAATTGTGCATCAAAATCGTCAGCTGATTGAGAAGCACAGCAGACCAAGTAAACCGATAGAGAAACAGGAAAATCTTAACTAAAAATCTTGGCATGAGAAAGGTGTGTGCAAAAATGGTCCTGAAGGAGCTCACCGATGAACAGAAGCGAAGGAGAGTTGAAGTTTGCCAGGACCTTTTGGAGAGGCAAGATGATGTTTTGGGCCATGTTATCACTGGTGATGAAACATGGGTGTACCAATACCATCCTGAAAGCATTAAAGTGCACAATGAAAGACAGCCAATTCTCCACTACCAAAAAAGTTCCGTCAGTCCAAATCAAGAGTCAAAACAATATTGCTAACCTTTTTTAATATCAGAGGGATTATTCATTATGAATTTGTACCAACTGGACAGTTAACCAGGTTTAATATTTGGAAGTGCTGAGAAGGCTGCATGAAAAAGTTAGATGAAAACATCCTGAACTTTGCCAACAATTCATGGCTCTTGCATCACGACAATGTACCAGGCACACAGCACTGTCTGTGAGGGAGTTTTTAGCCAGTAAAAAATAACTATTGGAACACCCTCCCTATTCACCTGATCTGGCCCCCAATGACTTCTTTCTTTACCCGAAGATAAAGGAAATATTGAAAGGTAGACATTTTGATGACATTCAAGACATCAAGGGTAATCTGACCACGACTCTGATGGCTATTCCAGAAAAAGAGTTCCAAAATTGCTTTGAAGGGTGGACTAGGTGCTGGCGTTAGTGCATAGTTTCCTAAGGGGAGTACTTCGAAGGTGACTAGTGATATTCAGCAGTGAAGTATATAGCAGTTTTTCTAGGATGAGTTTGTGAACTTAATTGTCAAACCTCGTATATGGAACATTTCTATAATTGCAGAAAGTGACAATGGACATTGTTGATACAGGAGGTCTGTATATGTGTAACAGGAAAGTTTTTATTAGTGCCAAGATTCTTGGATGTCAGTGACTCTTGGAATAATGAATATGATGTAAAATATCTTTAAATGTATTCTGTGATTTTTTTTCCCCCCTTGAACTTTTAGTTGCGATGCAGGCACTATACTGATTAGAAACTGACTTCTTATAAGAGAAAAAAGTCACACTTTTGATTATATTTTCTTTGTGAAGAAACACTTGTGTCTGCTACTCCCCCTTCCCAAAATGTCCATTTGGATTAGATTTACTGGAGTTTTTCCCTTTTGACAATATAGTAGGTTGAAAGTACCCTGTTCTTAATAATAGCTATTGTGGATTGGGACCTAAAATGGGCCAGGCATTGTGCTGAGTACTTATAGGCAATAATAGCTTGTTTAATCCTCATGTCTGCCCTGCAAAGTGGGAATTTCTGTCCCTCAGGAAACAGTCCCTGAGAGTTCAACTGACTTGCGTGAAGTCAAGTGCACAGGCTGGAATCTAAATCAGCCCGCACCTGAGCCCAGAACCTCAATTCCTTTTTCTTAGATTTCACATTAAGAGTTACAAAGCTCTCTGTTGGTGCCTTACATATATTAGAACAGTGTCAGGTACATAGTAAACGCTCTGTAAGTCTTTGCTATTATGACTATCCTAGTTTTTTTATTCCCTAGAGTTAATAATTGCCTTGTTTTTCATGTGCTTAGTGTTTTGGTATAAGTATCATTAATTCAGTGCTAAAGTCCATATCAAAAGTGTAAATCTTTCGGGCCGGCCAAGTGGCGCGTTGGTTAAGAGCTGGCTTGGGACGCCAGCTCTGAGCAGCAGGTCGGATCCCACATGAGGGCCAGTGACACTTCCCTCTACAGCTAAGATGGTGAACAACAGCTCAACCTGGTGCTGGGCTGCCAAGAGTCGCCAGCGACAGCAAAGGCTGCTGCCAGCCTCTGCTGCAGTGGGCTGCCATCAGCTACCGTGTGTGGCCAGCAACCAGCGTGAGCGGCCGGCAGCCAGTGTGAGCTGCCAAGAGCGGCCGTCCAGAGGCCGGAGACCGATCTGCCTCACCCAGAAAGAGCGCAATGATACCAACATACATGGGCCAGTGAAGCAACATCCTCCATAACTAGACTGAAGAACAAAAGGATAGCAACTTGTCTGTTCCCCTTCCCCCAATTCCCCAATAAAACCTTAAAAAAAAAAAAGAAATGCAGATAGATTCTAGGGAAAAGATTTGGAAATCGTTGCCCCAAGGGAGTGAGAGTTGGGGGTAGCGATAGATGGGGTAAGAGACTGCTATTTATTATGTCATACTTTCAGCAGATACTTTTTTTCATTGCCTATGCCATTGCCATTGTAGGAATTTGATTAGAAACAAATCTATAAATATGCCTCTCATGAAGCTTATATTCTGAGTAAATATTTAAATTTTTTCCATATTTTAAAAATAAGCTAAGAGCACAGCACAGAGACTGGAAGATAGTACTAAATATTGGGTTGTCAGAAAAGTCATGACGTATTTTTTCTGGTTTTCGTTGCAAAAATGCGTCATGACTTTTCTGACAATCCAATAAATTGCTGTCAGTTATAATTTGAAGGCATCCAATTGCCATACTGGAGAATTTACTGGATTAAAGGCATTGGACCAAGTGCTTTCCAAAGTTCTCATTTTCTTCTGACAGCACCCTATGAGATAAGCACTGCTATTATCCACATTAGTCTTAGAGGGGTTCAATAACCTGTCAGAATAATTAGTGAGAGGGGACTGGGATTGGTGCTCTATTTGTTTGAATTATAGCCAAAGCACCCATCCACTACACCACCATTACAGCGAGCAGGATAAAGCTGGAAATTTGGCAACTCGTGGTTGGATCTCAAGTTTTCAGACTGATGAGTGCTTGACTATGGGGCCCAACACCCCAAGTTTAGGATGTATAAACTGGTAAGGATATGCCTTAGTGTTCCATCAGACTAGTGGGAGTCCCAGAAAGGGATCCTCAAGTACTTTGGGTGAGCTTCACTATTAGAGACAACAACCACCATCTACAGAAGCAAGCTTCCCAGTCTAAGAAATGGGCTCCAAAGTGAGGTGGAGGCCTGGGACAGACTAGGGGAGGCAAACTGTCAGGATTATATCTAGTCATGGAAATCGCGTTTACTGAGGGCCTTCTATGGGCAGGTCACAGTTCTGGGACAAGTTCAAGTTCCTGGCGGTTTGGAATAGGGCAGTGGATGTGGGATTCAAGAAAGTAGGGTGACAAGACTTGGGGATTGATTGGTTGAGATGACAGGGCTGCCCCAATTTACACTCCTTTTAACCCTCTCCTTCCCCTATCCCAGGGCTATACACGGGAAAGATGGAAGAATCCCATTGCAGCTTCAACAAAAATTATGTCTTGCGAACTGGGTGGCTGGGGCAGACCAGCGGCTTTCCCAAGGTCACAGAGTTCATGGAACTAGATCGTCCAGGCTCCTACAGGGGACCTTTGACTTTTTAAAAATGTGCTTGTATTTGCAAGATTTTACAATGAGCATATATTACTTTTGTAGTTTTATATGTACGTGTGTGTTTAAATACATAAAGTCAGAAAGAAACCCGAGAAAGCCATTTACCTAAGCAACCCACCTGCCTGCGCAGGGTAAAGTCAGCGCGGCATCATCGCGCGGACTCGAGCTAAAACTCCGCCCGCCGGCATCCGGAAGCTCTGTGCCCAGCCGAGTCGGAAAAATCCGGAGCTGCACAGGAGAGCGCGGTCCTGAGCGCTGAGTTTCGGAGCGTGCGCAGAAGGCGTCGGAGGCGCATGCTCCGTGGCGATCCCGGCCCAGCGGACTGGCGCCGGCGCTGGCGTCTGCGGCCCGCCAAGTGCAGGACCCGCTGCGGGCATGGCGGCCAGTCTGTGGATGGGCGACGTGAGTGAGAGCGGCCGCGTGGGTCGGACGAGAAGGAATCTTAGTATCACGAGGGAGGAAGAGCCTGAGGGGGAGGAGTCCTCAGATCCCAAAAGGGTGGCAGTGAATGGGAAGGGGGGTTCTGGGTAACACAGAAGCGGGTCCCAACATCCAGGAGAAGGGGATGAGTCTGAGGGGAGGGGTCATGGTGCCCCGCCTGGGTTCATGGAAGGGAAAGGGAAGTTCTTTGGGGACAGAGAATGAGAGGAACCCCAAGGATTGAAGGGCGCTGTGGTTCTAGGACTGGAAGGAATGGAGTTCCTAAATCCTAGGGGAGGTTCCCCAAAAGGAGCAAGTTTAAAGGGGAGGGAGGCAAGGGATTGGGAACGCGGGAGTTGGGATTCAGACCAGTCTGCGGATGAAAACCTGTCCACACCAACCCACCCTCGCCCGCAGCGTCTAGTCAGCCCTGGGCGGAGCGGGCGGGGCTCTGGAGCCGGGAATGCGGAGACTGGATGCTGCGCTGAGTCGCTCTGCTCTTGCTTGTATTTACGCAGCTGGAGCCCTACATGGATGAGAACTTCATCTCTCGGGCCTTTGCCACCATGGGGGAGACCGTGATGAGCGTCAAAATTATCCGAAACCGCCTCACTGGGTACGTTCTCTCCATCTACTCAGTTCTCCCTTAATTACGCTGCAAGTGTCGTTAAGGTGAATGTAAACATCGCAGAGTCAGGGCTTCTCACCCCTAATAATAGTGATTCTAACGTTATAAAAGCTAACATTTGGGGGCTCATTGAGAGGAAGTATAGCATATTGCTTAAGGACTGCAGCCTGGAGCCAGACTGTTTGAAAGCCATGTCTGCTGTGTGACCTTTGTAAGTTACTTAGCCTCTCAGTTTCCTTCACCTTTAAAAATCACAAAAACTTCTGAGCTAAGTACTATTATTAGAGAAGCTTAATAACTGTCTTAAAGTTACACATCTATTAAATGACAAGCCAAGACTTGAATTCAATTCTGTTCTCAAAGACATGAGTGCCCTTAACTCCTGCCATTCATTTAAAACTTTATTTATAGAGACATTCTGTGCACTACTGTTCTAGATTCCCAGGATACTGGCTGAAACAAGCCAGACATAGTCCTTCCTCTCCTGGAATTTACTACATTCTAATGGGGGAATGAGACGATAAATATGTAAACAAAACAATACAGAGAATATTTTCGGAAAGTGGTGCTCTATTGCCTCCAGTTTCTTCTTTCTGTTTGGGGATCTTAGGTTTCTTTAGGGTTCTAGTTAGAAGTGAAAGGATTCCTTTATCAATTTGACAATGTTTATTGAACATCTACTCTGCCAGGTACTCTACTGAATCATCTTGCTAAAACATCAAATGGTTGGAAAATACAGATTAGAGATAGGAAGTGTGGTCAATTCTGGCTGTTTGGTTTACAAGTACTTAGTGTATTTAGAGCTCCAATTATCAGGGACTGATTTTCTGACTGGCACGTCATGCTGGCCTAAATATTTTTCTTCTTGTTCTTATAGACAGAAAACCCCAGATAATCAGCTGGTATTATGAAAATACATTCTGTAATACTTTCTACTTTTTAAAACGCTGACATATGTTCTCACATTTTAATTTTTATTGAAATAAGATTTGGAACTATCCTTCTCTACCTGTGATTGATAAACTCTGCTGTTACGGTGGCCCTTACACATTACATTTATATCCTACCTTATTTGACAAAGACTTTAAAGGAGCTTACAAGAATATTGTAAAATACATAAATGTAAATTTAAAAACCAAGATGAAGGGCCGGCCAAGTGGCTCAGTTGGTTAAGAACTCACTCAAGAGTGCAAGCTCTGAGCCACAGTGGTTTGATGCCCAGCCTGAGCTAAGCTGCCGCTGAGCTGCCAACAGGTGGCAGGATGGCTCAGCAAAAAAAAAAAAAAAAAAAAAAACCAAGATGAGAGAAAATAAGGGAAAAAGACCCAAGGGAAAATAATAGACAATAGAGCATAGTGCTTAAGAATGCAGTCGGTGATTGCACAACAGTGTGAATGTACTTAATACACAGAACTGTACATTGAAAAATGGTTAAGGTTCCAGCACACACAAGACAAAAGGCACAGATTTGGCCCACCATTCTTAGCATCCACAAACATTTGTGGAGCTTATTGATTCTGTCCTTTGATCCTTGGGCTCAAGTACTGCCCTTGCCCATACCTTCTTGGCTTTGTGTCCATAAGATTATTTGAACGGAAGATCTAGAGTAATATTTCCAGAAAACCTTGGGTTATTTCACTGGTAATAGTTTTCAGGTTGATGTTAAGGAAGTTAACACTTTTCAGAATCTCTTAGTAGAAAGGGATGTCGGAGGATATAGTCACATCCTCCTACTTAGTGATGCTTTCAAAATTAGAACACCAGGAATCTCACGGACATCCCCCAGTTAGGTAAGGTCAATGGGTTTACTTTGTCTATCCAACTAGATTGTGAGTTTCTTGAGGATAGGAACCATGTTCTCCAACTCGATCAGCCTGACCTGTGATAGGTGATTTTTAAAAATTTCTTAATTTGAAAAATTTCAAACCAACTACAAAGAATAGTACAGTGAGCTATATCATACAGCTTCATACAGCCACTGCCTAATTTCTTTCTTTAAAAAAAAAAAATTTTTTTTTAAATTGGGGAACAGCCATGGTCATTGGTTACACATTGCCTTCATGCTACAATGGCATAGTTGACTCTTTTTAGGGAGGGCGCAGCTCACAGTGGCCCATGTGGGGATCGAACCAGCAACCTTAGTGTTATCAGCACCACACTCGAACCAACTGCGCTAACTGGTCACCCCATCCACTGCCTAATTTCAACAATTGTCAACATGTTGCCATATTTTCCTGATCTATCTAAATTTATCTGTATAAAGGTAGATAGAGATACAAATAATTTGTTTTTGCTGAACCAACCATATGAAAGTAAATTACAGGCATTATGACACTTCATCACTAAATATTTAAACATTGCCAAAAACTAGATAGTCTCTTACCACAAAGCTCACATCACACTAATAGAATTAACTGATTCCCTAATAGCACATAGGGGTCAGTCTACATTTAAATTTTTATAATTGTCTCCAGACTATCTTTTATAGCTTTTTTTGTTTTTTAATGAGTGAGGATCCAGTCAGATCAGATCCTGCATTGCATTTAGTTCTTTTGTCTGTTGTCTCTTTTTGATGTTGAGAAGCCCACCTCTTCCTTTTCTCCTAACATTGACTTTTAAAGAGGTAGACTAATTGTCTTACATAAGGTCCTACATTCTGGATTCTGTCCTGTATTCTGAATTTATTTGCTTTCTTGTGGTGGTGTTTAACTTGTACTGTCCCTAATAATTCCTGTAAACTGGACATTAGATCTAAAGGTTTGATTGGATTGCCTTTGGCAAAAGTACTTCATAGGTGATACAGTACATAAATGTTTGCTGAGTCTGGGATTGGCCCAGACTGACAATCCTTATATTCAGGATTATAAATTAGTTCTGAAGTGGAATTTGGCAGGGAACAAAAACAGTATGGGCTCTGATTAGAAAAACATTTTTCCCTCCCTTCAGGCCAAGACTCAGTCTCTCATCTGGGGATCCCATCTGTAACCATTCTCTTCTGTTTTCATTCTTTCTAGGATCCCAGCTGGCTACTGCTTTGTAGAATTCGCAGATTTGGCCACAGCTGAGAAGTGTTTGCATAAAATTAACGGGAAACCCCTTCCAGGAGCCACACCTGTAAGGACATTTAGATAATGATGATGTTGCCATTTTTATTCTCATCAATAATTATCGTTTATTGAATCCCTACTGTATATGTACATTATTTTATTTAACCCTATGAATCCCTACTGTATATGTACATTATTTTATTTAATCCTATAACAGCCCTGAACAGTAGGCATTGTTATCTTTGACAGACCAGGAATCTGAAGCTCAGGGAAGTGGAATAACTTGCCCAAGGCAACACAGGGAGTAAGTGGCAGAGTCAGGCTGCAAACTGAAGACCGGTTGCCTCTGAAACCCATGCCCTTTCCACTCTGCGCCGCTGCCTCCCTTAATGGAAGACTTGAAACTAGACCCCTTGCCTGCCTGAGAAAGTAGAACAGGCTGGCAGTAGTGAGGACACATTTCAAGAGAGTTACATTCTGCTCTTCCCACAGTTACTTAGCTTACAGCTGCACCAAGCTGGCACACCTGGGCTCATAGAACCATGGAGCTGGCAGTGCTCTTAGCGGCCATCCGAGCAACCCCCTCATTATATACACGAGAAAAAGCTGAGGCTTAGAGAGGGGGAGATGTTTTGGCCAAGGTAATTTATTTCAGTTTTTTTCAAATATTGTTTGACTCTTGAAAACTCCTTTCTCTGTTTTAGTTTGTTTGCTTTTAAATTTTCAGGCAAAACGTTTTAAACTGAACTATGCCACTTATGGGAAACAACCGGATAACAGGTAAGCCAGCATAATCCCAAAGTAGCTTCAAGCCCCCGGAGAAATGTCTAGGCAGAGACAAGATGCATTACTGTGCAGGTCACTACCAAAGAGGAGGATGGGGGTTGAGTTTGACTCCACCTTGCCTCCCTCCTGAAGGTTGTTGACACCTTCCCATTCCCCATTGGTGGACCTTCCCAGCATGCTTCATGTCGAGGCCCATGTCGTCTCTAGATTTGGTCCTCCCCCGCCCCCGGCCCTCCACCCCAGTACTGCCCACAGTGCTGAGGTTTTTTATTCCATAAGAATTGACCTGATGGAGCACTAGAAATCGATTCAGCATTTCAGGTGGCTGAAAACTTTAAAACTTTAGAAAGGTTTGTACCCATTGACTCCATAATTCTGCTTCTGTGAATTTATTCATGATGTGTGCAAGATTAGCCTCAAACATATTCATTGAAATATTACATATAGTGGGTAAAATTGGGGGAAAACCACATAATCTAATAATAGGGAAGTGGTTTAAATTACAATATGTTTATTAACTGGAGTGCTGTATATCCATTCATAAGTCATGTTGTGGCAGAATACTGAGATATCAAGATGTTGTGATGTTAAAAGAAAAAAATGCTAGAAACGAAACAAATGACTCATACTCTATCTTTGTAAATTCAAGAGAAGCCAAAGAAAAAGACAAAAGTATATATCAAAGTGTTCATAATGATTACCTTTGAGTGGTTGGGTTACTGTTAATTTTATTTTTCCTTGTGGTATTGTATATTCTGATTTTATATAAGGAATGTGTATCAAACTTGAAATAAAATAGTTTGCTTGTTTTTTTTTAAAGAATTGTTTTAGAACAGGAGTTGGCAAACTATGGCCTGATTTGTATCACTTGTGAGCTAGAAATGTGGTTTTTTTTTTACAAATTTAAAGGTTTGTGAAAAGAGACAAAAAGCGACAAACACCATAGGTCCTCCACAAAGCCTAAAATATTTACTATTGCCAGAAAGTTTGCTGACCCCTGTTCTAAAATTTGGGAGATCTTATTTTAGCTAGTCTTTAGGAGATAAAGTTCAATTCTCATTCTCTCTGTCTGTTGCCATTTAAATTAAAAATATGCAATGAATACAGAATGTCTGGTTTTATCTTTTGAGCACCTCTGACCCTGTCCCCCCGCTGCACTCATGGGACACTTGAAGCCAGACAGGCTTTTTGCAGTGGATGAGGGACTTGGGTGGGGCAGGGGACTGCTGCTGTACCTCCTCTGCCAGGATTGCCAAATGGAGCAAATTAGGACCTGCCGAAGGACCTATTAATGTGTCAGTCCCTAAGAAAGCCCAGGAAAGATCTGCCCAGAATGGGTCAAAGGAATTTGTCAGAGCAAACGTTTTGGTCTTTGTCTCTGAATCTTGTTCTCTTCTCTCAGCCCCGAGTACTCTCTCTTTGTGGGGGACCTGACCCCAGATGTGGATGATGGTATGCTGTATGAATTCTTCGTCAAAGTCTACCCCTCCTGTCGGGGAGGCAAGGTGGTTTTGGACCAGACAGGCGTGTCTAAGTAAGGCCTTACCTGTTGTTGATGCCCATCCTATTACAATAGCTTCAGCATTTTTCTCATAGATGGAGGTATTACAGAGAGGCCAGGTAGCATGGTGGTTGAGAGCACAGGCTCTGGAGCCAAACTGCCTGGTTTGAGTCCTGGCTCCAATACTGGCCATGGATAATGCAGTAGATAAGTTACTCTGACCCTATTTCCTCAAAACAGGACTGATTAATAGTATCTTCTCATAGCAGCAATGTAAGGATTAAATGATGTAATATAAACAAAGCAATAGTGAAAAGCTTTATAGGTGTTTGCTATTTATTGTTACTGCAGAAGTGGAAAAACCTCAAGAAAGGTTCGTTTTTTTTTTCCAGTTGTACAAAACAATGCAATAGTTATTCTTTTCACCCCTCACAAAGTGACAACCCCCCTCCTCCAATCTACCACCACCCCCATGCCCGATATCATACATATCTATTACAATTCCATTGACTCCACTCCCCACACTGTGACTATATATATGTTCACATCCCATGACTATATATATATTAAATTATAGTTGACATATAATATTATTCAATGGCAGCTTCAGATGTACAGTGCAGTGGTCAGGCCTCTACACCATCTATGAAGTGGTCTCCCTAACAAGACATGAGTCCGTCTGGCCGCCTAAAAAATATTTGCAACACTATTGATTATATTCCCCAACTGTCTTTCCTATCCCTGTGGCAGTATTGAAGTTACCAATTTATGTTGTCTCATCCCTTCCCCTTCTCCCTCATCCTCACCGCCTCCCATCTAGCAATCATCAGTTTTTCCGCTGTGTCTCAGACTGTTTCTGTTTACATTGCTCATTTATTTCAGTTCTTTAGATTCCACATATAAGTGAGATCATATGGTATGTGTCTTTCTCTGACAGAAAGGCTCATTCTTTTTTTTTTTTTTTTTTTAAAGATTTTTATTAGGGAATTGGGAGGTGAGAACAGCACTGGGGAATTGGGGGAAGGGGAACAGACAAGTTGCTGTCCTTTTTGTTTTTCAGTCTAGTTGTGGAGGATGTTGCTTCACTGGCCCAAGTTGGCACCATCATTGCACTCTTTCTGGGCGAGGCAAATCAGTTGCCGGCTTCTGGACGGCCGCTCATGGCGGCTGCTGGCCGCTCACGCTGGCTGCTGGCCACTCACGCTGGCTGCTGGCCACTCACGCTGGCTGCTGGCTGCTGGCCACACACGGTAGCCCATGGCAACCCACTGCAGCAGGGGCTGTAGCCTATGCGGTCGCCGGCGACTCACTGGCAGCCCAGCTCCAGGTTGAGCTGTTGTTCAGCATCATAGCTGTAGAGGGCAGTGTCACTGGCCCTCATATGCTGGATCCAAACCCCGGCCCTCTGTCATCCCAAGCCAGCTCTTAACCAACGCGCCACTTGGCCGGCCCAGAAAGGCTCATTCTTGATCAGTATAGTAGTTAACAGCTCAGGCTTTGGGAGGCTGACGGAGCAGGATTTGAATCCTGCATCTACTGTGACTTTAGACAAGTTATTAAACCCCTGTGAAGTTTGGTTCCCTCTTCATCAAATTGTTGGACCATTCGAGGATATAACCCTGGAAAAATGCTCAGCACAGTGCCTGGGAAATAAGAAGTGCTCTTTAAATATTAGCTATCATTCATTTATTCCCTCAGGTAGAGCAGAGGTCAGGAGATCAGGAACCTTGTCTCCTATGACTACCGAGTCCCAGTGCCTAATACAATATCTGGCATACAGGGAAGACTCAGTAAATACTTGCTGAATGAACTTTTACAACTATTACTACTGCTCTTACCATAATGATGATGATAATAGTACTTTCTAGTAGATGGGCAGGGAAGCTACTGTTTGGGTAGGAGCCCCATAAGTGGAGGTACGGAGAGAATGGTGAACTGAAAGGGGATTCCTACATATCTCGGAGTCCTCCATGCTTGAATCTGGCGGTGCTCCGTGGCATGCCTCCCCGATGGGGCTCTCATCCCTGCCCACATAGTTCCATGGACTCTCTCCCTTCTCAACCCCTTGGCCATTCTTAGACTCTACCTCCCTCCCATTTGTGATCTCTATAGTATGTGTTTCTTTTCCCGCAGGGGCTATGGTTTTGTGAAATTCACAGATGAACTGGAACAGAAGAGAGCCCTGACAGAGTGCCAGGGAGCAGTAGGACTGGGCTCTAAGCCGGTGCGGCTGAGCGTGGCAATTCCTAAAGCGTGAGTCCTGCGCTTGCAGGGAAGGTAGAGGGCCTGTTGACTGTCCCCAACCTGGACACTCCTTCCTGTTCGTTTATAATCAGGGCATCCCCGTGCTGGAAGAAGTCTGCAGGGAGATTCAGTTCAGCTCACAAATCAGGAATGCCTGATCTTTGCCAGGCTGTGTGCTGGGTGTTGGAGATGAACGAGCATAGCCATGCCCCTCCAGAAGCTTAGGGTTGGGGAGAGAGCTATGACTGGGGGAGGCAGATGCATTCAGACATTGCTGATAGCGGTGCTGGAAAAGCAGTTGGGCTCCACACACTTACATCCCTGCTCTTTGCCCAGTAGTGCCACTGTTAGAAATTTTTCCAGACAGTTAATAAGAATTGAGCAGAAGAAAAATATTATGCCCAATTTTAGCCTGATTTATATCAATGAAACCTACAAACCTGTGAATGTCCCTTGCTGTGGGAATGGCTAAGAATTAATGAGCCAAACACTCTATAGAATAGTAGATAGATAGATAGATAGATAGATAGATAGATAGATGATAGATAGATAGATAGATAGATAGATAGATAGATAGATAGATAGATCGATCACTATTGCACCTGCATGCTAGGCAGAAAACAAGTCCAAGCAGGTTTCTCACTCAGATGTAAGACAACGTCTCTGCATAGAATCTTCCATTCTTTGGTCAAAGCAGTGGTTCTCAACTGGGGGCAATTTTATCCCCTAGCAACATTGGCATCATCTGGAGACAATTTTGGTTGTCGCAGCTCAATGGGAAGGTGCTACTGGCATCTAATGAGTAGAGGCCGGAGATACCCCTAAGCTTCCTACAATGCACAGGGCAGTCCCCACAACAGACTTACCTGCTCGCCTCCCTCCTCCAAAGTCAGTAATATCAAGACTGAGAAACTGTGCTTTTAAAGCAGCAAAAAATTTGGTGGTTCTTTGCAGTTTAACTGTTTTTAATACATAGAAGATCAGCCTGAGTGCTTCCCCCCCCAAAAAAAATGTTATTTGTTCTAAACTCTATTATATATATAAACACATTAAGGAAACTAAAAGAAAGAAATTTCCTCATTATCCTGAAATGACTGATTATAATTTCTGAGTTCTTTTTCAGGCTTCTCCATAGGCATCTCCATATAGATACATAAACACACACACACATACACACACACATGCACACGCAAACTATATATGGGTCGATTTACATGCGGTAGATTTATTTCTTTATTCATTTTTAATTACAGTGACAAAGCTGTTTTTCCCCCCTGGTTTAGTCATTATACACTCTCACTTTTCCATATATTTCCACAATCATCATCATTATAATATTTTTAACAGCTTCAGGGTATTTTTTTTTTTTTAGCTGAGCCATCCTGCCACCTGTTGGCAGCTCAGCTCGGGCCGGGAATCGAACCGCTGTTGCTCAAAGGTCACACTCTTGAGCGAGCTCTTAACCAACTGAGCCACTCGGCCGGCCCCAGGGTATTTGTTTGGTTGTATATTCTGCCTAGCACTTCCTCTGATGTTGACTCTGGTTGTTTCTGATGTGTTACCATTTATTCAGTTAACAGTAACTGAATCCCCATTACCCTGTAGGCCAGATCCTAGACAAGAGAAATAAAGTCCCTTCCACAAAGAGGTTATATTCTATCTAGTTCTTCCTTGAATGTTGTTGTCGGTATTTGGTGCCTGCCTCTGGGTGGGAGGTGCCCTCAAGCACTACGCATTGAGGGATGAGAGTTCTCCTTGAGAGTGAGCCTGTAAAAGCCAGGTGTGGAGAAGCAGAACAGGAATATACAGACGCAGGCCAGGGAGACTATACCTGCCGTTACCCGAACATCCTCGGAAACATCCATGGAAGGCGAGTCATGGAGGCAAAACGTTGTCAATTTCTAGCCTGGCCCTGGGCGGGAGAGGGAATCTCTGCCATAGGATTTCATTGAGCCACCCTGTCGGGAGGTGATCGGATGTGGAGTCTGTTTAACTGCTCTGGCTGAGTCCTAACCAAGCAGACATTGACCTTGCAAGGAACTTGGGAAGAGCTCTTTCAGATTAGAGCATTTGTGGTTCCTGTGACAGGGATTTCTGTGGAAGTTCAACTCCTGCTTATGACTTGGTTTCCTCTCTGGCTTCACTGTGGAGATAGAATGCACCAATCATGAGAACGTAGTGTGTCCCACGCTGTCACAGTTATTCTCCTTATAAATCGGCTGGCATGGGGTGTCAGCCTCTGCCTCCTGCGTGTGTTTGGTGTGCACGTACGAGAGACTCTGACCCTTCGTAGTTCAATGACTTTGGAAGAGCATTGTCATCTCTTGAGCTTGGGTTACGTTGATCCCTCTCAGCTAGGACTGCAGGTCATACCAGGCCTATTTCATAAGCCTACTCACACGTGGGTTTTTTAAAAATGTTTTTGAAAGCAATGGATCCTTTGCAGACTTGACATTCTGTTTTTGGTTAACAGCAGCTGGGGCCGCTGTGCAATCAGGATAAGGAATCTTTCCGCTGACCCTGGGCCTCAGCCCTGATAGGCAAATGCAGGATGTAGGAGACTGGCAAGATGTCTCAAGTTTCTCAGGCCAGATGCTGTATGTAATGGTATGAAGAGCATGAGCCTTGGCGTTACATTTAGCTCCAGTCCTGGGTGTGGCCTTAGGTAAATCGCTTAACCTTTTAGAGACTCAGTATTCTCATCTGTATAATGGGAATAATAAATAATAGCTCTAGCATAGGGTCATACAGGACTTAAAATAGGAGACAGTATGTGAAAAGTAATTAGCACAACTCCTGAGTACATACTCCATAAATGGTAGCTATGACTACAGTGGTGATGATATGGCTACTGGAGTACTTCTCTTATTTTTATGTGGGCAAGAGGTGATAAGATATTTTGTAGTTTGAAGTGCTTCTTAGATCATCCTAAATCCAGATTCTTCAGGCCATGTTTTCCTGAGCCTTTTTGGCTGGCAGAAAAGCAGCCCCTGAAGATCTTGAGAAGAAGAAAAATCAGTATTGAAGGTTTGATAAGAGAGACAAACCTAACCTTCGAAAGCTCCTTTCTTTAAAGCATAGGCTCCGGAGCAAGACTATTTGAGTTTGAATCACTTATTAGCTGTGTGACTTTGGACAAGTTATGTAACCTCTCTGTTCCTCAGTTTCCTCAACTGTAAAATAGGAATAATGTGTACTTATGACACAGGATTGTTGTGGGGATTAAATGAAGTTAATCTGCATAAAGCACTTAGAACAGTCCCTGGCCAATGAATAAGTGTTATGAAAATGTTTGCTCACATTTGTTTATCTTGGGTTCTTTCTTCGTTTAAGGAGTCGTGTGAAGCCAGTGGAATATAGTCAGATGTACAGTTACAGCTACAACCAGTATTACCAGCAGTACCAGAACTACTATGCCCAGTGGGGCTACGACCAGAACACAGGCAGTTACAGCTACAGCTACCCCCAGTATGGCTACACCCAGAGCACCATGCAGGTACCTGTGCTTTGGCGAGCCTGTTCTCTTGGGTTATGTCATCCTTTAGAGACATGGGACAGTCTTCAGGATGGGGTTGTTAAGGACGGGAGCTTGGGCTTCAGAAAACACATGGAAAAAGATGAAGAAACGTAGCTCCTCATGTTAAAAACAAGCCATTCTAGTCATGGGCCAGGATCTCACCATCCTTCTCACCCACCTCTCTGGTCTCTTGACAGACATATGAAGAAGTTGGAGATGATGCATTGGAAGGTAAGAAAGGAGTCCATCACTCATTCCTGTCAGCCATATTGCTGTGATTGCTTTGTAGCTGGCACTGTGCCTTCAGCTAGATGCTGAAAGAATGCAAAGGGAATTCTGCCTGGAGGAACTGCATACATAATAATTACAGTAAGAAGTGTGAGTGCCACCCAGAGGTGTGAGTGCGGGTCCCAGAGCCCACTGGGAAGCAGCTCTATAGGGGAGAGCTAGATGAGTGGCATTCTACCCCGGGATGTAGGTCTTTAGCAAAAAATACTATTGCCTTGTATTTGTTTGACAGTTTGTAAAAATCATTTTTTTATTTCATGGTTTAATTTTCCTATATAAAATTACATGTTTTTCTCATTTTCAAGTAATAGTTATGATTGAAATTTTGGGAAATTTAGTAAAGTATTATGACGTAACTGAAAACCACCCCAATCCTGCTACATAGTAACAGCCATTATTAATTGTTTTAATTAAAAGCATGTGTTATATGTAACAGAAGAAAAAGGAAAATAAAACTAAAGGAATTGCTAACCTTCAAACAGATGATTTTTAAATGTGATAGTAATACTTAGAGGATTCTCTAAAGTTTGAAAAATTATGAAAAACAATTTTTTCAACATGTTAAGTTTTAAAGAAGTAAAATTTAAAGTTGTCATAAAATCAGAATTGATTTCTAAGTAAATAAAACTTTTTTAAGGCACAAAAAGACTCAAAGATTAAAATCTAAGTCTATTTTAAGGATTATTCTTCAACAGACGGTCATAGGGAAAATGTTACCTATAAGCAAAATATCCTTTAAAGGAAACTTCACCTTCAGACAAAGAATGAATGTGTCCACTTCATAGCATTTTAAAGCACTTTCACATATGTGCTCTCATATGATTCTAACAGCAGTCACCTTGGGGAGTGGGCTGGACAGAACGCAGGAGCTCCAGGTGACAGATGGGGAACCAGCAGCCCGGGTGGTCTACTCAGGGTAACAGAGTGAGTCAGGGGCAAAGCCAGGCAGTCTTTGTTTTTCCACATTCAGTCTTTGACTCTTCCCTCAAGGAAATACTGCCTCCCTTTTAGAGAAAATAAACCTGATTATAATATCTGTGTATAACTCTTACAGAATTTTCCAATCTCTTTCTCATTCACTAGTAATACAATTATAGCCAAGAACATATCTTGTGCTAAGCACTGCTGCCTGTCAACATTATGATGGGAAGGTACCATTATAATCTGCATTCTTCTACAGAAAAGAAAATTGAGGCTTAGTTAATAACAGCTAACAGTTAATGAGGTATTATGTGCAGGGCATTGTTCTAAGCACTTTATATGTATTAATTCATTTAACCTTCACAACAGTTTTGAGGTCAGTATCTCAGTTATCCTGATCTTATAGAATAGAAAACTGACCTAGAGAAGTTAAATTACTTGTTCAAGGTCAACATAGCTGCAAGTTGCAACTTAGAAGCAAGAGGCGAAGTCAGCCTTGGAACCCCTGCAGTCTTGCTTCATGCTTTTTACCACTGAGTTGTAATGCCTCCCATTTTAATCTAAAAACCACATAGTGAGGGGCACACAGCAGGGATTATTACCCTTCTTAATCTAGTTCTTGGCTTCAATAGGCCATCTTCTAGGCTATCTTCAGATTGAGGAAGAGTGCTTTTATGTGTATCCATAGACTTCAGCACACGCAAAGGCCTGCCCTTGATCGAGCCCTTTACTAATCTGTTCCCATAACTGTTACCTACGCTGAGTGGAGGAATCAGCCTGATCCTGCTTTCTGTTAACAGTTTCCATATGGAGCCTCTGTAAATGCTCAAAGCTTCAACTCCTAGATTAAAATTACAAGAGAAAGAAAGATCCCTCTGGTTGCAGGAACAGGCATAGTACTTATGAGAAAAGATTCAGTACTGACTGGTTTGGGAATGAAGACAGACTAAAGAATAGATGAGAAAGCTGGAAATAACTTACAAAAGAAACACAAATGGACTATCAACCACAGGGAAAAAAATGTTTAAACATACCATTTATATCAGCCAAGGTTCTCCAGAGAAACAGAGCCAACAGGAGATATGTATATATATATATATATATATATATATATATATATATATATATATATATATATATATATATATTATAAACCTGTAAGGCAGTCCAGGAACAGTCTTGAGGCAGAATTCTTTCTTTGGGAAACCTCAGTTAAGGCCTTAAGGCCTTCAGCTGATTGGATAA